>NW_021703781.1:36561514-37108404 GCF_005190385.1 Monodon monoceros
GTTCATTTTCTATGTCTGTGGGTCTATTTCTGTTTTGTATATAAGTTAATTTGTATCTTTTTTTAAGATTCCACATATAATGAAATCCTCTTTCTTTAAAAAATCCTGCTTGTTTTGTTTATGGACCAGTTTGAGTCAATTATATATAATAAAGATACGAATAAGTCATTTTTTTTAATCCTGCCTGCTTAATCTTTTGATATATGCCTTAATAAATAAATTGGGGGGGGATTTGTCTCTTTATACCCCAAATAGGACTAAGGAAATGTTTTATAGCTGTCACTGTAGACACACAACGTTGCCCCAGAGAAGGTGATAGAGGTCAGAACGTTCCCATCTTCTATTGAGACCTTTTGTTGCCCAAAACTGAATGTTGATACCGTCAGAGGGAGAACATGTCATTCTCAAGAGTGACCAGACGGTGGCAGCAAAGACCAGTAATGGAATCATCCAGGCCAGGGCAGACTCTCGACCAGCAACCTGTTTAGCAAACATATAAGATAATTTCAGGCCAGAGCAAAGCCCTGCTGAGATCTCTTTAGAAATACAAATCCCAAACCCACTGAATCAGAAACTGCTGGTGATGGGGTCCAGGACTCTGCATTGTACCAAGCCTTCCAGATGATTCTTGTACCCGCTCAGGACACCCTGCAGCCACGCTGGTCAGTTTTCTCTGAAATTAGCAGGCACTGCTGTAGGAATTGATTACATGTTTCTTTATTTTACCAAACAGCTTCTGCCTAGCCAATAAACCGCTTATTTTTGAAAGAAATAAAATGTGGCTGACTCTTTGTCAGACTTGGAAGCCTGCCGCTTTAAACCTTGTCTCCAGCTCTGGCAAAGGGATGGGTGGGTCACAGCCCTGTGTCTACAAGAATAGCTCCCAGGCTGGCCACTCTCATCCCCTTGTCCTCCTGGCCTGGGTACTGCGGCTGCCCAGCTTAACCTCCGTCTCCTGCCTCAATGCTTCTCACACCGATTACCTGCAGGTAGCATCTTCCCCGTTTGTCTTGGTTCTCCTCTTGGAAAAGAACCCTGTGATCAACCCCAAGAAGCAGGATCTGCATTCCTGGGTCCCACCCTCCCCTCAACCCCCGGCCCGGGTGCTGGAGTTCAGATGTTGTACCACCTGGAACTCCCTCTTTCCATAGTTTCCCGGTTGGTAAACTAGAGGGAACACCCAGACCTGGCCCTCTTCTTTCACCAGGTCAGCCCTGGTTTCTCCTATGAAAGCCTGGGCAGCACTCACAGTCACACCCCATGAGGGTATCGCACGAGCCATGAGTGGAGCGAGGTGATGAGATGGAGATGATATTGCCCACAGAGCCTTGGAACAAGGTCTGGGTGCAGCAGCTGAAAGAGCAGGGGCTCCGGAAGAAGACAGACCCGTCCCAGGCTCGGCACCCCCACTTTCTGCAGGGTATGCACAAATCACCAAGTCTTGCCAAGCCTCAATTTCTAATCTGTGACATGGAGCTAAAATTGCATTGCTCACAGGTTCACTGCACTGTCAAGCAGTGTCTAGCGTGGTATGTAATACCTGCTAGGCTCTCTGCACATGGAGGTAGTCTTCCTTTCCCACAGGAAGTAATGAGCTTCCTGTGCCGGGCGGTATGTAAACAAAGACCAATGCCCATTTTGTCAGAGACATTTGTTAGGAGCGAAGACGACAAGCTCAAATGCTTACAGGATGCCGGAGACTAACAGAAGTTTATACAGTAGCCAGATGGGGCCTGTGAGAGGCTGGGGACCGCATGGCCTACCTGTACAGGAACGCTGCTACTTGGCTCAGTGGGCTGCTGCCCGGTGGAAAAGAGGGACCTGAGTCATCAAACTTTCTAGTTTTTTGAGAGAAATTGGAAATACAGATGTGTACATGAAGCCCAGGCTACGGCCTTCACACCTCAGGGCTACAGCAGAGGGGCTTCATGCCCCGGGGCACTCACAGCTGTGCCAAGCTGAAACCATCACCCTTGGAGGCCTTCCCGGGGGGAGGGCCTGGTCCCTAGTCAGCAGACCTGGCTTTGCATCTTGGCACCATGAGATCTTGCACCCTATGGTAACCAACACGAGCCTCTTCTTCTCCATCTGTTAAATGGAGCAGGTAATAACATCTACCTTGCCCGTCTTTAGTGCGGGTTGAGTGAAACTGCATGTGGGAAAGGGCTTTGAGACCTCACTGTTAATCAGTGATAACAAAGCCCATGTGGGGCCTTCCCTGGAGGTCCCGTGGTTAAGACTTCCCCTTCCAATGCAGGGTGTGGTCGGGGAGCTAAGACCACACATGCCTCCAGGCCAAAAAACCAAAACATAAAACAGAAGTAATATTGTAACAAATTCAGTAAAGACTTTAAAAATGGTCCACATAAAAATCTTAAAAAAAAAAAGCCCGTGTGATAAAGACTGCTAGGGATGCACCACCATAGCCCAACAAAATTGTTAGTTAACTTGCTGCAAATAGGGAGACTGCCCGCCGTGGGTAGGGAACTGTGGGTGTCCAATCAGAGGAATGGCAGGGCTACTGGAGAGTTTGGGGGAAGGGCGGAGCATAGGAACACATCTAGATGAAGCAGTGTTTGACACAGCTAAGACAGAGCAAGGCTGTGTGTAAAGGGGTCTTCTCCAAGAGGTGGACCTGGGGTCCTGTTTCCTTAGAAACTACAAAGATAAGATCATTCGGGATGATGTGTCTGATAACCCTCACCTGGGGCTCTGCACCTGGGTTGGAGATGCAGACTGGTTCTCTGAGTCACAGCAACCCCCTGGCTTGGGTCCTCAGAGCAAGGCCAAACCAACTCTGCTCGGTAGCTTTCTCCCCTCGCCCCCCTCCCAGCTGATTGCCTCACTCCACTTCTCTTGCTGAAGAACCGATTAAAACGGAAGGCCTCCCGAAGGATTCACTGTGCCACTCGTGTCTCCATCAGTCAAGGGCAGAACCTGCTTGTCCAGTTCCACAGGACCTGATGCCTGCGTTACTCAGAATCCTGGGAGGCGTGGAGACTTCTCAGCAGCTCCTGTGTCTCCTGGGGTTTCCAGGCCTCCTGAATGAGCCATTCATAGACCGGCTGGGTTCCTCCACTCTGATCTGGCTGTGGAGGACACGGCCCTGCCCAGTGAGTGAAGCTGGGATGCACATCTCCTAACCTGGGGCTGGCTGCTGTGGGTGGTAGTCTCCACCCATGAGGTGGGATCTCTGATTTTCACCAAGATAGACCCACCCAGGCTTCACCCTGGCAGCTTTCGGTTCTGCTCGGGCCTGGTCCTGACCAGCTCCCTTCTAAGGGCCGGCGGCCAGCTCTCTGCTGACGCAGGCTTCCAGCCCCAGTGGTCTTGAGCAGGGTAGGAGGAGCTCAGGAATCAAGGAGTGAGAGCCACAGGCTCTAAGACAGAAGGACACAGATCTCCCAGGCCGAGAGGCCCTGGGGACAATCTCAGTGAAGGCTTGTCCCTGGATAAGCTGAAGGGAAGTCTGGACCACCAGTGACTATGGGGATAGAGGGCAGTTTCCCTGCGCTAAGGTCACGGCTCAGGACACTTGGGCTGTGTCTTGGCACATTAAGAGTCCCAGCTGAGGGTAGATGCCATTAACCCTCTCCCCTCCTGCTTCTCTTCTCAAAGTCACACATCATTTTTGGATTGGGCTGTTTGTTTTTTTGTTATTGAGCTGCATGAGCTGCTTGTAAATTTTGGAGATTAATCCTTTGTCAGTTGCTTCATTTGCCAGTATTTTCTCCCATTCTGAGGTCTGTCTTTTGGTCTTGTTTATGGTTTCCTTACTACCAAACGTAAAATTGATAGCTAGTGGGAAGCAGCCGCATAGCACAGGGAGATCAGCTCGGTGCTTTGTGACCACCTAGAGGGGTGGGATAGGGAGGGTGGGAGGGAGGGAGACACAAGAGGGAAGAGATATGGGAACATATGTATATGTATAACTGATTCACTTTGTTATAAAGCAGAAACTAACACACCATTGTAAAGCAATTATACTCCAATAAAGATGTTAAAAAAAAAAACAAGGTCACACGTCATCAGCTCACCGTAGCCCTTCCTTCACCACCTGGCTCTATGGAGGACTCCTCCAAGTTACACTTTCCTCAAACACGCCCTCCACCTCTGGGCTTCCCTGAAGCCTGGCTTTTCTCCAGGGACACCATCTCTTTCCCACCCTCCCTCTGGATTAATTCAACAGCCTCTCAAGGGCCTTGGAGTGCCAGTGCCTGCCACCTCCAGTGCCCCCACCCTCACCTCCCAGGACACTTCAGGGCTCCCTATCAGAGGGACCATGCACTCAGCCCTTGCTACAGGCTGTGCATTGTCACCGGAACTGCAGCTGAGGCAGAGAATGGCCAGGAGGTCTCCCATGCGTTAACACCCTGCTGGTGGGCAGTGGAAAGATTCTCCCTCCACTCCCAGCCCTCCCCAAAGAGCAGCAGAGAGGTCAGACACCAGGACGCACCCCCATGCTTCCCCATCTTCAGCTCCGCCTCCACTCCAGCTGAGCAGCCAGGGCTGGGCCCCAGGCGGGGGCAGGGGGGGTGGTTAGGTGCTGGTAGGGGGTAGGGGAACGTGTGGCTGGCTTCTCTCTTTCTAGCTAACATTCAGCTCTGCATCCTGGCCTTGTTTCCCTTTCCTTGTGCCCTCCTGGGGCATCCACTGCAGGGAAGGGAGACAGACAGTAAACATAATCTAAAAACTGTGCATATGGGGACAGGTACACTGGAAAAAATAAAGCAGCTGGGGAGGGATAAGAAGTACTGGGGTGCGATTTTAAGCAAGGTGGTCTGGGAAGGCTTCATTAATAAGTGCGGATGGGAGAAAGGTGAGGGAATGAGACATGCAGATGGCTTACTTTCCAGGCAGAGGGGAGAGCAGGTGCAAAGGACCTGAGGTGGGTAGAGCAGGCACACAGAGGACCTGCCAGCTTTGGCGAGGGTGGGGTCTAGACCAGAGTGCCTGGAGGCCGCCAGGAGGGCAGGAGGCCGACATCTAATCATCAAAGGACAGTAATTAAACAAGATGACATAGTTCCCAGGTTAGCTTGTCAGTCTTTTAAGGTAATAAACCTGGGTGTTGTCAGGGTGAAAAGAGGCACCCTCATAGTGGGAATGGAGGCCACATCATGCTTTTAGAAAGCCGTTTGGCTGTATGAGTTGAGACATAAAAATGGTCCTACCGTTTGGACCAGTCATTCCACATCCGGGACTGTATCCTTGAGAAAAATCCCAAACATGGGAATCTTTATATTGTGCCCTTCAATTAGCCATGAAAAGCCAGTTGGCTCCCTGGGGCCCTGGCACACTGCCCCCCCCCCCCCCAGTCCCAGGGCTCTGCACCCCAGCACACCCCACCCCTTACCCACGGCCCCCTGACCTGGCTTCCCACCTGGAACCCCTGCCTCAAAGTGTGACATTGGTCTCCTCCCCCGGCACCGCGTGGGTCAGGGTGTGCCTACCCCACCCACTCCTTCCCGTCACTAGAGGAAGGACAGAGGCTTCCTGAGCCCATCAACTGTGCAGACTAAACACTCCACAAGGGAGGCTGGAATTTGCTCAATATCTGGGGTCAGACGAGACGAACGTTCCAGGTCATGCTGTCTGCTACCAGATGGCATCTGAGAAGTTCACGGGAAGACATGGTGCCAATCCACCTGTCACTTATTCATTTACAAACCCACGGACAGTCCATCCTGTACCAACCTGGACAGTCACGGAACCTGCCAATGGTCCAGCCCCTGGCTGAGGTCTCACAGCCCAGAGGAGACAGGCACATTCCTTATGAGGGGTGCACACACGTGTCATCAAGAATTCATTTTGAAACTAGCTTTAAATGGAGTTTAATTAATAGCATCTTAATTACCTGGGAAAACAGTGCTCTGGTTAGTTTCTTGATACAAAGCTGATCATGCTTTCAACTGAGTCACATGATCTTCCCCACAGTCGGGGGCCCCGTCTGCACACCCACATGGGGAGAGGTCTCCACACACCTGCATTCATGTCTCTGGCTATGAAGTCTCTGTGTCCCTGTCCGTGTCACCATCTGGAGCTCCAGGGATATGCAGGGGATTCCTGACAACTCTGAGTCAGGACTCACTATGGAACTTGACTCAGGTGGTCGGGATGTCCAGAGTTAGTGTCAGTCAGAGGTGTTCTGGGCCACCGTCCTGTGCCCCAGGGGGCCAGTTCTTTTCATCAAGATATAAGCTTTTTCTCCAGAACCTCCCACAACATCACCAGAAGTTTGGGGGTTGGAATCCCCAGCTTAGTAACCTAGACTTTCTTCGTCTCAGGGCCCCATCTTGTCACATGTCCACAGCGCAGGCCCCCAAAGTTCTTCAGTTGTACTTTAATATCTTTGTGCCTCAACAAGAAAGGGTCAGAGCTCCGCTCACTTTCCTCCCTGTAAATGCTTCCAAAAAAAAAAGACACTTTTTGTTTGTTTGCTCCACAATCACGGTGCCAGGTGCTGGGGACACAGTGGTGACAGATCTGAGAGGGTCACGGCTCGTGCATGAGAAGCATTGGCTGTTCTCAGTGCACAGTCACGGGCAGGACCGGGGGCACTGCTGTCCTGCAGTCGGCTGTGTGCTTCGCAGCCCTGTTCACATGTCCACCAGCCCTCCCTCACACCCTGCTCTCCCTGGTCCCAGATCCCGATACCCGCACTTCAGCACAAGCTAACTGCCCCCTCACCCCTGGAGGTACAGCCATAGCTCGACCTCAGAGGGAGGAGATCACTCCAGCTCTTTTTTTCCTTCTGTCCACATCTGAAGGGTGTGTAGGGAGCTGGGAGCCACCTCTGCAGCCGGGCCCACTGTGGCCTCTTGTCCTACTAGAACCTCGAGCCCCGATCAATCATCAAAGCCACATTTGTGGGCGTTGGGAGCATGGGCTTTGGGGCCACCTAGATTCAAACCCTGGCTCTGTTTCTCCCTGGCTGTGTGACCGCGAGTGAGTTATTTCATCTCTCTGTATCTCAGAGTCATCAGATATACATGGGAGAGAATCATAGTATCAACATGATAAAGCCGTTGTCAGGAAGAAGTGAGCCAGCGCCACGCTTTACAAGCTGCAAGTCACCAACCATTTTCTGGTTATAAATCCAGATTAGTGGGTTATGACCAGCATTCAACATAAATATAGTGGAAACAAGAGCATGTCTCACTTCAGAGGTATCGATACATCTGTATGTGCATGTGGCACAAAACATCCGCAGATGTTTTTCTGCCTGTGAGGCACCATTGTGGGCTTTGGAGATGTTAGACGGATTAAATACAGGTCAAGGTGGGGGGAAGACATGCAATCCAAGCCTGGAAGCCACCCTGCAAGTGCTAGGTTTGAGGTGTGTGCACGTGGGCCAGGATGCTCCCAGTGGTGAGTAACTTATTCTGCTGGGAGAGAAAACGTGGATGCCAGCGCGACACGGCATGTCAGGACCCTGGTGTCCTGGACAGGCAGCTGTGCATGTGTGGCCAGCCGTGCCAAGAGAAGCAGCACGGGGAGGGGCTGGAGTCACACACCGAGGGCCTTGAAAGCCAAGGTTACCTTTTGAGTTCGACCCTAGGCAATGGGAATTTAAAGCAGGATGACCAATTTAACAAATATCTATTGAGTGCCTACTATGGGGAAGATTTATGTTGTAAAATGTTGACTGTGAGAGCAGTTTGGGGGGTCAGGAGCTAGTGGCAATACTGAAGGCGGGGGATCTGCCACGAAGCTACTGTAAGAGTCGTAGCATGAGATAATAAGGACAGAGGTCAGAACGTCTGGAGAAGGAGTCGTCAGGTACAGCCTCTGTATCTGGGGCTGTGTGGTCCCCAGCATCCAGGGGAGGATGGCAACTATGACCCTGCACACAGGTCAGGGGGAAAGAGCAGGGCTCTGGAGGTCACAGAGGAATTCCACAGCCCCCAAAAGCACAGAAGTCACATGGCCAAATGGATAAACCCATGGGCATGAGTCAGACAGCCCTGTGACCATGGCACATTACTCAAGCCCCTGCATTGCCAATTTATACAATGGGGCCAGCCCAGAAGAACACTTAGCTCACAGGGGTGTTATGATATTGAAAGCTAATAATGGTAAAAGCCTTCCGCTGTGTCTGGCACAGGGCCAGGGGTCACACTAGGACTCCTTGCTGACCTCTCTTACATCACAGACATGCCTAGAGAAGGTGCTGGCAGGCAGCCTGAGAAAGGACCAACTTCTAGCCACTTACACACAAGTCAGGGAAACGGGGCTGAGTTTGTAGCACTGCTGCCCTCTCCAGACCCATGTTCACAACTCAGACCCATCCCTCCCCAATGACTTGGAGCCTGGGGGTGGGGGTACATAGTATGCAGGCCCTGCAGGGCCAGCCCTCTCACCCGATGAGGGCTCCTCCTTGCATCTTCATCACCCACACCAGGGCCCCCCTGAGAGGGAATAGGTTTTCAAAGGCTTCAAGACAGATGATCTTGAACGTGTGACATTACCCAAGTACAGAGGGTTTCCCTGGTCCTCAGTGAAGATGGTCACTACATACGCATTCAGAACAATTCGCTCCAAAGCAAGCATCTCCCTTGGATTATTCACTGAGCCCTTCTGTGTGCAGAGAGTGTGCTGGGTGCTGGGGATGCAGCCCTGTGCAGCACGCATCTGCAAGGAACATCCTTCCAGAGTAATCGTCTGCCCTCCCTCCTGCTGGCCCCCAAGATTTCCCTGCCTCAAACCTACACTTTTCGGGTCTGACAATGGAAGTGACTCTGACCAATCAGTGCTCACTTTTTGGATCAAGACAAGCCTCCAAAACCAGGAGAGCTGGCTGGCAGCCTTCATAGATCTTCTTGGTTTTCCCAACAGAACCAACTCCGAATGTAAAATACAGAGTTTCCCTTAACTATCTTTTGCCTACTGAACTGGTCAACCAGGGAAGCTTTTCAGCGAGGCTGCATTGTCAATGTGCCTTAAAGCAAACATGTTTCCTGGCTATCCCCAGGGTGTATCTGGGGTATTTTTCAGGAACACGTAAGCTTTTCTCTAAGAGTTCCTCGGTCCATTCCAGGCTCAACAGAATTTTGGCACAATGAGAAAGTCTACCCTTTTCAAAAGTGATAAACAGTTCTGTTCTTCCATTACACAGTCATCTATTGGGTGTGTTGTGTACCAGGTGCTGAGCGCAACCCAGCCACCTTAGATCCTTCCTGCAAGGACACACACCCTGGTAGAGGAAACAGACACATGAAGACATCCTCATGATACAGTATGACAAGTACAGTGATAGACACATGGAACTGATCCAAGGGAAGGAGAAATCAGTTTTATTTGGAAGGTGGGACAAAGAGGCTTGATTTTATCGTAAAAGATGAGAAGTCACCTAGGTGGCTAGGGAGAGGTATAATTAACAACAGCATCAACTTACTTCACAAGGAATCTCATTCCAACAATACCAAACCCTGTGAGGCATTGTCAATGCACCCATTTTACTAATGTGTAAGTAAGGTTTGGAGAGGTTAAGTAATTTTTCACAAGGTCAGAGAGTTAGAAACTTGCAGAGGAGAGACAACTCTGTACAGTTTTTTAAATGATGGAAACTAGATCGAGAGAATTTAAGAAAATCTGCTTAAGGTTAGACAGGTGATGGAATAGGAATCAAACCCAGGCCTCATATTGAGACCATAGAGGTAGATGAGTTATAGAGGACCTCTCATGTCAAGCTAAGGAATTTGGACTCTTTCCCATTGATGATGAAGAGGCTCTGAAGGGTTTTAATTGGTGTGTCCACTTCACCACATCCACTCTAATTTATCCTGCCCAATACGTATAACTGATAAATTCTAGTAGTGAAGAAGGAACACCAGTTTTAGCCACAGTGGACATGTCCAGGGTAAAGATATTTTATTTAATGATGTTAGTCTATTAAATGATGATATTCTATTTAATGAGAATTACTACAACTCAGGAAGAAAAAAGACAAAGAATCTAATAGAAAAATGGGGAAAGAAAGTAGCAGCAATTTACAAAAAAGAAAATGCAGACGGCTAATACACGTATGAAAAGGTAGTCAGCCAATTAAAACAATAATGTAATTAAAACAATAATGAATACCATTTTTCTCCCATCAGATTGACAAAAAGGAAAAAGAAAGAGCAAGTGTTAGCAAGGATATTTAGGACTGTGTCCTCTGTTTTGTGAGGGTATACACTTATGCAGCCACTTTGGAGGGCAATTTAGAAATTTCTTTTCAAATTTAAAAAGCACACAGATTGGTGGGATCTACCAAGTTTTGGTGTATCTCTGGGGGAAGCACCTCCATACAAGCACAAGGAGATTCATTGCAACATTGTCACACCTAAAAATTAGACATAACCCAAATGTCCACCTAAGGAAATAGCTGTAAACACTGGGGTCTGCTCATAACAAAAAATAATGTGCAACAGCTAAGAAAATCGTGCTGTTTCCGTATAGACTAAAGTGGATACATTGTTGAGTGGAAAAGGAGAGAACTGCAGAATGATACATATATAACAACATTTATGTAAAAATATACTTATGTAAACACAGAGGCTGCTTATGTTACATTTTATATGGGTTCATAGATATGTATGGAGAGGGTTTAGCAAGGGCTTGGAAAATACATGCTAAAAACAGGAACAGTGGTAGTCTGAGAGGTAACAGAAGGGACCAGGGTTGGGGGCCAGAAAGAAACATTTATAATGCCCTAATTTCTATGAGCAATCTCTATTTATGTACTACTTATGTGATTAATTTTCATTTTAATAAATGTAGAGATGGATTTCAAAACCACTGACACATCAGTTCCTCTGCAGTTTTATGGCCAGTGCTCTGCAGAATGCATATGAAGCAAAATCTTGTTATTAGACACCCGGACGCAGATCCTGCCTTCAAGGAGCTCTCAGGCTGGTGTGGGGGAACAGGTCCACCACCACGTGGGATTAAGTCCTGATGGGGAGTAGATAACGCAAGGGGATTCATGCTGGGAGGAAAAGGAGGTTATTCACATTATTTCAGGGATCAGGAAGGTATGGCAACCAAGGAGAGGCAAAGCTGGGCATGGGCCAAGAGAACTTCCCGTTCAAAGTAGGACCCAGCAATCCCACTACTGGGCATATACCCAGAGAAAACCACAATTCAAAAAGACACATGCACCCTAATGTTCATTGCAGCACTATTTACAATAGCCAGGTCATGGAAGCAACCTAAATGCTCATCAACAGACGCATGGATAAAGAAGATGTGGTACATCTATACAGTGGAATATTAGCCTTAAAAAGGAGTGAAATTGGGTCATTTGTACAGACGTGGATGGACCTAGAGACTGTCATACAGAGTGCAGTAAGTCAGAAAGAGAAAAACAAATATTGTATATTATCACATATATGTGGAATCTAGAAAAAATGGTACAGATGAACCAGTTTGCAAGGCAGAAATAAAGACACAGATGTAGAGTACAAATGTATGGACACCAAGGGGGGAAGCGGGGTTGGGGGTGGTGGTGGGATGAATTGGGAGATTGGGATTGACATGTATACACGAATATGTATAAAATAGATAACTAATAAGAACCTGCTGTATAAAAAAATAAAATTTAATTTTTAAAAAAGTGCAGAGGTGGGAGCTCCTGTGGCCATTAGGGAAGACAGGGAGAATGGGAGGTGGGGGGCAGGTTGTGGAAAGCCATGAGGCTGGGAGAAGAAGATGGACCCTAGTCCCAGGCATCAGGGGCCCCTGCAAGGTATGTTGGTCCCTGAGAACGTGCCTGAAACTTTACAGAGAAAAGAAGTTTGGCATCTGTGCAGGAGTGGGTTGGCCAGGTCAGGAGGCAAAGGACAAGTTGGAATGTAATTCACTGCCCCAGTGCAAAGGAAGATGTGCAGTCTGTGCCAGGGGCAGGGGTGGTCTTGATGGAGGAGGGAGACGAACCTGAGAAACTCATTCGATTGGGGTGGGAAGTGAGTGGAGGGAGCAGAGACAAAGGGGATTTTGAGGCTCTGCTTCCACTCAGTGATTTACAGGAAAGCGGGTAGAGGCCGCCCCTTCTCTGGGAGCTATACAGAGGAGCTATAAGTCCCACACACAGTGCAGGAGCTGCAGTCCCCTTGTTTTCCCATTGGAGCCCAGCTATGCTGTGCATAAGGCAAGTCTGGCCCCTAAGGACAGGCTGGCCAAGGGCAGGCAGGCAGGCACGTAGTCCTTCTGGCTTCCAGCCACCAGACTCACAGGCTTCCGGGAAAGGCTGACAGGGCCGCTCTGTTCCTTTGAATCTGGAAATATGTGGCTGGGGAAACCTAAATTAATTAAGTGATGCTGAGGCCCTGAGGCCCCCCCCCCCGAGGAAGCACACAAGGGAGGGGTTGGCGAGGACAGGGTAAACTGCACCCCCCCCTCCCAGTATTGGAATCCAGAGAGGCTCATGAGCCTCACTGGAACGAAGCCGGCACTCAAGTGCTTTCTGGGAGACAAAGAAATAATAAATCAAGAGCAGGTGCCCTGCCCACACACTGCCACTACCACCAACAACCTGCTTCTCTACAGATACATGGCCATTTCCCGTCTCTGGGACCAGATGTCTCAGTGAAGCAACAAATGGCAAGGTCCTGGAATTGACCCAGTCCATGACCTTCTCAGAAAAGAGGCCATGATGGACTGATGCCTCCCTCCAAAGCAGCCCCCCTCCATACACAATTCCCCCAGGACCCCCCCAAATACACACACACACAGACACACACACACACACACATACACACACACACCAGACCTCACCGAGGCACAGGTGCAAGATGGCTATCCTTCCACCCCCTCCCTCCCTAAGCTGCCACATACCGGGACTCCCCGAGTCCCCAGCAAGCTCCACTATGGCACTAGTCCGGTGTAGAAAAATTTTTTGTTTTTCTAGCAGACTGAGGTCACGACTGTAGGCAATGGATAAAATGAGAAGGAAGATTGTCAGCCAGAAATCATCAACATGTCTCTATTCATACAAAGCAATAATAATTAAGCTCCCACTAAGTGTCAGGCATTGAGCTAGATACTTTCAAGTAAGTCATCTCATAATCTTCATTCGTCCTGGAGCAGGATAGCACGGTGGCTGAGAGCTGGATGCTGGGGCTAGCCTGCATATGAAGTCTGTCTCCACCACTTGAGAGCTCTCTGACTGTGGATGAATTTCTATACCTTGGCGTCCTTACCTGCAAAAAGGTAGTATGAAGGTTGATAAAGGATTAAGTGAATTAATGTTTATAAAATGCTTAGAACGGTGCCTGGCACTTTATAAACACATCTATGTGTCTTATAAATAAGTTCCTTGCTTTACTCATTCCACTTACTAGATATGTACTCTCTAGTAATAGTTACTCCATCTGGTTGAGAAAAGAGAGAAAAAATCGCTTTCATTTTCTCCAACAGAATTGGATGGGAAGTTCCCTTTTGCCTGCGAGTTATGCTCAGATAGAGGACTCTCTGGGAAGGAATTTACCAAGAGTTCTGGTGAAGAGGAAGCCACAGGTGCAGGAAGATGGAGGGTCAGGGCCCTTGAGGGAGGCTGGTTGGCAAGTTGCAAAGCCTGTACCAGCACCCTGGACAGCTCCCTGCAGGCCAGGGCCAGAATAGAGGTTGTTCCCCTCCTGCCAGGCTCAGCTTTTTGCTGCGGCAAGGAGTCCTGGCCTGCTGCCAACTCCTCCACCCTAGTCCTTGGGGCGGTTGATGCACAGGTGGGGGGCTGCCTTCTAAGCTGGAAGTGGGAGGGTGAGAGAATTTAGTGTCCCTGGAGCTTCCTTAAGGAGCTGGTCCTGGACCATCTTCCTTCCTTCCTTCCTTCCCGCCTGCCTGCCTGCCTGGGTGAAGTCTGAGGTGTGTGTGTGTGTGTGTGTGTGTGTGTGTGTGTGTGTGTGTGTGTGTGTGTGTGTGTGTGTGTGTGTGTTTTGGGGGGATGTCCTGGTGAGTTTTGTGTGGAGGGCTGCTGCTTTGGAGGGAGGCATCAGTCCGTCCTGGCCTCTTTTCCTTCCATGGATCTTCATCGGCCCCTCTCCTTGGCACTGACAGGGAAGGTGTGGTCACCTTGCACAAAGAGCAGCAGAGGCGTGATGAGGCACAAGGAATAGGGAAGCAGCACGAGGACAACAAGACTGGTCCCCATGGCCTGGGTTTAAATTTAGGCTCTACTGCTGGAATCTCAGGCAAGTGACCCAGCTTCTCCATGCCCAACTTCCTCATCAATAAGACAGGGGAAATAGCACCTACACTGAACCAGGATTGAGTGAGAATTAAATAAAGCAGCACACACAACACCTCTGGCACAGAGATGTGCTTAATAAATGAACCTGTTTCCTGCCATAGGGGAACAGAGGACTGGAGAATTAGGCATGAGCCCAGAGATAACTTGCCTTCATGCTCAGGAACAGCCATGAATTCTGTGGGCCAGAGAGCTGGAAGAAGGGATCTGCATCTTGAAGGCCCTGGGAAAGTTTCTCTTCTCTAAGATTCCACTGTTCTTTAGCCACGAGACAGAAAACTTCTGCCTTAAATTCCAACCCCCCTCTTTCAAATCAGATGAGGCAAACAACATATGCATACATAATAATTGCTCAGTAGGTTGGAAGACTGTCCCTTTAAAAGCCTCATAATGGGAGAGTCAGAAGGGACCAGAGGTCTCCAACTCAAAAGACCAGAAGGTGAGGCAGGTGATGTAAATTTGTGCAGCCAGCTGGAGAAAGACTGCAATGAGCTGGAGAGGGTGTGTACTGACTAACGGCCTTCAAATAAAATTTAAAATAATTATCTCACCCAACGGAGCCCTTCTACAGCACCCATTTCCTGCTGAGGGCTGCAGCGAGTTAGGAGTCCCCTAACCCCTTACTTGACAGAGACCAAGGCTGTGACTTGCCCAAGGTCACCCAGAGCCAGGTCTGTCCCCATACTGGAACTTTTTCCCTCCCTCAGACAGAGGACAGTTTGGCCACTTCAGAGCAGGTGTTGGCAACTCCTTAAGTGGAAGTTTCTTCTCCTTCCCTGAGGTGTCTGGGTGGGTGGAGAGATTGGGCAATGGGTGGCAAGGCTGCTGCCTCTCACCCTGGCGTGCTGGTCTCCATCACCTCATCCGACAGCTATCTCAGGGACAGAAGCCAACTTTCCAATGCCTTCTGGGCGTCTCACCAGCCAAGACACAGCCTGGAATGATAATGCCTGCTTAACCAGCGGGGCGAGCCAGGAAGCCAGGGTACCCCTGAAACTTTTATCTGCTCTTTACAAGACCCACAACTGTAAAATGAAGATAAAACAACACACCTTACAGATGATAATAATAACCACAGCAGCCACTTACATTGCTCTTACTGTGTGCCAGGCACCCTAAGCAGTGGGTACTATTATCCATTTTACAGATAAAGAAACTGAGGGATAGAGAGGCGAAGTGATTCCCCCCCCTTCCTCCCAGGCGCCCTAACTAGTAGGTGGCAGAGCCAGGAGCCATCTCAGTCCTCTGCCTCTAAAGCCCAAGTTCTTTCCACTGTATCAGGATGCCTCCTTCGGGGTGGGGAGCACCGTAAGGGAAGAAGCGGTGTCTAATGGTAGTTTGCTTTTGAGGCCAGAAGGATGGGAAGAATCCTCTCTGACTCTGGAAGAAAGGGACAAACTGTAATCTCAACAGCACAAATCTCCCAGCCTCCACTGCCTCAGAGCCTCTCTCCGGCCAGTCCGCAGACCAGAACATGGACTCGATGTGCCATCCATGGTCAACGCTGGGGACGCATCAGGCCCAGCGCAAAGCTAGGGCGGCTCACCTTGTCTTCTGAGAACGGGGCGTCTCAGCGGGTGTGGCCCTCTTAAGGTGAGCCCCCCTTGAGCCTCTGCTGAGAGCAAAGCTGCTGGATCCTGCCCAGGAAATGGTTTCGGCGCCCACGCGGGGTCTCTTACGGCTCCAGGCGTAGACCCCTGCCACATCACTCCCTGAGCCCACCCGGGACTTGGAGGCAGCTCTGGAGATTGGAGGTGGGGGTGGGGTTGGGAAGGGGGCGGGACCTCGCAGGAGCGGAGGGAGGGCTTGGTGTAGTGCGAAGACTGCCTGGGAGGAGTTAGAACGGGGAGGGCGTGAGGAGGCGGGAAGGGAGAAGAGGCGGAGCTGCCGGACCCGGACAGTTAAAACGGAAAGGGGGCGCACTGGTTAGGAGAAGGAGGTGGGGAAAGCGGTAGGGTGGGCGGGGCAGAGCTGATATTGGGGGCCCCGGGTGGGGACGAAGCGCCTTCACCCCTCAATCCCCAGATGCTCTTAGTCTGGAGTTCTCTGCTGTGACATTCTCCCGAAGGGCCGGTCGGTCGGAACCCAGTCCAGCAGTATGCGCCTCCCCTCCCCGGCGTGGAAGGGGCCAGGGGGCGGGGCCAGAGAAAGGGTTGAGGGATCTGTAGTCGGCGCCCCTCCAGTCACTGCCCCACATTCCAGCTGCGAGAACAGATGGACGTAGCCGCGGCTCACCTCGGGGACTCCTTACCCGCTGCGCGCTGAGATCCAGGCTAAGGCGGAGATCTGGAGCCCCTAGCGCCCCCCCCTCTCCCGCGGGGCCGGGGGAAAGCGGCCGCTGTGTGCCCCTCTCCGTGGGGAGAAGAGCGGGCGCGGACCCCACGAGTCCTAGAACTGCTGGGGCGGAGAACCCGCTTGTCGCGCGGCGCACCCATCCTCAGGGGCTTGGCCAGGACTCTTTCCGCACCGAGACCCCTTTCTGGGGCTTCCAGCCTTGGCGCATCTGGGGAGAGGACCCCCTCCCGGCAGCGCCCCGCCCCCAGCCCCCGCCCCGCCGACGTCGCATTAGCATGAGCGACGCAAGTGGCCCGGGCACCACTCGGGGGCCGAGACTCGCCGCGTCACAGCCCCGAGTGTAAAAGAAAAAAAGAGTAGGCGGCGGCGGAGGAGGCAAGAGCCGACGCGAGGGGAGGGGAGAGCGGCAGGGCGAGCGAGCCGGCGGGCGGGCGGCAGCAGCATGCCCCTCGGCCTGCTCAGGCGGCCTCTCAGCGCTGCGGGGGTGGCTCCCTGCGCGCCCGAGCCTCAGAGCGCTCAGTCTCCGGCTCCGGCGCCTTGGCACGGCCGCCTTTCCTGACCGCCCCTGAGCCCAGCGGCGGCGGGTCCCGAGCTCGGTTCCGGACAGCGGCGGCGCCTCGCCCGACAGGGTCCTTGCCTTTCCCGGCGAGCAGGGTTCCCCGAAGTTCCGCGCCCTGGTCTCTGCACTGCAGGGCGTGCGCGCCCGGCCCCGGCCGAAGCGTCCTCGGAAGAGCGGCGGGGTGCGGGTGATGGAACCCGAGGCGCCGGCGGGTCAGGCCCCGGCGGCAGCCAGCAAGCTGTCGGAGGCGGTGGGCGCGGCGCTGCAAGATCCCCGGCGGCAGCGGCGCCTGGTGCTGGTCATCGTGTGCGTGGCGCTGTTCCTGGACAACATGCTGTACATGGTCATCGTGCCCATCGTACCCTACTACGTGCACTCGGCCAGCGAGAAGCCCACCCTGACTTCCAAAGTGTGTGTGACCACCCTGCCGCCGCCCACTCCGGCCAATGCCAGTGCAGACACGGTCAACACCTCGGAGTCCTCGACGGCCGCGATGCCGGCCAGGTCTACCGCGCAGCCCCAATACCCCACCGACAACGAGGACGTGAAGATCGGGGTGCTGTTTGCCTCCAAGGCCATCCTGCAGCTGCTGGTGAACCCCCTGAGCGGGACCTTCATCGACCGCATGAGCTATGACTTGCCGCTGCTTATGGGCCTGGGCGTACTGTTCGCCTCTACAGTGATGTTTGCCTTTGCGGAGGACTACGCGACGCTCTTCGCCGCGCGCAGCCTGCAGGGTCTCGGCTCGGCCTTCGCGGACACGTCTGGCATTGCCATGATCGCCGACAAGTATCCTGAGGAGCCGGAGCGCAGTCGTGCCCTGGGCTTGGCGTTGGCCTTCATCAGCTTCGGAAGCCTAGTGGCGCCGCCCTTCGGGGGGTTCCTCCACAAGTTCGTGGGCAAGACGGCGCCCTTTCTGGTGCTCGCCATGGTTTCGCTGCTCGACGCCCTGTTGCTGCTGGTCGTGGCCAAGCCCTTCTCCGCCGCGGCGCGGGCGCGGGCCAACCTGCCAGTGGGCACGCCTATCCACCGCCTCATGCTGGACCCCTACATCGCCGTGGTGGCAGGCGCGCTCACCACCTGCAACATCCCCCTCGCCTTTCTCGAGCCTACCATCGCCACGTGGATGGAGCACACGATGGCGGCGTCCGAGTGGGACGCAGGCATAGCCTGGCTGCCGGCCTTCGTGCCGCACGTGCTAGGTGTGTACCTCACAGTGCGACTGGCAGCGCGCTACCCCCACCTGCAGTGGCTGTACGGCGCCTTCGGGCTGGCAGTGATAGGTGCCAGCTCGTGCTTGGTGCCCGCCTGCCGCTCCTTTGCACCACTAGTGGTCTCGCTCTGCGGCCTCTGCTTCGGCATTGCGCTGGTGGACACGGCGCTGCTGCCCACGCTCGCCTTTCTTGTGGACGTGCGCCACGTCTCGGTCTATGGCAGCGTCTACGCCATTGCCGATATATCCTATTGCGTGGCCTATGCGCTCGGGCCCATAGTGGCGGGCCACATCGTGCACTCGCTTGGCTTTGAGCAGCTTAGCCTCGTTATGGGCCTGGCCAACCTGCTGTATGCGCCCGTCCTGCTGCTGCTGCGCAACGTGGGCCGCCTGAAGCGCTCCCGCTCCGAGCGCGATGTGCTGCTGGATGAGCCACCGCAGGGTCTATACGATGCTGTGCGCCTGCGGGAGCGCCCTCTGTCCGACCGGGAAGTCGCGCCTCGCAGCCCGCCAGGCCCCTTTGACTCATGTGAGGACGACTACGACTACTACACCCGCAGCTAGCAGCCCCGCTTCTCCTCCAGGCCACCCGCCCACTCCCCACCCCCGGGTCAAGGTGGCTGCTCTGTGAGCACACTGGCCAGCTCAGGCTCAGATCCCGCCTCCTGCAGCGAGTACCCCAGCCCCTCCTCTGTCTTGATTTCCCCTGCCCGAGTCGCCTCTCTATGACCCTTTCTGTGTCCTCCTCCCTTTCCTCCAGTGGGGCGTGGAGCACCGAGGCACGTGAACTTATGTGCTCCTGGCAAAGACGAAGAGGCGCGCGGGTCGCCACCTCGGGGCTCCCCGATGTAGAGCCGTGCCTCTGTTTGTCCTTCCTTCCGTTCCTCCCAGTGCCAACTTGGCCCGCTGCGCTGCGGTGCCTCCGGGCCGAATCAATAAACTATATCTGTACGAGACCGAGTCTCTTTACTGATGGGGTGGGCGGCCGGGCAAGGGGCCAGGGCAGAATGGGAGGGTGAGCTGGGTCTAACCCAAATCCGGGTCTCAGTCCAGCGGGCATGCAGGAAACCTGTTGCTCTTTTGCTACCTGGAAAAGGAGATACGAAAGAAGCAAACTCAACAAGGGCTCCCACCCACAAACACCCTGGTGCCTAGGCCAGCCTCAGCCCGCGACAGCCCCTCCCTCACCCAGGCCTAGCGCAGCGCCCCAGGGCGCCGCCCGGGGGAGCCTGAGGACCCTCTCCCTCCGGGTGCGCTGGTCCCGCCCCTTGAGGACACACCCTGAGTCTAAGGCAGAGCTCTTAGGCGCCCAAGCTTCCCTTCCCTTCGAGCCTGGCAACCTGTCCCGTCCAGTCTCCGAAAGGGAATAGGGGTGGAACTGTTATGGGCAGCTGAAAAAAAACCGGCCGCATCCTTAAGGGCTTGATTTCTCGAGACGCGTGTGTGTGATTGTGTGTTCGTTAGACCGCTGGACTCTATCCTACGAGGAGTGGAGGAACAGTTGTCGATGTGTCCGCTGTGTCCCAGCTATGCGGGCTTGAGTCAGGGCTGGAGAGAATGATAGTGTGAGAGCTGATACCAGCCCCACCCTACCCGGTCCTGAGTGCAAGCAAGCGCCCAGGGCTGCCAGAGAAGTCTCCCCACCTTGAGTGGGGGTCCCCAGAGTCCCAGACCAGCGTGTGTGCACCACTCCCAGTCCTGCAACCTGTGGCCTCCTGAAGGCTGCAGAGTCCTCGGATTCCGGCATGGAGAGGTCGCCGTGTTGGGGTACGCCTGTGTATTAGACAACGTCTGTGGGGGTCTGTACTGCTGGTGTGTGCACGTCTGTTCTGACTCTGTGTGTCCGGCTGTGTGTGTGTCTGTCTGAGCAGGGTCTCTCTTTGTGAGTCTGTCTGTGTGTGTTCGTGTGTAAGGATCTATATGGGGTGGGGGGGGGAATGCATTGTCTGGGAGGAATGTCTGCCTCTGGCTGCGTGTCTCTAAGCATCCCCAGGTCTGTATCCTGCATATTCCCCGTAGTGCCAGCCGGGATGAGTGGGAATAGAAAAGGACCTGCAGTGATCGATAAACAGGTTGTTTTATTTATTATTATTATTATTATATTGTAAAAGGAGTTGTAATAAGGTTTGAGCCTGCCCTAGACAGTGGGGAGGGCACAGATTTATCCAGACCCAACCTCCCCAGGGTTCTGCAGAGGCAGCCACAGCTAGGATAAAGGGGTTAGGGGAGCGCAGGGACTGGGGAAGGCTGAGCTGAGGGCGATGGGCACGGGCGGGGCCACGTTCTGCACCCCCCCACCTCGGGCCTGGATTCCGATGCCTTTGCTAGAGATCGTCCGGGAAGCCGTCAGAGCACGGGATGGGGGCCGGGAGGTGGGATCCCGGAAGGCGGCGGAGTGGTGAGGCGGGGTGGAGAGGGGGTGACAAAGGATGGAGAGGGTGAGAGGTAGGGGTGGGGCTGGGGGGAGGGAGGAAAAGGGAGAAAGGGGAGGGAGGAGGAACAGGAGGAAAGAGGGGAGGCGACTGGCGCGGCCGGCTCGCTCGCAGCCAGTCGCGAGGCCTGGGGACCCGGCGACGTCGGAGGCTCTGCCACCGACTGAGGCGGTGGCCCCCACCCCCGCACTGCTGACGCGCCCCCGAATCCCTTCCGGCTCACATTCTAGCCCCTAGTTCTGCTGGGTGCGGTGCAGCGGCGGCCGAGGCAGCAGAGACGAGGAGAGCAGGTGAGTAGGGCTGGACTGGCGGAGCACAGCGCGGGGATCAGGGAGCGCAGGGAGTCTCCGTCCAGGGACCGCGCCCGGGGCCGGGAGGCCCCAGAACCCGCGGAGTCCTCCGAGTCCCGAAGGGCAGTGGCCGTCGGGGGACGGCCAGGAGACTGCGGGATTCTGTGGCTCTGGTGTTTCTCCACCGAGCGTGGGGGCAGGGGACGGGGAGCTGGATGGTGCGAAGTTGGGGGAAAGGGCTTGGACAGGCTTGACTGTCAGCTTCGCGGCTTCACGTGTGTGTCCACACTTCTGAACCCCCATCTGCTAAGTGCCAAGGTCTGCACTTTCCGTGCCCAGTTGGAGGGTCTGCAGGTCTCACTCCAACGCCCTGAAGTGCTGGCATGCACCTGCCTCTCTCTGACTCTCTCTCGCGCGGAGGCGGGAGATGGGGTGCAGGCGTGGGCGCAAGTGGCAAGTATAAGCCGGGTGACAGGTAGCCCCTGGAGCACGCGGGCAGCCTGTGGTGCCCGGGCTGAGCTGGGCTTCGGCTTCCAGGGCAAAGCAGAGCCCCCTCCAGGCAGGCTTCAGAAGCCAGGCTGGTGGGAGTGTGGAGTGGAGGGCACCAAACTGACACAGAAAGATACCGACACAAATACACCCTTTAGGCGCCAGCCCAAGGGCCAGTGAGGAAGAGCAGCTGGCCGACAGGAACAAAGCCCTCCCATTTGGCACCCATGAAACCATCCTACTTCAGTCTCCTGTGCCCCTCCGAGACATGGGGTCTCTGAGGCTTGACTAGTATCTTCCCGCTATGGGCTGGCTGGGGGCCAGAGCAAGAGGAGGTATTGGCTGCATTGTCTATAGGGCTCTTACCACCTTGCGCTTGCCCTACTCGCCCCCTCAAAACTCCCGTGGCGCTGGGGTCGACTCTCATCTGGATACCGTTGCTTCTGCTTTGCAGTGGGTAGTGGCAGCTCCTATGCTACAGGGCGCTCGCTGGTCTGGGGACCACCTAGTCCCGAGTGCTGTGGCACAGTGCCTGCAAGGACTCTACATTCTCTGCCCAGTGCTACCAGGCAACCCCAGGCTCCTCCACCCCTGGACTGGCATTATCTATCTTTCTGGATGCTGTGTCTTAGGGTCAGCTGTGCCTTGCACCCAACCCCCCTCTCCCACTGTGTCTGCCTGGGGGTAGAATGGGCTACGTCTTAGCTTTAGGCTCTTGGGAGAGAATAGGGGATGGATGAGTGGAAACCATGGGTGGGTGCTTATGCTTATGCAGGCTTATGCTTAGGGTTAGAGGTTGGGCCCTGAGGGTAGAGGTTGGGCCCCAGTAACCTTAAAAACTGGCTTTTGCCCCTCTTGGCCTGGCTCACTTCTACTGTACCTTCAGAATTAATCCACCTCCTTACAGGCCTATTCAGGGGGCCCCTAGGGGCCTGGGCTGCCTAACTTCCCTGTACCATCTCCCTCAGCATTCTCATGCCACCTACACTGGCAGCCAGCCAACCAGAGACTGCCTAAGTCACAGCCCATCCAGCAGGGTCCTCCCTGCCTTGGCCACGGGCCAGTCTCCAATAAGCCTCGAGTGTCTCCTGGAGCCCAGAGCCTTAGAGGACCTTGTATTCATTCATGTGCGCATGCATTCCTTGTACTCAGCCACCCAACACTGATTTTACTCCATGCCAGGCACAGGGCTACGGCTCAGAGGTGAAGCACTGAACACGGCAGGTGTAGTCTTGCCCTGGAGAAGCTCACAGTCTAGTGGGAAAGAGAGATTTTAATCTGCAAAGCACATATCTATCGGGTCCCAGGCAGGAACAACGCAAGTGCTCTGCCAGTGACCCCTCACGGATCTGGAATGAGAGGACACTGTGGTCAGTGTGTGGACTGGTCTGGAGGTCAGGAGTTTGGGACCAGGCCCACAAGGAGGGCTGTGAACACTACTGCCCAGCTCTGGCCTCCTCACAGGGCAGAGGCAGGGTACCAGGCTATGGGAAGTGAAGGGTCCAGTCTAGGTGGCTCTTGTATTGATGCCTCTCTGCTTCTTGGTCCCCAGGTCCACACCTCTGCTTCCCCAATCAGGAGTCACCAAGATGCCCATCCTCGAAAAAACGCCCCCTAAGATGGCAGCAAAAAGTCCCAGCAGTGAGGAGGAACCTGTAAGTGACGTTTGGATCCCTCTCCCCCCACTCACAAACTTTTGCTTCCAGAACAGTCCTGAGAGGGACTGACCCCCAACTTTTGCCTGGCCCCTAGCCCTGTGCTCTCCTGGGCAGGAGGCCCAGGCTGCAGCCCTGCCCCAAGTTTGCTGAGGAGCCCGGGGAGGCATGGAGGGGCTGGGAGTGGCGTCAGGGAATACTGAGGGAATGCTGACAGCCACACTTCCTAACCTCCAAGGCCAGGGAGAGCCCTTGACCTGAGCCGGGCACTCTTTTTTCTCTCAGGGCCTCCCCTCTCTCCAAGTTCCACCTCCAATGGCTGTGAGCCCAGTGGAACTGCCTTAGGGTGAGGCTGAATTCCCTACTCTAAGCCTTGTCACATCCCAGCCCCAGCTGCTGTCAGCCCTGGAGTCTTAAGCGCCGTCTTCCCCACTGGTTTGAGACAATGCCACCCTTCCCTGGGCAGGCATCCTCCTTCCCCACCACACTCAACCCACCTTCCAGAGTGATAGAGCGACACATCTGATCTTCAGGCTGTTGCACACGGCGGTTCCTGTCTTCTTGACACCTCTTTACCCCAACCCTAACCCCAGGGCTTCATTTGAAAACCTGATCAGAACTTTCTGGCTTCTCCTCATGAAGTTGCTCACCACATTGTCCAGACAAACAGCCTGACAAACACCTCTGTTTTTGCCTCTGGTCCGTGGCACGTCCCCCCCTTTGGACTGTGGCTGCCTTGAGAGCAGGCTCTGTATCTCCATTGTCCCTGAGACCAGCCCAGAAATGTGAGCCCTGGCTCACATAAATTGCCCAGAAATATTTATCGATCTAAGACCCCAGGGCCCAAAGACCCTCATTTGTACAAGTCCCTGCCTCTGTACCCAGGCAAGGCCAGAAGCCCACGAGAGTCTGGGAAGAGCCCCAAGGGGCTGAGACATCTGAGCAGAGATTTCCTGCTTCACTCCTTCTTACCCATCACTGATTCCCCATGACCCAGGCTGAGTCACTGTCAGAGCTCCGAAGAAGGGTAGCCTGTTTCTAGCAGGGGCTCTAGCCAGATCTGCTGGCACTCTTGGCCAAGCCACCGGCTGGACTGCGCTTTCTGTAGATGCTTCCCCACTCACCCACCACACAGACCCCCAAGACCCCAAGAGAAGGAAGAGGGAACTAGAGCAGCTTGGTGGGGAGGCTGGACCTGCCTCTCTGGGAGTGTGCGGAGCAACCGGGAATGCTGCCCGGACCCATCCTCAAGGGTTACCCAGGGCAGGAGCAGCCCGTAGTTGGCACTGACACCCTCCTCCCTCCCCCTAGGGCAGTGAACTCTAGAGACAGGCTCAGGCAGGCAGAGCCCCTTCCCTCATCAGCGCACGCGCTCTGGCTCACTCACACTTGGGGTCCTCACACTTGGGGTCCGCCTGCCCAGAGCTCCCGGGAATGCGGGTGGGGGTCCGCTTCAGTCCCTGCAGCAGCAGGAGCAGAGCACAGGTAAGCATTCAACGGACCCCCTTCACTCCACAGCCTGGCCGGGGTGGAAATTCACTGACCCCACCAACCCACAGAGGAGAAACCCCTGAAAAGAAGGCAGCCCACCATGTGCCAGCTTTGTAAAGTTTAAGTAGCAGCATGAAGAGTCCTGGTTTCCGATTGTGACCAGCTAAGGGAGGAAGAGGGAAAAGGATGGATGGAAAAGGGAGCAAGGGAGAGAACGCCCAAGGAGGAAGGAGCAGAAGGGCTGTCAGGGGGGTGGGGGTGGGGCGGGGACTGATTTCAGGTCCTGGCTCTGCCATAGAATGGCATGATGAGTTTGGACTAGGCTCTTCACCCTCTGGTCCTCAGTTCCCTCATCTGAAAATGGGACAAAAATTCCTTCCCAGGCTAAGCCATAACACTGTTGAACGCACACAAGATCCCAGGGTGACAGAGCTCGTAAACTGAGAAGCCCAGATCAGGAGGACATGGGTAGGGAGTTCTACTTAGATTCTTGAGACACTTTGGGGGCCCCCAGGTATTACGGGTTTTCTCTTAGGAATCCATCTGGAGGGATAAGGATAGTAATATCATAACGTTTTATGATGTGCCTAATTGGGGCCAGTTGTTTCTCTTATTTAATTCTCTCTGTGCCCCTCTCACATAGGAATTGTTATTTATGTCCTATGGATGAGGAAGCTGAGGCTTGGAGAGATTAAGAGTGGAAAAACTTCCAATGCATTTCCCCCCTACCTGCACCCCATACCCACATGGAGCTAAATGCCCCTCCCTGTGTTTCATAACTCGGAGGGATTTAATAAGGAGACCAGTGCATGAGTCACCTTCCCAGGAAATATCATGCAGAATTCTGGTCATTAGGGCAAGCAGTGAACTACACCTCGCACCACCTTTCAACTGTCCAAATCTCTCCATTAAAGTCACACCCTTTGAGTCCGGAGATCAACTGGACTGTGGAGCCCCAGCTGGGAACAAGTCCTAAATTAAGAGTGGCCAGCAGTCAATATCAATAACAGGACCGTTTCATCTTACACTCATTCTTTATGGTTTGTAGGCACTTTCATATTCGTGATCTCTTTGATCTTATGAGAGATAGAGGTTATTACCTCTGTTTTACAGGGTAGGAAACTGAGGCACAGAGGTAGGGGTGATTTGCTCAAGATCACACAGGTGGTCAGAAGCAGGGTCGGGGCATGAACCCATGTCTGTCTGGTGTCAGCCTCAAGGTCTTTTCCTCTGCACTTTGTCCCCTCCTAGAGACCAGGATGGGGCGTGGGAGAAAGCTAACAGGAGCTTCCTAAGTTCACAATTCTGCTGAGCTGAGCCCTGGAAACAGATGAGTCCCAGGATAGGGAACAAAGATGGGGCAGATCGAAACAGACACAGGGCATCAATTTGGGGACAGGCATGGGCCACACATGAGAAGAGGAACCAAAGCCTGTGAACCTTCTCTTCCAGGGGCTGCCCAAACTCCCCGTGCCCCCGCTGCAGCAGACCCTGGCCACCTACCTGCGGTGCATGCAGCACCTGGTGCCTGAGGAGCAATTCAGGAGGAGCCAGGCCATCGTGCAGCGGTTTGGGGCTCCTGGTGGCCTCGGTGAGACCCTGCAGCAGAAGCTCCTGGAACGGCGGGAGAAGACAGCCAACTGGGTAAGAGCTGCTGGGAGGGGGCAAACAAGGAACCCATGGGTCAGGGGGCAGAAAGCAGTCATGGAGACAGAGGGATTTGGATGAGGGGCAGGTAGGTGACAAAGATGGGGCAGATGGAGGGACAGGCATCGGGGAGACAACAGAGCGATAGTGAGGAGCAAGGGTGAAGGACAGACAAGATGGAGATGGGGACAGAGAGAGGACAGATGGGGATAAGGATGGGGGACAGACAGGGACAGAGATGGGGGCAGATGGGGGACAGAAATGGGGGGGCAGATGAATAACAGGGATGGGAACAGCAGAGGATAGCGTGAGGTCAGGGGAGCAGAGAGGGGTGAAAGGCAGGAATGAGACACTCATAAGAATGGGCAGGGGGCATGGATGAAGCAGTAAACAACCAGGATGAACACTGGGATGGAAGAAAAGAGATAGTATGGGACAAAGCTGAAGGACAGGCGTGGTAGATGGGGAGCACACAGGCCCTAGCCCGTAAATGGGGCTCAGCGTATGTTTGTGGAATGAATGAA
Organism: Monodon monoceros; assembly: GCF_005190385.1. Classification (NCBI taxonomy): domain Eukaryota; kingdom Metazoa; phylum Chordata; class Mammalia; order Artiodactyla; family Monodontidae; genus Monodon; species Monodon monoceros. Next base: position 36,588,336 of record NW_021703781.1, read on the forward strand.
TGAATGAAAAATGTACATGATCTACTGAAGGGTCCCCATTTTCCCCTGGGGCTGCCAGGATGGGACTGGTGCGCTCCACAGGCGAGATGTGTGTTGCCGTTGGGGGTAATGGCACCCTTCCCCACCCTCCCTGGCAGGTGTCTGAGTACTGGCTGAATGACATGTATCTCAATAACCGACTGGCCCTGCCTGTCAACTCCAGCCCAGCTGTGATCTTTGCCCGGCAGCACTTCCAAGATACCAGTGACCAGCTAAGGTGAGGTCCCCATGCCCCTGGGCTCACAGCTTGGGAGTCTGCCTGGAGGAGGGGGCCTGGCACCAGCACCAGGAAGGAGAGGTTGAAACTCGTGCCTTGGCTGAGCTTTCTGAGGCCGAATGGCCCTGAGACAGTGGCATCCAGGCCATGGTGTCAGAAGGAGTTTAGGCAAGCGGCACATGGGTAACAAACACAGGGTCTTCCTCAGAATGTATCTATTTGGGGTGGGGTGGGGAGGTCACGGGCCCCCAGGTGTCCCCATGGCAGTCTGGGCCTGGTTGAGGCCCTGGGAGGAAGCCTGTAGCCTCTGATCCTGCCAGCACTTGAGGCTGGGGCTTCTTACTGGGACCCACAGCCCCAGGCTATCTCAGAGGGCCTCTGCTGCCCTGCAGCCCCCAGCTCTGGACAGAGGCTCTGAGGGAGTGGAAATGGTTTCTTCCCGCCAGCCACCACCAGAATCTCTGCCATCTGCTGCAATTTCAGAGCTCACTGAGCCGCTGGAACAGCCTCTGAGCCCACTGATGACAATGGAGGGGCCGTTTATGCAAGGGTTGGGTCGGGAGGAAGGGTCTCCCTGCCAGAGTCTCTCAGAGCCAAACCCAGGTCTCTGGCCTCAAGACCCAAAAGTGGCACAGCATGGGGACAGTTCAGAGGGAGGAAAAAAAAAAAAGAGGCAGGGCCCACCTTGGCCTCTGAGCAGGGCTCAACTATGCTGGAAGACCCCTGCCCACCTCCTGCTTCACCAAGACCAGCTCGGCCAACCTGCTGGCCGGGGGCAGTCTTCCCCCTTCCCCTGCAGCCAGGCCTTCCCTGGGCAGAAGGAAGTATGTGGATGGATGAACAACCTCCAGAAACAGTTCTCAAAATTGCATTGAAGGGGGCGTTTTCCTCCTGATGCAATTAAGCCAGGCTCATCATCCATGGGCTGTTAAGATGACAGAGTCCTTTAAGGAACCTCCATACTGTTCTCCATAGTGGCCGTACCAATTCACATTCCCACCAGCAGTGCAAGAGTGTTCCCTTAAAAAACTACAAATAGAACTACCATATGACCCAGCAATCCCACTACTGGGCATATACCCTGAGAAAACCATAATTCAAAAAGAGTCATGTACCACAATGTTCATTGCAGCTCTATTTACAATAGCCCGGAGATGGAAACAACCTAAGTGCCCATCATCGGATGAATGGATAAAGAAGATGTGGCACATATATACAATGGAATATTACTCAGCCATAAAAAGAAACGAAGTTGAGCTATTTGTAGTGAGGTGGATAGACCTAGAGTCTGTCATACAGAGTGAAGTAAGTCAGAAAGAGAAGGACAAATACCGTATGCTAACACATATATATGGAATTTAAGAAAAAAAAAATGTCATGAAGAACCTAGGGGTAAGACAGGAATAAAGACACAGACCTACTGGAGAATGGACTTGAGGATATGGGGAGGGAGAAGGGTAAGCTGTGACAAAGTGAGAGAGTGTCATGGACATATATACACTACCAAACGTAAGGTAGATAGCTAGTGGGAAGCATCCGCATAGCACAGGGAGATCAGCTCGGTGCTTTGTGACCACCTAGAGGGGTGGGATAGGGAGGGTGGGAGGGAGGGAGATGCAAGAGGGAAGAGGTATGGGAACATATGTATATGTATAACTGATTCACTTTGTTATAAAGCAGAAACTAACACACCATTGTAAAGCAATTATACTCTAATAAAGATCAAAAAAAAAAAAAAAGATGACAGAGGCCCGTGGTAAGGTTGTCTGGTGCCTTTTTTCCCCACGCCAGCACCCGCTTTCCTTTTCATTAGCATTAAGGGGACCAAATGACTGACTTTCCCCAGGAGACTGGATTTCCCAGAACCCCGGGGTTTTGGCCCAGTCCAGCCCCAGCACAGGCCTTCACCTGGAAGAACCCCATCCCTGACTGTCCAACCCCCTCTTGCCTGCTCTGTGGCCTCTCCTGGCTTCCTCTCCCTCCTCCTCCTCCTCTTCAGTCACCTTCCAGCTTCCTCTCCTCCCCCCCAGTTCTCTCCTCAGGACCATTTTTAATCCAAGGTTTGTGAAGGACCGACAGCATGGGGGTAGGGGCGGGGCAGCAGGAACCCCACGTGATTAGTGTACCATCAAGGCCAGACATCTGGTGGGTGGTCCATGAGTTTGGGAGAGACAGAGTGGAGGTGGGAGGGAGGGGCAGAGGGAGGTGGAGAGAGAAGTAAGAAGGAATGAAGGAAGAAGGGAGGGAGGGAGGAAGGGAGCTGAAGGATGGAGGGAGGGAGGGAGCTGAAGGATGGAGGGAGGGAGGGAGCCTGGGCCCTGGAGAGGAAAAACTAAGGCCTCATCTCTCTCTGCAGGTTTGCAGCCAACCTCATCTCCGGTGTGCTCAGCTACAAGGCCCTGCTGGACAGGTAGGACAGAGCCCAGCCTGAGAAGGGTAGTACCCTGTTCTGGCACAGTCTGTTGACCCATCTGTCTCCCTACCACACTAGCCAAGGAGCTCCCAGAGGGCAGAGAACTTGCCTTTTTCCAGCTCTGTGTTCTGGGCTCCCATCACAGAGCAAACAGCCCCCTTGAACTTGCTGAGCATCAGAATGACCTTTACCCCAGCTGGCCTAGCCATTAATGGTTACTTTGCCCGGGGTAAGCACGATCCCTCCTTGATCTCTTTAAAATGCCCCCCTCCCTCCATACGTCTTATATATACACGTGCCATGATTCAGCGTGTCAGGAATATAGAGAGCATGTCAAAAGGTGGGGAAGGAAAAGTGGTTGGAGCGCGGTGATGGTGAGTTCAGCCTTGTTACTCACTACGTGAAAGGAATGCGCTCCCCACTCTGAGCCTGTTTCCTCAACCCCATCAAGCTTGAGAAATGGGTGAGCTGGCTCAGTGGACCCAAAGGTGTCCTGACAGATGGAGAGAGCTGCATAAGCACAGTGGATCATCACTGATTTTAGGAGGAAAGTCCCTTTTCCAGCCAAGCACCAGGTGCCCAGGAGCAGCAGAGGGAGTGAGAGGACGTGGGGGACCCCGTGAGAGGGTCTCAGAGTCCCCAGAGGCAGGAAATATAAGGGCGTCAGATGCTGGAAAGAAAGAAGGGTCCAAAGCAATGTCCATTGCACAGACGAGGAAGCTGAGGCTCAGAGAGGTTAAGGGTCTTGTCCGTGGTCACACAGCCAGGAGGTGGCAGAGTGAGGAAGGCACAGGGGCAAACTTCACTTTCTTTTTAACTTGATCCAACCGAGTCTTAGCCAGACTTGTGGGGGAGGCTTAGACCTGCAGCCCCTCCAGGGTAGGACTGTTTCCTCTGGAGAGGAGGGGGCAGGCCCCCAGACCCAAAGTGCAGAGTAGCTCAGGGCTTGGGCCCTGGGGTCAGCAGACCTGAGTCTGAATTCTGACACCCACAGCACAGGACGTGTCGATCTTGGGTGAGTAATCACTCCTAGCTATATACCCCTGTCTGTCAAATGGAAATAATAATAGTAGCAGCCTCTTGGGGCTGCTGCAACTGTCCTATGAGATGACGCCTTCAAAGCTTTCAGCCCTAAGTTAGGCACACAGCAGGCTCTCCATGCATTTCTGAACCAAACGCTCCTAGACTTCTGTCTGCTCACTCCTCACCGTACCATTCCCTTGCTGGGTCACCAGACCTTCCGGCTACTGTTACTCGTGGTGTTTTTTTGATGTCTCTCTTCCTCGCTGGGAGAGCTCTGCCATCCCCCAGAACTCAGTGCTACTGACACTCCAACTCTCTGATTTCAGAGAGCCTCATCCCTTACCTTGTCCAGCTGGACAGCAGAGGAGGAAGGGCACCACCCACGACCTTGTACCCTTCCATCGCTGACAGTCTAGACCCCAGACTCCCACGTGTGTGTGCGTGCGCTTGTGCGCCTTCATGTGGGCACACTCACACAGACATGCATACCCATACATATCCAAGTGAAGGTTCCCACATCTGATCACCGTAAATGTCATAAGGCTGGAAATTTATGCCATTGCCCAAGCGCCTGTTTTAGACGCTTCATTTACTCATTTATTCATTTGCTCACTTTGCAAATTGATGTTGGGAAGGTGAAGGGAAATAAGGCCCCATCCCTGTCTTCGAAATGTTCTCAGACCGTTTGGCAAGACAGACACCTCAACAGCACAAAATACAGCTGTGTCGGTCCCCATGAGCCCCATACTCCATTATCTGACCCCCTGACGTCCCCACCAGGGCACCTCCCGGTCATTGCAAGCTGAGTCATCCCCAGTGGGCCCTTGGGGTCCCTCCCCACACCCCAGCTGGACCCTTACCTTGTCCTGCCATCTCAGTAAATGCACCACACACCCCTAGTGGTGAATCCGGGACCCTAGAAATCACCTGAGGTGTCTTTCTCCCTCGCCTGCTCATCTAGTCCAAGTGCAAGTACATCACTCTCCCTCCAGAACCCATTCCCATGCCTCCCTTCCCCTCCTCCCACCCCCCTCCCCAGGCCCATCACCTTCCCAGCAGCCCACAGCCTCCTTCCTGGTTCTTCCTTTGACCCACTTCCACCCATTCTCCACACAGAACCAGGGCCATTACGAAAGCAAAACAGATCAAATCCTGCCCCTGAAAGCTCTCACCTTCTGGGGCTTTCACTGCCCCAAGAATGAAACGGTACCACCTTTCCACTGCCAAGGAGACTCACAAGTCTCCCCACCTCTCTTTACTCCCCATCTCTTTACTCAGTTTCAATTCACTGGCTTCCTTTCACCTTGGACGAGTGTTCCTCAAATGATCTATGGTGAAGGACCAATATATTCTTTTAATTTAATAAAGTGTTTGTAAAACACCGCAGAAATGAATTAGCAGAAAAATGGCCCAAAGGTACAAAATACGACACCATTTGTTTTATCGTTAGATTCAACACACACAAACGTCGTCTGTCAACCTGTTACAAGTTTCTGAAAGCTCCTTCTGGAGTCCCACACTCACCCTGTCGTGAGCTGGTCATTACAGTTCCGTCCAACACCCACAGTTGGAGCAGCAGGGCCGTGGGACACCCCACCCAGCACACCTCCTGCCTGCTTCTTACCCTCAGGGCTCAGCTCACAGGTCTGGTCCACAGTGAGGATGTCCCTGGTCACTCCTTCTGCCCCACCAGTCACTATCTCATCACCCTGTCTCACTACCTGCTTGCTGTCTTTGCCCCACTACGTACCCCAGACCTGTGCCCCATTAGAACAGGAAACTCAGGTCTTGTTTGCAGCTATATGCCCAGATCCTGGTGCCTGGCCCCGGAGAGTGCTCAGTCACATTTGTTGGCTGAAAGGATGGAAGGAAGGAAGGAGGAAGGAGGGACGGAAGAAAGGAAAGAAGGAAGGAAGGGAAGGAGGGAGGGGAGAAAGAGACAGAAAGAGAGAGAAGAAAAAGGAGGAAGAGGAAGAGGAAAAGGAAGGGAAGGCAGAAGGGGGAGAGGAGGAGGAGACAGAAGGAGGGAAGACAGGGAAAGAGAGAGAGTGAGAGAGAAGGAGGAGGAGAAAAAAGGAGGGAAGAAAGTACACGAGACACGCTGAGACCACAGGAGAAAGAGAACTTTCCACCTTGAACTCAGAGGAGGTTTCTAGAAGAGGTGATGAAGGAGTAGGCTCTAAAAAGAGTAGAGGGGGGCTTCCCTGGTGGCGCAGTGGTTGAGAGTCCGCCTGCCGATGCAGGTGACACGGGTTCGTGCCCCGGTCCGGAAAAATCCCACATGCCGCGGAGCGGCTGGGCCCGTGAGCCGTGGCCGCTGAGCCTGCGCATCCGGAGCCTGTGCTCCGCAACGGGAGAGGCCACAACAGTGAGAGGCCCGCGTACCGCAAAAAAAAAAAAAAAAAGAGTAGAGGGAGTTTTCTAAATACATTAGTTGAGAGCAGGAGTGAGGGTGAAAGTGTGCCAAGCAAAGCGGCAGAAGCAAAGGCCCAGAGGGCTGAGATGGCCAGATCCGCACCTATGCACATGTAGTACATGAGGCCGGGGCGAGGCAGACTAATGGAGGCCGGAGAACACCCCGAGGGACTCCACGGGGCACTCCACTGCTTTAGAAAGTGGCAAATCGAGCTCTTTGACAGCCATCGTCATGCAGTTCTGGTGTTTCTGCTCCACTTTGCCTAATCAGGTTAGAGTAGAATCAACTCTGATTCCCTGCCTCCCTCCCCTCCCTCCCCTCCAGCCACTCCATCCCCACTGACTGTGCCAAGGGCCAGCTGTCAGGGCAGCAGCTCTGTATGAAGCAGTACTACGGGCTCTTCTCCTCCTACCGGCTCCCCGGCCACACCCAGGACACGCTGGTGGCCCAGAAGAGCAGTGTCATGCCGGAGCCTGAGCACGTCATCGTGGCCTGCTGCAACCAGGTAGGCGGCCCCTTGCTGCTGCAGCCTCTCAGGCTTGGGGAGGGGCGCACGTGTGTTCATCCATTCCTGCTTCTCCAAGGGTGTTCAACCCCCTCCCGGAGTCACACGGTGAGCTGGGGCGGGGTGGCCCCAAAGTGGGGTATCTTGAGTCCTGGTCAGTCCCATTCCTCTCCGCTGGTTGGATTTTAAGAACGAGGAGAGTCATCAATTGAGAATGCCTTCAGTGGGTTCCCATTTCAGTCCTGACCAGCCAGGTCAGGTTCAAAGAACCGCCTGGATGGACTGAGAGTCGTTAATGAGACTAGCATGTCCTTAGCCCTTCCACATGCAGTCATCCAGGCTGTGGCCTTCCTGGAGACCACATACAGACAGATGGACAGCTTACAGACTGACTGTCAGGACTTCCATGTCCAGACCATAGGCTTGGCACTTCCGTTCATCCCATCTGATCCTACGATGGCCCTGCAGAGGGGGCCTTGGAATCTCCATTTGACAGATGAGGAAACGAGACTTAGGTTAAGTGCCTTGTCCAAGGGTGAGAAGTCCTCCTAGGTCTGCCAGGGTCACAAGCCCACAAGGTCCTCAGACTGGGTTCCAGGGAACAAAAAAGAGTCCATGGGGGCCCAGGGGACAGGGCGAGCATGAGGACAACAGACAGTATATTCTATATATTGAGGCTCCACATAAATATTCCATCTGACTAAAAGCTGTTTTGTTTTCTGTCAAAACCCAAGTTTGACATCCACCCTGGGGACTCCCCTGGTATTTGTTCTACAGTGTTTTCTTCTTGGGCTCATCTGACATTTTCAGTCTAAGCCGGGAGCCCTAAGTCCGCCATCGGAGGATGGCCGTTCCAGGTTCGAAGCCCACCTGACGCCTGGCCGGCCACAAAACGAGAACCTTTCTCCATCTTCGTTCAAAAGTCAAACCCAGAATTTCCCAGCGCCCACGCACCCTAGCATCCACCCCTTCCAGAAACGCTTTCAGGCTCCCACCCTGAGCCAGGCCACCTGTATGCTGTCCAGCGTGTGGGACCAGGCACTCACGTCAACCAGCTGACAAGCGTTCTTGACCTGGGGCTGGGAATAAAACCCTTTACAATGCCCGAGGCTCTAGCTTCAAAACTGCTGAACGACAGCTCACAAGCCTTACACACAGAGCACACGCAGGTGCACATGTATGTGTGTACACGTACGCGTAGAGCATTTTGTGTGTTGTTTCTCCATTTTAATCTTCCTCTGCATATTATTCGCTGACCTGCTTTTTTTCTCCACTCACCAGTGTGTTTGAGATCTATCCCCGCAGCTGTACCTAGAGCTAGTTCCTTCCCTTTAGCTGCTGGATAGACATGCACTGGATGAATAGACCACAGTTTACTTAACCATTCCCCTACTGGAGAACATTTGGGCTCTCTGTACCGCTTTGCTATTGCAAACAGGCTGATATGCACATTCCTTTATATGTCTTTCCGGGCACAAGGGTATACGTTTCTCTAAGCCTTAGGCTAGAGTACGTATTTATAAGAACAACTGCTGGATCATAGGGCATGCACATTTTCAGTTTTGATTGACACAGCCCTCCAACAGCAGTTGTATCCATTTCTCCTCAATTCCCCACAAACATAATGGTTTTATGTAATCTAGGAACTACAGAAACAAGCTTTCTTTAGTAAGTTTAATCTGACCTTCTTTGATTTGGGGCAGTTTGGAGTCCAGCACAGTCAGCAGTGTTGGGCTGGTCCCCACATTATGACTCTTCAGAGCCATCACATACCTTGGGAACCGTGGGCCCGAGCATCCCCGCCCTGCCCCCGTGTGGAGGCTCAGGGAGGGCCTGACGCCTTGGGCTGACCGCCCTGAGTGACGTCTTTGACCTGTTTCCCCCACAGTTCTTTGTCTTGGATGTTGTGATTAATTTCCGCCGTCTCAGTGAGGGGGATCTGTTCACTCAGTTGAGAAAGATAGTCAGAATGGCTTCCAACGAGGATGAACGCTTACCTCCAATCGGCCTGCTGACGTCAGACGGGAGGAGCGAGTGGGCTGAGGCCAGGACGGTCCTCGTGAAAGGTTAGCAGCAGTGCCCAGTGCGTCTCCACGCTCATCTCATCCTCACACCCATCGGCTCCCCTCCCTCCAGGGTCGGGCGCCATGCCTCATCCCCATTTGCCATAGCACGGGGAGCTCAGGCCTCCCTCCAACGCAGGACCGATGGCATGTCCTACTGTCAGCCGAGGTGCCTTGAAACTGAAGGCACCTTTTGTGCCCTTGTAATTCATCTGACAATGTGCTAGCTTTCTGGGTGAGGCTGACTAGCCCTGGAATCTGAGGATGTCCAGGAATATTGAGGGAGGGAAGATTACGAGCTGGATGAAGGCCAGCTGCAATGAAGCAGTTGTGTTTTACTGGTGGGCAGGGATGGTACTCATTTCAAGAGTCTGAGTCACTGGAAGAGCTGTCAGGTGGGGATCTGGGATGGAGCCCACCTCTGGGAGGGTGGTTGGCTGCCTCCTTCCTGTGATTTCACGGTCCCGGAACTCTTCACCTTCAAGCTGACCTTATCCTGCAGGCTGCTGCTCTTATGAAAGTTTCTGAGCGTTCCCATAAGAAATCCAGGAAGAGCCTTACAATTTTCAGATCATCCTTCTGGAAACGACTTTTCAAACCCAAAGCGAGCCCTATTCTCAGAAACTGGATGGAGAGCCTTCCTTTCTTGTCTACGTTAGAGATTCCCAGATGAGGGGTGACACTTCTGTGAGCCTCTGTCTGCCCCTCAGGTTTTGATGCAGCCAGGTGACCATTCGGACTCCCGGAGTGTCTGTAAGCTGAGGACCTGGGATAGGCCTAGGGAGTGTAAGGGACAGAGAGGATGAACCCCTGGCCCTGAGCAGCCCCTTCGATAGGAATCGGGGAAGGGACGACAGATGAGGGAGCAGATTTAAGTACATAGTAATGCAGTGTCTACCCATGTAAGGCAGTAGGGCCAGCAGGTGCCAAATAAATGCTCCAGGACCTCAGAGAGGGGAGGGAGCCCTTCTAATTGGGAGGCTTTTGAAAGGCTTTGTAGGAAGAGGTGGGAATTGAGCAAAGCCCTGTGACATGAGTGAGAGGGGCAGGAGGGAGGGACAGTGTCCAGGCAAGTACACCAACTGCAGGCAAAGTCGACCGCCCAGCAGGGCCACGTCTGACCTGCCAGTACCATGAGGAGAGCAGTCTGGCTGGCAAAGGTGGCCATGCTAAATGTACTGAGAGAATGAAAAGTGGTGGGGCTTGGATGTATGGCCACAGGCATTTCCCTCTCCCTAGAAGGTTCTTCCCCCAGGGCTGGCTGGCTCCTTGCACCATCCCAAACTCAGCTCAGGTGCCCCACCCTAGCCCCTCCTGGAGCATCCCCCAGCTCTCCCCAGCTCACTCTGTCCCCTTGTCCTGTTTTCTCATCTTGATTGCATTTCTCACCCTCTGAAGTCAGCTTTCCATTTGTTTGATTCGTGCTGATTATCTGTCCTGCCCCACCCCCCAAGTCTATAAGGTCCAGGAGAACAGGGGCCTTACCTGGTTTAACTTCTGAATCTGCTGTCGCAAACACAGCTAGTCCCCAGTTATATTTGTTAAATAAAAGAATGAAGGACTGGGCTTCCATGGTGGAGCAGTGGTTGAGAGTCCGCCTGCCGATGCAGGAGACGCGGGTTCGTGCCCCGGTCCGGGAAGATCCCACATGCCACGGAGCGGCTGGGCCCGTGAGCCATGGCTGCTGAGCCTGCGCGTCCGGAGCCTGTGCTCCGCAACGGGAGAGGCCACAACAGTGAGAGGCCCGCGTACCACAAAATAAAAAATAAAAAAGAATGAAGGACTACTAAGGATACTGGGCCCCAGACTTATTTCTCACTTACCAATGAATTTTTCTTTCATTCGATTCTTGGGCACTTTATAGTGCTTGGTCTTAAATCGGAGGCTGCATGGGTCACAGGGAGGTGTAAGAGTTGACCCTGTTCTCACTGAACTCACTGCCAAGTGGGGGAATTAATAACTTATGATTTGACAGTGAGTTGATTCCCTCAGCAGACCATGGTGTAATCAAATCCCACTCTTCTCCCCTCCAGGGAAAGAGACAGGCATCAAAAGAATCGCCTCTGCTTCCAGTACGGTTCCCACTTTATTAGCAGGCCAGGCCCAAGCCATCTCTCTGCAGAACTGACCGGGACTGCCTTGGGGTTTGAGTGCTTGGGTGCGCTAATCGGAATTAATTTGTTAATGGCACTTGATCTGGCTTTCTGAATGGAAGTGCTGTTTCTAAAGGAAGCACCGCAGAAAGGAGGGGGCGCAAACACGCCTTCCCTTTGGAAATCTAATTAATCCAGTTAGCACTGACTGTGTCATCTGCACAGCAGGAAGCCAACCTTTCACAGAACTCTCCTCTCTGGAGTGCCCCTTCCCATGGAAGGAAAACAGGGAAACCACTTGGATACAATTTTGGTGTAAAAATGAAAGATTAAGGCAGCTTGGGCTAGAGTGGAGAGTGAAGATGGAAGGACACGGGTGGGGTCTAGATACATTTCAAACTAGAAGTGACAATAAGGAAAAGAGGAATGAGCAAGTGTCCTAGGTTTTTGATGTGAGCAGCTGAGTAGATGGTGGTACCATTCACTGAGATGAGAACCAGGTGAGGGAAGTGGCAACAGAATGGAGAAGTCCTTTCCAAGTATGTTAGGGCTGAGACGCCTTGAGTCAAGTTAGATCTATGTGTCTGGTCCTCAAGGGAGAGGTCGGTACAGAGATATAAATTTGAGAGCCATCAGCACAGAAGTGATATTTGAAGTCACGGACTTGGATGAGATCATCTGGAAACAGAAGAATGGGGCCTTGGAGGTCAGGTAGAGAAAGATGCAAAGGGGATTGCAAAAGAGCAGCCTGTGAAGTCAAGAGGAAACCAGGAGATGAGTCACGAAAATCCAAGAGGGAAGGAGAGAGCCGCTGACCACGTGGGATGCTGCTGAGAGCTCGCGGAAGAGCAAGACAGAGAGGAAACCCTGGGCTTAGCAACCCTAAGTCATCCGTGACCTTCACTAAAGTCAGACTAGAGTGCTAGGAAGGGTGAATGGTTGTATGCTGATGGAAGCCATCCAATAGCAGGAGGGAATTGTTGATGAGACAGTCACTGAGTAGAATCTTGAAGGGTGGGTGGTTCTTTTCAGACACTTTGGTACTAGAAGGAGCAGGAAAATGGAAGTGGTGGGAAGACGATGGGGCTCAAGGGCAGTGTTTTTAGTAGGAGAGGCAAGTGCATGGAAGTAATCCAGGAAGTGAAATTGTTAATGAGGAGAGAGGAGACAGAGGGGTGGAATTCTTGCAAAGGCAAAAGGAAATGGAACCCAGAGAATCAGAGGCCTTTGACTGGTACAGGGAAAACAGGAGCTGGGCCCGAGGTCCACGGGGATGTGGCTGTGGTGGCAGGAATAAGAGGAGGTTCCTGACTAGAGGCTTCTGGCTTCAGATCCGCAGAGCCACGGCTATGCACCAAGAGAGGCGAGGGTGGGACACTGGAGGCAGAAGAGAATACGTGGAATAGCCTCTTGCAAAGTGGAAAAGACAGCCTACTCAGGAAACTTGCTAAGATTCATGGACTATGTCGAGCTTGTATTTGAGGGCTTGGGGTCATACATTTTAGAAGAAATTAATTAGCATTGTTTTGCATTTCCCCCCCCATAGTGCTCAGGTCCTGAGGTTCAGGTGAGGAGAAGGTGGGTTGCTGTGTTCAGCCAAGGTTGGTGAGCATAATGGAGGGAGTGGGGGGCAGGTGTGGCAGGGGAATGACTGTAATGTTGGAATCTGAACTGAGTAAGGAGATTCGTTAGTCTGCTCAGGCTGCCATAACAACGTACGACACACTGAGGGGCTTAGACAACAGCCATTTATCTTCCCCCACTTCAGGAGGCTAGAAGTCCAAGATCAAGATGTCAACAGAGTTGGTTTCTTCTGAGGCCTCTCTCCTTGGCTCATGGATGGCCATCTTCTCCCTGTGTCTTCACATTGTCTTCCCTCTGTGTGTGTGGATGTCTGTGTTCTCATTTCCTCTTCTTATAAGGACACTAGTCATGTTGGACTAGGGCCCCACCCCAGTGACCTCATTTTAATTTAATTACCTCTGTAAAGATCCCCATCTCCAAATACGGTCCCATTCTGAGGTACAGGGGGTTAGGACTTCAACTTGGGAATTTTTGGGGGACATAGTTCAGCCCATCACAGGAGGGAAGTGAAAGACAGGCGTGGGTGGTGCAGAGTTGAAATAGGCAGTGGGGCCCAAGGGTTTTGGGGGTGTCAGTGAGGTGAGACGTGTTGCAGTGGGAGGTAAGAGAGTGTGAAGCAGGAGTCAAGAGTGTGGTCAGGGCGCGGCATGCTTGAACTAGGCTTCAGAGGGGGTTGGCTCCTGGTAGAGGTACATCCCCAGATGTGATGGTGGGAGTGGGTACTGAGGTTAGACTGTCAAAAGTGAGACGTCAAGGAGCTGAGAGAGGAGTATGCCAGCCAGGTCACACACACGGGGACGTCCAAGCTACCGGAAGGACGGCCAGAGTGCTGATGGGGAGGAAGAAGCTGAGCCAGGAGCCCAGGTCATCATGGCCGGGCACTGTGAAGAAGTCAGCGGAGCCCAGCAGCAAGGAGGAGGGTGTGATGGGAGGGGTGAAAGCCCAACAACTGCAGCTCCAAAGGGAAAGGGAGGAGGAGTCATTTAGGAGCAGGAACAGAGAAGGGGAAGCCCCCTACCAATCTGGCCCCCTGGTGAGTGTGAGGGGACACAACAGTCTCTTAGAAGGGGGTTCAGGGAGGTGGACCCTCAGGGAGGCCACCCTCCACTTGAGGCAGAAGGTGAATAGAACACTTTCAGAAGAGGTTAACAACACAAGGAATAGCCAATCAGTCACCGTGAAGAGTCCAGGAAGGAGGAGAGGGGGAGGGGGGAGGGCTGTGTCCTCACAGGGGTCACTGGAACGGCAGGGGATGAGAGTGCCAGGGAAAGACCCAGGGATGGTGGTCATTGTTGCAAATGATGCTCCCAAAGCCCTAACCTCGGGGAAGCCTCTCTCCTGGTTCCAGGAGCAGCTGCTGGCTGTGGTTGTGAGGCTTGGGGGTCTTTCTGGCTCACAGTAAAACCACAGTTAATTCTGTGAAATGGGTTGAGCTTTCCGGGGTATCTCAGCTGAAGTCCCAAGGGCTCCACCTCCCTTCCTGGGACCCAGGCAGAGACCCAGTCCGTGGGCACTGGGCCCAGGCTGGCACTGTCCAGCAGGAGGCTTTAGCCATGCTGAGCTCCGCTCGTCCTGATGGAGGCCTGGACCAAGGAGCCTGAACTCAGACAAAATCCACCCCTGTATTCTCACAGGGTCAGCTGAGACCCAGAGGGGCAGTTGATTTCATCAACCCACTGTCTTTCCAGAGATGGTTCCTTGATCCCCCAACCAGGATGGCTGCCTCTGTGAACCCCCAGGCTGCCCAGCCTCTGATCCTCTGCCATGACATCAAGAGGGTGGAGCTCATGGAGGTCCAGTAACTGCCAGTGGGGCACAGCCCACATGGAGTGCCCTCCGGGGAGGCCAAGGGCTACAGGACCTGCTGGTACCGTTACTGCCCCTGAGGGCTGCCAACTTGCTGGGGAGACCAGAATAAGCAGAATCGTGAGGGCAAGAGTGGACAGGATAAAACCAAATGAGGGTCTCCATCAGGAGTCCTGTGGGCGTTTGGAGGCCTCACCCCTCTGCATGTCATAGCCCAGGAGGCTTTCCTGTGTCAAGTGGGACTAGAGGTAAACCCAGGTGGGTTGTGGTCAGTGGGACTGGGGCTAGCTGACAATATCAGGGTCATCTAGAGAGCTCCTAAAAAAACCCCCCAAAACCCAGATTCCTGGGTGCTGGTGATTTTCCAGTGGGACTGGAGTGAGGCCAAGGGATTTGTATTCTTAAAGCACCCTCAGGTGTAGTGCAGGTTGGGACCCACTTATTCGGATATCAGCGGCTACTGTGCATGGAGGTCCCCCTTGGTGCTGAGCCCTGTCCTGGGCGCTTTCTGTCCCTTGTTGCCATCGGTCTTCATAATAGCCTATGAGGCGAGAGTTTCATCCCCACAGAGCAGAAGAGGCTGTGTCTCCCACAGTTTGAGGGAGTCCCCACCCTTACAGGTGGTGGGCGGTGGAGCCAGGACTGAATAAGGAACATCTGTCTCCCCAGCCTGAGATCTGCGGGGCCCGGTGGGCAGGGGTGGGATTCAGGCCTCAGAAGGGCCGTGCACATCCACTCAGAACCTCCCTCCCTGCCCAACGCGAAGCTACGGCCTTCCCGAACCCAGGAGGAGCCAACACCGTTATCCCGGTCTGGAAATTTAATTAGACATCCAGCCCTGAGTCTGGAAGACTACAGTGCTTGTCAATTTGTAGGAAAAGGATAGCCAGCTGGAGATACCTCCACCGCACTCACCCACCACAGCCCGCTGGCTTGCATGGGTGCTGCCGTGGAGAACCTGCAAGCAGACTTCGGAGGCATATGCGGCCATTTACACAGTCCTGTAAGTATTTATCCCCAGCAGCCAATTAGAGCTGAGCCACTGCTTTCAAGGAGGGAACTGACAGAAGGTAGCTGTGTCTGCAGAAGGCCTCCTCGGTCATGGTTTACAAGAACCACTCGGGATGGGGCATTTTGCTCTTTAAATATTGTCATCCAGAGATAGGCAAGTCTGCTGATTTGAAAAACAATTGCACATTAGCAATCACAGCATGTCTGATTTAACTGGCCCAGAAATACCTCCTGGTCTCTTGAGGCTGAATGCTGTTTCTTGGGGCCAACCCCTCCCTCCCACAGTGGAAGCATGAAGGCTTTTATAGATGAGAGCATCCAGGCAGGGAGAGGCATGTGGTCCAAGGCAAGAGGCCTGAGCTTGACCTGTGCCTCACTGCTGTCCCCTGGAGCCTGGCTTCCTAGGCCTGGATGTGGAAATAGCAGCCCCACCCGTGGATAGGACCAAGGGGATGCAAAGCTGGTGCCTGGCACACAGAGGGTGATCGCTAAGGGATAACTCTTATTAGACTGGGGGAAACACTCTGGGGATGTTTTGCCCAAGCCCACAGCCTCTCTGGAAAAATCCGGTGAACTGAAAATGGACACCTGTTGATGGGCACTGCCCTTGCAGTCAGTGACAGTGGCCCACGGCCTCAGACTGAATGGCCTATAGTCCTTGTGTGGAGCCCTAACCCTTATTGACTCTGGGATGCTCTTTTGCCTCCCCCAGGCTCCCCACATACCACATGCTCTGTGTGCACACACTCCAGACACCTGTCCTCTTTCATTTCTCGCTGGGTGCCATCTCTCTGGCCCTCACCGTCCATTTCATGACCAGCACTATGATATTTGGTTACAAGGTAGCTAAGAGGTTTTGGGGGCTTTTTGTATCTCCTGACCTTCTCCACTCACCACCTCTCCCCTATATTCTGGAAGCATGATAGCTATTTAAATCTGCCTTTGTGGGAAAGGTGGCTAGAACCCAGAGGAAAGAAATTCTTGGCTCCTGACTTTAAAAAAAAAATTAAATTAAACTCATTTGGAGATAATTGCACATGTACTTGTAAGAAATAAACTCGCCTGTACCCCCGGAATGGTAACATCTTGCAAATCTTACAATATCACAACCAGGACATTGACATTGATACAGTCAAGATACAGAACATGTCCATCCCCACAAGGATCCCTCTGTTCCCTTTATAGCCACACCCACCTCCCTTCCAGCCCCATCCCTCTTTAACCCCTAGCAACCACTAATCTATCCTTCATTTCTATGATGTTGTTTCAAGAATGTCATATAAATGGAGTCATGCAGTATGTAACCTTCGGAGATTGGCTTTTTCACTCAGTATAATTCTCTGGAGATTCATCCAAGTTATTGCATGTGTGAATAGTTCATACTGCATTCCACAGTATGGATATATCACAATGAGTGATATAACCATTGAAGGATATCTGAGTTGTTTCTACTTTTTGGCTATTACAAATAAAGCTACTATGAACATATATGTATAGGTTTTTATGTGATCATAAGTTTTCATTTCAGAAAAAAATGTTCAGCAATGAAATTGCTAGGTCATACGATATTTGCATGCTTAATTTTTCAAGAAACTGCTAAAATGTTCTTCAGAGTGACTGTACCATTTTACATTCCCATCAGCAACGTATAAGTGATCCAATTTCTCTGCATCCTTACCAGCATTTGGGATTGTCACTATTGTTTTTTTTTACCCTTCTGATAGGTGTGTAGTGATCTTACTATAGTTGTAATTTACATTTCTCTTATGACTAATGATGTTGAATGTCTTTTCATGGCTAATTTCCCTCTAGAGCTCATCTTTTGGGAAATATCATTTCATGTCTTCTGCTCATTTTCTAATTGGATTGTTTGGGGTTCAGGTTTGGGGTTTTGGGGTTTTCTTTTTACTGTGAGTTCTAAGAATTGTTTCTATATTCTTTACTAGCCTTTTATTGGATATGTGGCTTTATATTTTCTCCCAATATGTAGCTTATCTTTTCATCTTCTTAACAGGGTGTTTCACTAAGGAAATGTTTTTAGTTTTGATGAAATCCAATTTATCAATTTTTTCTTTTATGGATCATACATTTGGCATCAACTCTAAGAATTCTTTGCCTAGCCCGAGATCCCAAAGATGAATTTCTCCTATTTTTTTCTAAAAGTTTTATAATATTACATTTAAGTTGACTATCCATTTTGTATTAATTTTTTATAAGATATGAGATTAAAAAATATTTTTTTATTTGGGTATAGTTATTTTACAATGCTGTGCTAGTTTCTCCTATACAGCGAAGTGGAGTTCCCTGTGCTGTACAGCAGGTTCTTATTAGTTATCTATTTTATACATATTAGTGTATATATGTCAATCCCAATCTCCCAGTTTATCCCCCCCGCCCTGCTTTCCCCCCTTGGTGTCCACACGTTTGTTCGCTACATCTGTGTCTCTATGTCTGCCTTGCAAACCAGTTCATCTGTACCATTTTTCTAGATTCCGCACATATGCATTAATATACGAGATTTTTATCCAAGCTTTTTTGAGGAGGGGTACCTATGAGTGTCCAATTACTCCAATAATATTTGTTGAAAAGGCCATTCTTCCTACACTGAATTACTTTTGCACCTTGGTCAAAATCAAATGGACATATTTGTGTTAGTCTATTTTGGGGTTTTCTGTTTGCTTCCATTGATCTATGTGTTCATCTCTCTGCCAATACCACACATTCTTGGCTATGTAACTATGTGGTAAGTCTTTAAATTGGATACACTGACTCCTCCAACTTTATTGTTTTTTAAAATTGTTTTAGCTATTCTAGTTCCTTTGCCTTTTCACATAGATTTTAGAATAATCTTGTCTATATCTACAAAAAGTCTTCTGAGATTTTGATGGGAGCTGTGTTAAGCTTGTATATCAATTTGGGAGAGTTGGCATCTTCACCCTGTTGAGTGTTCCAACGTGTGAATACGGTATGTCTCTCCATTTACTTAGATCTTTGAAGTTTTGCATTAGTGTTTTGTAGTTTCAGTATACAAGTCCTGTATGGTTTTGTTAGATTTACACTGGAGTACTTCATTTGTTTTGCATGATTTAAATCACATTGTATTTTTAATTTTGGTGTTCCTGCCTTGTCACTGGTATGCAGAAATACAATTGATTTTTGTAATCTTGTACCTTGTGAACTTCTAACTCACTTATTAGTTCTACGTGGGTTTTTTTTGGTAGATTCCTTATAATTTTCTACATAGACAAATCATGTAGTATGAAAATAGACAGTTGTTTTTTCTTTCTTGTATGTTTCTTTTTTATTCCCTTTTCTTGCCTTTTTGTGCTGGCCAGAACTTCCAGTACTATGTTGAATAGCAGTGGTAAGAATGGGTATTCTTTCTTGTTCCTCATCGTAGGGGCAAAGCATGCAGTCTTTTCACCCTTAAGTATGATGTTAGCTATAGGCTTTTTTTGTAGATGCTGTTTATGAAGTTGAGGAAATTACCTTCTATTCCTAGTTTTCTGAGATTTTATCATGACAAGATGTTGAATTTTGTCACTTACACTTCATCAATTGATATAATCATGTGATTTTTCTGTAGTCTGTTAATACAGTGGATTACATCAATTGATTTTCAAATATTGAACCAGGTTTGCATCCCTGGAATAAGCCCCACTTAGTCACAGTGTATAATTCTTTTTATATGTTGCTTAATTCTATTTGCTGATATATCGTTGACTATCTTTGTATCTATATTCATGAGGGTTATTTGTCTTGTAGTTGGTTGTTTTTTTCATGTGTTTGGGGGTGGTGGCAGTGGTGTGCTGTTTTATCTGGTTTTGGTGTCAGGGTAACATTGGGAAGTGTTCCCGCCTTTTATATTATCTGGAAGAAATTGTGTAGATTGAAGTTAATTCTTCCCTAACTGTTTGGTAGACTTCTCTAGAACCATCTGGGCTTGGAGATTTTGGTGGGGAGGGGAAAGTTTAAACATACAAATTCAATTTCCTTAATAATTACAGGGTCTCCAAATTATCTGTTTCAGATTTGGTGCATTGTGGTAGTTTATACTTTTTAAGGGATTGGTCCATTTCATCTAAGTTGTCAAATTTATGTCTGTAGAGTTGTTCATAGTATTTCTGAAAAGTTGTCTTTTTGATATCTGCAAGATCCATAGTGATGTGCCTGTTTAATCCCTGATATTATGTCTTTTATCTCTTTTGTTTTTCTTCGTTAGTCTTGCTAGAGATTTGATTGATTTTTGAAAAGAAACAGCTTTCTTTTCATTGATTTTCTTTCTTTTTTCCCCTGTTTTCAATATCATTGATTTCTGCTCTTTGTTATTTCTTTCCTCCTCCTTGTTTTGGGTTTATTTTGCTTTTTTTCCCTAAGTTTTTGAGTTGAGAGCTTATATTATTCATTTGAGACTTTTCCTCTTTTCTGATGTCAGCATTTGTGCTATACATTTCCCCCTCAACAAAGCTTTAGCTGTGTCTCACAAATTTTGATATGGTGTATTTTTATTTTCATTTATTTCTATGTTTTTTTTAAAATTTCCTTTAAGATTTCCTCTTTGACCCATGGATTATTTGGAAGAGTGTTGTTTAGTTTCCAAATGTTTGGAACATTTATTTTTCTGCTGTTTTTAAAAATCTTGATTCCAGAGGTCAGAGAACACA
Organism: Monodon monoceros; assembly: GCF_005190385.1. Classification (NCBI taxonomy): domain Eukaryota; kingdom Metazoa; phylum Chordata; class Mammalia; order Artiodactyla; family Monodontidae; genus Monodon; species Monodon monoceros. The sequence continues at coordinate 36,608,170 of NW_021703781.1, forward strand.
TTTTGTATGTTTTCAATTAGTTGAGGGTGTTTTATGGCCTAGGATATGGTCTACTGTGGCATATATATTCCAAGGGCACTTGAAGAGAATGTGCATTCTGCTGTTGTTGGGTGAAGTGTTCTATCAATAGATCCTGTTGATCGATGGTGTTGTTAATTTCTTTTATATCCTTGCTGACTTTCTGTAGCTGTTCTGTCAAGTATCAAGAGAGAGGTGTTGAAGTCTCCAATACACTTGTGGATTTGTCATTTTTTTCCTTCAGTTCTGTTAGTTTTTGCTTCACATATTTTGAGGTATGTTTGGTAGATACACATTTAGGATTGCTATGTCTTCTTGGTAGATTGACCTTTTTTTTAATGTAATATCCCTCGACATCTCTTGTAATTTTCTTTGCTCCGAAGTTTACTTAATCTGATATTAATATAGCCACTCCTGCTTTCTTTTCATTAATATTTGCTGGATATGTCCTCTTCCATTTCCTTTCACCCAACCTATATCATCATATTTGATGTGAGTTTCTTGTAGATAGAATATAGCTTGGACATACTTTTTGTTGGCCTCCTCATAGCCTCTAGGGGCTGGGAGTATAAAGATCACCCCATAAGCCATAGAGTAGAGAAGAATTTGAGAGGTGTGATGGCAGACTTCCCTCCCAAAAGGAGCTATGATTCCTTTATCTGCGGAGGAAAGATGCTCAGATGTGAATGACAAATATTTAGAAGCTCTAAGTGTCTGAGAAGGAACCCAGTGCCTCCATCTCCCAGACTATCTATTCCCAGGGAATAGATCCCAGAGGGCTGTGTGTCTATCTGTGTGCGTGCGTGTGCACAGGTGGATGTGTTGGGGAGCAACACCTGAGGGGTCTGCAGCCCTCTAAAGGCAGAGGTGCTGTGTTCATTTTATCTTTGCTCACCTTAGTCACAGTCTGGATGCTTTCAACCTCTAACAGAAGCTCCAGGGCCCTCCAAGGCCGCATGGCCTCTGGAATTTCTGCATCGCGGAAGCTGTCAGCCCCCCAGGCATGGGTGGCAGCTCCTCCTATTACTCAACTCCGACTTCTACCTATTAAGCAGGGGCTCCTTGAGGAAGATTGATTTCCCACATTAAACGAGCCTCCATGTGCTCGATGAGGATGTCACAAGACAAATGGCTCCTGCCGTGTGCCTCCAGCCCACTGCCCCGTGTTTCCATTACGTTTGGGCCAGAGTCATGGTGGATGAGTTTGGTGTAGCTCATTTTCTGCCTTACACGATAAACTTGTCAGCGTTTGACCGATCAGCTGCTTGTATGCAGGGAGTTCATTTGCAAAAGGCGACCTGGCATCCCAGCTCTGCTGTCCTGCTCCCATTTCACTCTGTCTAATGAGCTAGGACCCAGTTCCCGTTGGGTGGTGCTGCGCTCTGGGGCCCTGCTCAACCTGCACGCAGTGGTGATAGTTCAGCCCCTCCTCAGGGGTCCCTCTCTCCTGCCTGGAGGTGGCTGGGGCACTGATGCCTTTTTTGCTGCCAGCCTCAAGTCACCCGGCTGGGAAGGAGAGTGCCAAACTCCCACTCTTCTGCATAGAGGCGGCATCAGATCTGCTCCCCAGCATCCCCTGCCGTGGGCTTCCTGGGGAGCTGCAGCCTGCCCAGTCCACACTGGCCTTGGGGCTGTTTCATAGGCAAATACCAAGCCTGGGCTCTCAAGAGCTCACTGAGACATGGACCAACGTGTGTAACATCGGGGTTGCCCATGGTCCCCAGGCCCAGGCCCTCCCCAAGTGGCTAGGCATCACTGACAAGCTCCACCCACAAGCCTGGGTGTCTACTGCCTAGCCTCAGAGCCTTTTCCAGCACTGTTATCTCCCTTCCTCTCCGCCTGTTTGAATCAGACCCAGGCCTAGCCAAGGCCTCCCGTGCTTTGAAGCCCCCAGCCACCCTGATCCCAAAGGACCCCCAGAATAGCACACAGTGCAGGGCCAGGCACCATGGCCATTGGCAGGGACTCCTATAGGAGCAGAGAGGGGCAGGGTGGGAAGCTTTTCAGAGAGTGAGGAATCCCTTTCCTGTCTCCATCTCTCCCCCATCCCTTCCATCCCATGAAGCTCCATGCCCCAAAGGTAGTGGTTTCCTGACTTTCAAGGGGCTGGCTGGGCTCCTCTGAGCTCCCTCTCTGAGCTGTGCCCACAGATCTCAGCCTCACCTATCCATGCACACTCAAGTCCATTGCCAGCCATGGACACTTTCCTGTGCCCACCTGGGCTGGGGACCCAGGCCCTGCTCTCTGTGAGCTCAAAGGCGTGGGAAGAGGGGGCCAGATCAGGGCTCCTGGAGCTGGACTGTCGGTGACAGAGTTTTGGGGCGTGACAGGGTCACGCACTGTAGGGTCATGCACAGAGCGCTAGGAGGTGGTGGTTACATGGAGCGAGCAGAGGGTCCTTATCTGCCCTGAGCACGCAGCCGAGCCGGCTTGTTCCCGGTGTGAGGCGTCCTGGAGGGCAGGAGCTCTCTGGGCTGCCCCCACCCACGCCGGGCGCAGGGTCGGTACCATGAGAGGGTTAGGGAACTTGGGAGGATTTGACCAGTAGGGCTTTGATAGGCAGAGAAGGAGAAGGGCCCCCATACAGGGGGCAGCCTGCGTGGTGTTGAGGGGATGAATGTGCGCAGGTGACTGGGAGTGACAGGAGGCTCCTTTGAGGTCCATGCAGGGATTCAGGGCAGGCGACCCGGAGGGGCAGCAGACGCGAGCAGTGGAGCCCAGGAGCCACGCTGAGAATTTTGGATCCTTCCTTGTGGGCCGTAGAAGTTGTTTCAGGTCGAAAAGGGTGATGTGGTGACTGTATCACACTTAAGGAAGGGCGGAGGGGAGTTCTCCATCCCCGACCCCACCCCCAGCACAATGGTGTCTCGTTTGCCGTTCAGTCCCCAGGTCATGGCCCAAAACCTTGATGTGGATCAGATGAGGCAGGAAAGTCCAAGAGGCCATGTGGAAGGTGATGAGTCATCCTGGACCCATAGGAGTCAAGAGGGATCCTGAACTCCCAGGGCTCCCCAAATCCATATTCTAGACAGGAAGCGGGGAAGGGAGAGCCGAGGGTGGGCTGGCTTGCTGGTTAGCCTCATTCGCCGGCTAGAAGGTCTCCTCTGAGAGACATCTCCTTCCCCCAGGATTTGCAAGAGGAGGGGGGAAGGGGATAGTGGGGGCTGCAGACTCCTTTCACTCGAGGACGTCTGTGGACCCCTCTCACGATCCTGGAGAAATCACCCTGGCATGGCGGGGACTGCACAGGTGGCCTTAGCATCTGTGTGCCCAGTAGGTGTTGAGGAGACCCAGGGGAGGGTCTCAGGGATTGCCTCACTCGAGGCTGCCTATGCCAGGAAGGAAAGCAGCCCCGAGAGCCTGGGGTGAGGCCAAGAAGAGGGAGGAGCAGACAGGACTTTCTCGATGGCCTTTCCAGGCCCCTAACTGGACAGAGGAAAGGATGGGCAGAGTCTGGCTGTGGTCCTCACTGGCAGCGTCAGCTGTGTACTCAGCCTCCCACTGACGGGGAAGGGGCTGCTGTGCCTAGCTCAACCCATGGGCAGGACCTGGCTGGTGAACAGCACAGGGAGACCTGAGCCTGAGGGTGTGGAAGCCGTACCTGCTCCCACACATTCCTTGGACTTCAGGAAGGCAGATTCCAGACGACTATGACACACGATGGATATATTTCTTGGCTTCAGGCTCTGGAAGGAAAGAAGGCTCTAGAGCTGGGGGCTGGGGTGGGGGTGAGAGCTCTGAAAAGAGAAGTTCTGATTCAGCAGTCCCTGGGGTTCCAGTGGGAGGGGCAGGAGGGGAGAGGAGTTGTGGCTGCAGAAGCAGAGGGCTGCGTGTCCAGGCTCAGAATCGAGGGGCACAGAGCTGACTGCAGGAAAGAGCAGAGCCAGCACCCAGGACCAGGGCTGCCCAAGGGTCTGCATTAATGCTGAGACAGGAGGGAGCTGGGAGGGGGCTCGACTGCCTTCTCGGAGGGATCTTCAGCCCCCAGAGTGTTTATCTCTGACACAGAGAATAGCATTCTGGACAGGGATCTTGTACTTAAATAACTGCAGGGACAAGAGGGTTAAATAAATGAGAGAGGACTGGGGCAAACAAGGGCGCAGCTTCTCAGCTCCAGCTAATTCCTGCAGTGTGAAGATGTGAATCCAGTGTAACCAGACTGTATAAGTTAGTATTAGATTTGGCCACATGTGACTGAAAACCCAAAATAATAGTGGCTTAAAAAAAATAGAGATTTCTCTCTCTCTTCCTCTCTCTCTCACATATATGAGAACTGAGCCCTCCAGAGCTGATAGGTGGCTAGGATTCTTCCATCTCACCCCAAGGGTGTGGCCCACAGCCTCCTGGCCCAAAACGGAGGCTAGAGCTCTGGCCATCACACCTGTGTTCCAGGCAGCAGGATGGAGGAAGGTGGAAAGAAGGGCAAAGAGCATGTGCTAGTTGTATTTAAGGAAGCTGTCATACAGTGTTTCTAGATTTTGTTGGCAGAATTGAACACATGATTTCCCCCAGCTGTAAGAGGAGCCAGGAAATGTAGCTGTAGTGCTGCTCGTCCCTGTGCCAAGCTAAAAACCAGGAGTTCGATGACTAAAGGGGGTATGGATATTGGAATACGCCACGTAATGCCCCTTTGCTTCCAAATAACAGGCACTCCATCTTCTCATGCATAGAACACACTGGGGCTGGGGGAGGGCTGTAACCCTGCACCTCATCCAGCCCAGAGGTCAGGAGGTCTGGGTGATGTTCATCCCTTGCCATCGGGTCCTGATGCCCGCACACCCTGTGTGGGATGGTGGAAAAAGAATACTGTCACCACAGTAAAGACTCCTGACTGGGAGAAGGGATACACAGCAGCACACAATCAGGCCCTGCTGGGCAGGCTTTGTGAATCTTCCTGTGCTTATTGGAGGAAGCTGCCTGGGGCAGCCCATCTGGCCGGCCCAGCTCTATTACTGGAGGAACTCCGTACCCAGTGTCCCCCATGGAGGAGTCAGGCTCCCTTGGTGACGTGTCTCCTGCACAACACAGTGGCTTTTAGATGAGTTCTACGTGTCTGAAACTGCCCCAATGATCTCATCTGGATATAGGTTAAGGGGCAACCTGGCCCTTCCACTTACCCTCTGCGTGGAAATAACAGCTGGGGTGATGGTGGTGGGAGGGGTCTGGGAGAACAACACCCTCACTCCCTTACTTCCGATTTTCATGTGAAATTGACTAATTAAAATATTTTGGCAACTAATGTTTGAAAATTATAGTTCAGGACAAATGAACTTGCCTATGTGCCAGATATGGCCCTCAGGTGTGAGTGGAGGGTACCGCTGGACGGGGGAATTGGAGCTCCTTCTCTGGCACAGGCTGGCCCGAGGGTCTAACGTTTACGGGGAAGGTCCCACGCCACCCCTTTTCATCCTGGCAGGCAGGACCAGTGACCTCACATCTGGGGTCAGAACTGGCTACAGCTGAAGGGCAGGACTCTTGCAGGGACACTGACGGTGAGCTGGCCCCTGGGGTTAGCATAGAAGCTCAGGACAGGCAGGCTGACTTCCCGGCCCAACTCCTGGGGTGGTGGGGGACTCAGGACTGGCTCAAGATCTGGGTGTCCATATGTGTGTCCGCCTGTGGCATGTGGGGCTCTGCAGAGGGGACCCCGGGCCCGGGGCAGGGCAGGTGCTAAGTAAGGCCGTGCTTGCCTTCCCTGCAGACTCCACCAACAGGGACTCTCTGGATATGATCGAGCGCTGCATCTGCCTGGTGTGCCTGGATGCCCCAGGAGGCATGGAGCTCAGCGACACCAACAGGGCGCTCCAGCTCCTCCACGGCGGAGGCTGCAGCAAGAATGGGGCCAACCGCTGGTACGACAAGTCCCTGCAGGTAAGCCTCCCCCTGGCAGGGCCAGTGGCCGGAGCTGCCTCGGGCTTACATCCAGCAGGCTCTCTTGCTGGCTTCTGCTGCCTAGGAGGTTGCATCTGGGGCCGAGGGAGCGGAGGACATGTGCCATTGGTGTCAGGTCCTGGACTGGCCAGAACTCTTCTCAGGAGCAAGTGACCAAACCCAGCTCCAACCCCCCTAAACTTCCTGTAGCCCAGCCTAAGGGGCCTCTGGGTCAGGCCTGGGGCTCATTCCCCATCTCCCATCACACACTGTAAGGTGGGGGCATACCAGGGGCTCCCATCCAACAAATCCTCAACACATTCAGCAAGAAGGCACATGAAAAGATGCTCAATATCACCAATTATTAGAGAAATGCAAATCAATACTACAATGAGGTATCACCTCACACCAGTCAGAATGGCCGTCATCAAAACATCTAGAAACAATAAATGCTGGAGAGGGTGTGGATAAAAGGGAACCCTCTTGCACTGTTGGTGGGAATGTAAATTGATACAGACACTATGGAGAACAGTATGGAGGTTCCTTAAAAGACTAAAAATAGGGCTTCCCTTGTGGCGCAGTGGTTGAGGGTCCGCCTGCCAATGCAGGGGACACGGGTTCGTGCCCCGGTCTGGGAAGATCCCACATGCCGCGGAGCGGCTGGGCCTGTGAGCCATGGCCGCTGAGCCTGCGCGTCCGGAGCCTGTGCTCCGCAACGGGAGAGGCCACAACAGTGAGAGGCCCGCGTACCGCAAAAAACTAAATAAATAAATAAAACTAAAAATAGAACTACCTTATGATCTAGCAATCCCACTACTGGGCACATACCCAGAGAAAACCATAATTCAAAAAGACACATGCACCCCAATGTTCATTGCAGCAGTATTTACAATAGCCAGGACATGGAAGCAACCTAACTGTCCATCAACAGATGAATGGATAAAGAACATGTGGCGCATATATCATCTAGGGTGTTGGGCCATGGACCCGTGTCGGGCTGCGGCCTGTTAAGAATCGGGCTGCACAGCAGGAGGCGAGCGGCGGGGGAGCGAGCAAAGCTTCATCTGCGGCTCCCCCTCGCTCGCATTACTGCCTGAACCATCCCCCTCTCCCCCCAGTCCATGGAAAAAATGTCTTCCACGAAACCAGTCCCAGGAAGGTTGGGGACCGCTGATATGTACAATGAAATATTACTCAGCCATAAAAAGAAACAAAGTTGGGTCATTTGTAGAGACGTGGATAGACCTAGAGGCTGTCGTACAAAGTGAAGTAGGTCAGAAAGAAAAAAACAAATATCGTATATTACTGCATATATGTGGAATCTAGAAAAATGGTACAGATGAACCTATCTGCAAAGCAGAAATAGAGACCCAGACGTAGAGAACAAACATATGGACACCAAGGGAGGAAAAGGGAGGGTGGGATGAATTGGGAGATTGGGATTGACATATATACACTACTATGTATAAAACAGATAACTAGGGCTTCCCTGGTGGTGCAGTGGTTGGGAGTCCGCCTGCCGATGCAGGGGACATGGGTTCATGCCCCGGACCGGGAAGATCCCGCATGGCGCGGAGCAGCTGGGCCCGTGAGCCATGGCCACTGAGCCTGCGCGTCCGGAGCCTGTGCTCTGCAACGGGAGAGACCACAACAGTGAGAGGACCGCGTACCACACACACACACCAAAAGCAACAGATAACTAATGAGAACCTACCATACAGCACAGGAAACTCTACTCAGTGCTCTGTGGTGACCTAAACAGGAAGGAAATCCAAAAAAGAGGGGCTATCGGTATACATGTAGCTGATTCACTTCTCTGTACAGCAGGAACTAACACAATATTGTAAAGCAACTATACTCCAATTAAAAAGAAAAAGAATCATGTCTGATGCCTGAAGATGTCAGCTTTTCTGAATTTCCGTCACCCTGGCCTGGCCATTTCGATATACCTCCCTTCATCCCTGAGAAGTAGGGTAGCCCAGCATCTCCACAGAAGAAAAATCATAAAATGAAACAAAACCATTCATATATATACTTTTAAAATTTATTTTTATTTTTGGCTGCGTTGGGTCTTCGTTGCTGCACGCGGGCTTTCTCTAGTTGCAGCGAGCAGGGGCTACTCTTCGTTGTGGTGTGCGGGCTTCTCATTGCGTTGGCTTCACTTGTTGTGGAGCACGGACTCTAGGCGCATGGGCTTCAGTAGTTATGGCTCGTGGGCTCTAGAGCGCAGGCTCTGTAGTTGTGGCGCATGGGCTTAGTTGTTCCGCGGCATGTGGGATCTTCCCGGACCAGGGCTCGAACCCGTTTTCCCTACATCGGCAGGCAGATTCTTAACCACTGCGCCACCATGGAAGTCCCTGTTCATATATTTTTCATTCACGTGACATCAGCCCAGAAACAAGACATTCACTTTGGCCTGGAGAAAAATACTCACACAGATGAGGATGAAGATTGGACCATTCATTCCCGTCCCCCATTCGTTTACCCCAGCATGCCAATCCTGTATCTAATCTTATTTGTAAAGGCCCCTGCACTTTCACAATGACCACATTAAGTAGCACGCAACCATCTTTATGTTTTGATTTAGCATCACTCACACTGGTAAGCATTTCTAGGCCGCCTCTCGTTTTTCTCCCTCTCTGTACCCTACATTCTGCAGGTTACCCTTTTTATTGGTTTGCATATTGATTCTGCTATTTCTGCTGAGTTCTCTCCCTGCTGCGCTGGCTACTTAGCCTCCACCAGTGGTGCTAATGGCTTGTAATCTTTCATGGAGCAGCTGTGGGACTGAAATGATATAATGGATGTACAGGACCTGAAATATAGTAAGCCTTGGTAGTGGTTTTTAAAAGATACCATTTTCCTCCCTTTCTTTTAGCGACAGGGACAGAAAAGCACTAATGTGTGAGTGGGCACAGCCCTCCCCTCCTGCCTCATGTGGATGACCATGCCCACCTCTGGGCTGTTTTTGCAGGCGGGACAGATTATCAGGGGAGCTGGAAAAGCCAAACAGGCTCCATGAACGTGAGCTGTAAAGTTCAAGAGCGAGTCTCAGGACAGAAAGGCAGGGGACACAAAGGGAGAGAGCAAAGAGCCTACAAGGGATGAATCTTGAGAGAAACTCTGTGGGAAGTGTGTTTGCTTGAAGAATGGGAGAAAAGGTTCGGGCAGCTATGAGATTGGAGGAGACAGGGAGACAGCTCAGAGATGTGCTGTGCCTCAGCTCCCTGGAAGGTCTCATAAACATTTCAGTAGCTTGTTGGTTTGTTCTGCTTATGGATGACAGGCTAGCACCTCTTGAGTGTGATGCTGTGCTGAGGTGGACCTCAAGGCAGCCCCACTTTATTCGCGTTATGCTTTAAGAATCAGATCCCATTCTTCTCATTATTTTCTCCTAGTCCTTTTGTACATACTGAGTATGTCCCTTTTCCAAGTCAACTAAATCCAGCCTTTGTACAGTCATAAAAATCATAAGTAATCTTCACAGTTCCCGTGGGCCTTTCAAATGCCTCCTCTCTAATCCTCACATCGATCTGGTGAACTGGGCCTTATTGGATCCATTTTAAATGCGAGCAAACTGAAGCCAGAGAGTTGAAGTGTCTTGTCAAAGCTCTCCCAGCTGGCAGGCGGCAACCACAGAACTGGAATCAGGGTTCCTGACTTGAAGCCCTGGTGGCAGTTAATGGGCCATCCTCCGTTCACCTTTCTTTCACTCCCATCAAGGGATATTTTATTTCTCCTAGGAATCTGCACACCATCCAATATGGATCATTATCTTTCATTACTCATTTAACAAAATTATGAAGCACCTACTATGGGGCGATCCTGGGAATAATATCAGTGGTGGCCAAACACACAGGGTCCACCAGACACATAATCACACAAAGCAGATGGTGGCCCTCATGTGCACCGTGAAGGGGAAACAGGGCTAACAGGAGACTAAGGAGCTTGCCCAGCACCCGAGGAGAGTGTGTACAGCCTCGGCGTGAGCTCTTAGGAATCGCTGGGCTACTTGAGCCAGGGAGCTTTGGGCTCCACCTTCACCGCCTGGGGCATTTCTGGGAAGGAGGTCACACAGTTTAGAGCTGTCTTGAGGCTCCCATACTCTCAGGCCATGGCAATTGCATGCAGCGTTCCTTTCAGGAAATGATGTGCTTTGGTGTCCCTAGAGGAGAGTTTCCCCCTGAGAGGCGGGGGCAGAGGTAGAATGCGGGGTTCCTGACCTGGGGCCAAGGTGCTGGTTTGAAATATTGACTGTCCCAGAGGTCCACTCACTTCTCTTTCCTATTGCAGTTTGTGGTGGGACGAGACGGCACCTGTGGCGTGGTGTGCGAACACTCCCCTTTCGACGGCATCGTCCTGGTGCAATGCACAGAGCATCTGCTCAAGCACATGTGAGTCTGGGAGCAGGGCCCCTCCCGAGCAGCCAGAGGAGGCAAAGCCAGACTGCCAAGCAGCCGCCAAGCTAGGCCAAGAAAAATGTGGGCGGCCGCTGGGGGGCCGCACTAGTCTGGAAAGTGTCTTAGCAAAAGATGAATTTGAAAACCAACCTGAACAAGGCATCATATGCTTTATCGGTCATGGACAGAAGGGGCAGACTGAACAACAGGTTAGGGGCAGACTGAGCAACAGGTTAGGGGCAGTTAGGGCAAGTCTTGGCCAAGAATTCTCAGCTTTAAAGGAACCTCTGCTTTGGTCCAGGGAAGTCCAGGTCGATGTCTTGCTTGTCCAGAGTCAGGGCTGGGCCTGCTGTTGACCCAGCACAGAGGAGAGGTCTCTGAGCTGCGCCTCTTTCCTTTCCCTTGGGCTGGGTCTCTCTCTCCAACTCCCATCCTGCACAGACTGAGTACTTCTGTGTCCCTTAAACACACCATGTTCCTTCCTCCATTCACAATTTTGCTCATCTCTCCTTCTAGGATCTTCTCCCTGAATCTATAAGTTCTTCCATGATTCAGGAACTCTTCAGGATCACTGAAAACCCAAACCTGCCCTCGTAAACAGAACAACACAATTTGCTTGTTCCATTTGTCCCCGAGTGTTTTTTAAGAGTTAGTGGTGTAGCGTGGTCAAATGGAAAACATGAAAAGGAATACTGGGCTTTGGAGTCAGGTGGAACCGGATGGAATCCTAGCTCTGCCACTCACTAATTTAGGTGGCCTCTCTGAGCTTCAGTATGTTCATCTGTTTCATGGTTTGGGGGGCAAATCAAACTCCAACAGCTAAGATGACTACAGCACAAAGAAACAAGCTGCCCGCAGCCCCCCAGCCTGCAGGCCACAGGAGGTCACCGCTTTGTCCTGCAGGGTGAAGACCAGCAAGAAAATGGTCCGAGCCGACTCAGTCAGCGAGCTCCCAGCACCCAGGAGACTGAGGTGGAAATGTTCTCCGGAAATTCAAGGCCTCTTAGCCTCCTCGGCAGAAAAACTTCAACAGTAAGGAGAATCCCAGGTCTTTGGGGGTGGTGCTCCGGGGGTCACCCTACAACGCCCCCGCCCCACCAGCTGCCAAGGCACCCTGGAAGCTTCCAAAGACCCCAGCCACTCTTCCTCCTCTCACCTGCCTCCGCCCACCCCCTCATGGAAATGTAGTCAAACAGAAGGGGAGTTATAACTCTTGGGGAAATAACCTTGCTGAAGTATCCATCATTTCCATAAAATGCAAACGTGGAGCTATTTTTTTCCACAGGTTTCACCTGACTGAGCAGGGTCAAGGCGGGGAAATCACCCTCTGCTTTCGGGGGAGTCATAAACAACTGGTTTGAATAAGTCGTTTGAATCCAAGCTATTTCAGTTTGCTTGAATTTACACTGCAACTTGACAAGGGGCCTTTTTTCCCAAGGGCCATGCTGGCCCTAATGGGACCTAGGCAGGCGGGCCAGGGATGGATGTGAGCCCTCGCTGACAGTGGCAAGGTGTGCTGGGAGCCACGGGCTGGCAACTAGATCTGGACTTTGGTTGTTCATTCCCTCATTCAATGAGCGAGCATGAGTACATTGATTCATTCTTTCATTCATTCATTCATCAAACACGTGTAGAGCTCTGGTGTGTGCCAGGCCTCTGGTAGGGCTCTGGGGACACAGAGATCAATGTGCCACGGGGCCTGCCCTCCATACTTTAGTGGAGGAAGTGGACCCCCAACACAAAAATATCAGATGCAATAAGCACCAAAACCAGAGAGAGGCATTCGAACCTGAACACACAGAGGACACGGGAGCTGAGTTCTGCCAGGATGCTGAGGGAGGGCTTTACAGAGTTGGGCCTTGAAGGATGACTAAGAGTTCGTGGTACCAGCAGCTGGGGGAGAGATAGGTTCATAAGAGATCAGGCTGGTTTGGAGGCCAGCAAGTGAGAGAATGGCCAGAGTTGGGGCAATAAAGGGAAGTCAGGGTCACATTGTGAAGAGCTTCATGTCCTTATGTTATGGGGACTGGAAGCTGTCCTGTAGCAGTGAGGAGCCCCTGGAGGATTTTGTGCATGGGGTTTCGGGGAGCCAGTGAGGAGACCGTGGGAATAGCACAGGTGAGCAGGACAGAACCTGGCCTGGCTCAGAGGCCGAGGGATGGCGAGGTTGAGCCCACAGCGAGCTGCTGGGGAGGTTGAATGGATTTCCACGGGGAGGAAGAGAGGCTTCAGGTGTTCATCTGTAAAGCTGTGCTCGTATCTCAACCCTACGGGGCTGTTCTTGGGACACACAGGCTGTTAGGAGAGTGAACTGGTGGGCTGGTGAACCCTGGGCCGGGGAAGGAGCCCCTTTACTTTCAGGGATTCAAGCAGGCGTCACGCGGTCCCGAGACCCCCAGCTTCCCTTTCTGGAGGACCAGAAAAGCCAAGAGAGGCCTGTGGGTGGGGAGGCAGCAGGAGCTGAGGGGGGTCTTGAGCTGCCATGGAAGGCAGGTAGGGTCTGATGGCCAGGGCTTGGACAAGAGGTTCCCAGGTGTCTGTGGTGACGGTAAGCTCAGCCTGTTGGGGGATGGTGGGTCAACAGGCCCGACTGAGCAGTGAGTTCCCGTGAGCACTGGGCCTTCTCCAAGTCCTGATGGGTCCCCGGAGCCTGGCATGGCCCACCGAGAGCTGAGCTCACACGGCTGGAGGGATAATTCAAGGCAAAGCAGGCAGGGAACAGAAAATCCTGAGGGAGTGTTGAGGCGGGGATCAGGGCTGCCCACCTAGGGCTCTGCGCGCGCGCACATGTGCGGCTGGTGGACGGGCGGCGAGGACCTTGCTGGACGTCGCTTCAGGCAGCAGTCAGTCCGGACCCCAGACTCATTATGAATGAGGAGACTGGTCAATATGTGAGGGTGGGCGTTGGGGGAGACCGGCGCTGAAAGGTCTCAGTGTGGACTCAGGGACTCTTCCTGCTGCTCTGACAATGATTCGTGAGCAGCAAAGACCTACGCATGTCAGGGGAGGCTCAGCAGCCCTTTCTGGGTAAAATGGGTTTTCAGTCACCAGCAAAGCCCAGATGAGCAGCTCTTGCTGTGGTAACCGTGACCAGCGGCCAGGCTCCAGGCCTTTCTTCCATAGCACGACAGGGACGAGTCTCAGTGAGGAGATGCTGCTTGCAGCCATCAGAGAAACGGGCTTTTCCCTGGACATAGGGGATTTGCAGGTCTGGCAGGATGGCCGGGATGCCTAGAGTCCCTAGGGATGCCGGACACACCTTCCCAAACAGATTGAACGCATGGCCTCTTTCAGGCCTTCTTCTGTGGGCAGTGAAGTTTTAGGACTTTGTTTGTGGGCAGTGTTCTCCCTGCCCATGCAAATGTCCCTCGTGCTTCCGTGTCCTTCCCTGCAGCCAGGCCCACCTCCCCTACCCCCAGAGCAGGGCCACTACCCAGCCAAGCCTCACCTTTAGCTCAGAGTCACCCTGCTTGGCATGCCTTCTGCCACTTCCAAACGTCAAGGCCTGTCTCTGACAGCGCACTGGATATCTAGCGTGCTGGGATGTAGACCAGGATCAAGAAACCTCGTGAGACCCTGTGGTGAGTGCATTCTATTTTGCACGTGATGAATGCATCTTTTCTTTTTCTTCCACAGAATAGTAAAGAATCTCGACTTCACCGTTTATAAATTTGATGACTATGGGAAAACATTCATTAAGCAGCAGAAATGCAGCCCCGATGCCTTTATTCAGGTGGCCCTCCAGCTGGCCTTCTATAGGTAAGTACAGCCTGCTAAGATGGGCTCACTGACAAGCTACTCTAGAGTCTAGAATCATCTTGGAGGGAGAGATGACTTTCTGTGGGCCTAGAGGATGGGGGTATGATCAGGGCAGCCTGCATGGAAGGAGGTGTCACCTAACTGGGTTTCAAAGTGTGAGTCCAACCTCAGAAATGAAAAGAAGGATATTGCAGTCAAGGAGCTGGCGAGCGATGGCCCAGGGGCACAGAGCTCACAGGGAAGGAACGCAGAACTCACAAGGGCCAGGGAGGTGATGAGGACGTCAGGTAGGGAGGCTGCTTCTCCTGCTGATCTCACCCAGCCCACCTGCGTCCCTGTATAATTGTGACCTGTTCCTCTCCACCTTTCCTGGCCTTGATAAGGAAACGGAACTAGCATCACCACCCTGCCTGCCCCGGCAAGGGGGTCAAGTCAAAGATTTGGGGCTTGATTTGTCTCTCTCATTCCCCTCATTCCCATGTCAATTCTCCTCCAAATGTTTACCCTCCATCCTCTTCCCTTCACCTCCACTGCCATCGGCCCTTCCCAAGCCCCCATCATGTAGTGCTTGGTCAACTGTAGCATGCCCCGGGGGGTCTCTGCTTCCACTCTTGTCCCCTCTAATCCTGTCTTCATGAAGCATGAACTTTGAAATATGCAAGTCAGTCTTTATCACCTACCATGTTTCCCTTCACGCTTAGAACAAAGTCCAGCTCCCTGTGAACCAGCCTTCCCTGGGGCCCTGCCCCCAAGCTCTCTTCCGCCTGCTGATCTTTGCTCTGGCTCTGCATCTGCCCACCCACCCGTCACCACTGCTCTTCACGTACCAGCTCCTTCCCACCGCTCAGGTCTCAGCCCAGGTGTCAGCTCTCAGAGGCCACCTCGGGGCTCCTTGCCACCCAGCTCTCTGTCACAGCTCATTGCGCTTTTTCCTTCATGGCAGTCGTTATTCATGTGGACTCCCTTATTCATTGATTTGCTGACTTTGTTTTCTAGACTGTCTCCCCCAGGCATGATGTTCTGGGTATCTTGCACACCTGGGACAGAGTAGGCATCAGGGACTGTCACAGACATGAGAAGACACTGCAGGAGTTTTAGCCCAGGGTGGCACAGTGAGGCGTGTGGTTTAGAAAAATCTCTATAATGGTAGCTGTGTGTTGGGGAAGGGATGCAGCGTAGGGAGGTAAGAGTTGAAGGCAGGGTTGGGAGCCTAACTGGTCTTTTATAGGAGGGGAAAAGTAAAATGCAAAATAGATCTTCCTCAAGACAGGGCTGGCCCCTGTTGGTTTCAGCGTTCCAGAAGCTATAGCTCATAAGCTGGCACGGGCAGTAAATAGCACTATGCCCCCACCAGAACCTGCCTTCGGTTTGCAGCCAGGGGAGGCATAAAGCGACCTTGGAGAAAGCCGGGGCAAGGAGGTGTCACTAATGAGCAGGCGGCATCCCAGAGCCCAGTGTCCCATGCAGGGGGCTGTGACTCATGGGGAAGGGAGTGCAGCCACTCTGTCATCTGTCAGGCTGACGTCACCCCACACAAGGACTGTGCTCGTCACCAGGACATGGAGACCTCACCGGCAGGACCTGGCCTCTGGAACTGCAATCAATGCCGTTCTGATACTCAGATGGTATGTGGCTAAAATGGGCCACGAGGTCAGTGTTCTGCTGGTGCCATAACTGGGGACACTGCTGCACTGGTACCCCCCTGGCAAGCACTTCAGAGCTTCAGATCCAAAGCCCAGAGGGGCTGGTGGACACTGCATAGAGCCTCCCAACTCCACCCTCCAGGGATCTTTGCTGTCACTGGACATGGCCAGGAATAGATGTGGCCAGAGGCTCCCGGGCTCATTGAATAGGCAAAATACGACCTGCTGCCCATGGAATGCATTCTTCAGAGTTTCAGCTGTAACAAAAAAGATAGTTTTTAATCTGCTCCTACATTCAGCAGAAACCTGGAAGCTACCTAAATTGGGGTTGATCAGCGACCAGCCAGTGATGGCGTCTACTTTTGTGCTCGGCATGGCATTTGCCCCCAGGGGCTAGAGAGATACAGGAAGTGAGCTCCCTGCCAGAGTCTTGGGGAAATGAGACATAAGTGTACAGAAAGTGCCATTCGCTTGGCAAGCCATACAGTGCCAAGCACTGTGCCAAACCAGACTCTGCCTTCCCTCCTCCTGGAGCTCACCCAGGGTGGGAGAGACATGCCCTGAGAAGGCCAAGATACAGGGCCCCAGCTTGCTGTGTGACTTCAGGGTGTCACTGCCCCTCTCTGAGTTCTGTGTCTTTCCCCTCCCTGACCCCAACACCAACAACTTTCCTGACTGGTGAGAAGGGCGTGTGCCAGCCTGGTGTGCAAGGGGAAGAGACTTGCTCTGGCTGGTGGGGACAGCGGCCACTGCTTTCTGGTCACAGACGTGAGGGAGGAGAGGCACAGCCCTTGTGCCCATGGGTCTGTTTGGAAGCCCTGCTGCCCCTGGACGGTGAGCCTCTGCAGCAGCTGACACCCACGGCCACTAAGGCCCCTTTCCTGCCTCCATCCATAGATCATGCTTGAGTTGTTTCTAAATAAAACAGGATTCCCTCAAGAGCGCGAATGATGAATTAGTCCATGCTGTGCTATTAATCAAACACTAATTGGATCTCGCAGAAAACCCTAGGTTTCCCACCAGACTGGGACTTTAAAAAAACTACCAGTCACGTCTTCCTTATTTTATATCCACACAATATCACCCACGCAGGAAAGTGTGCTCAGCTCTTCGTATCCGAGGCTCCCCGACATTCATCTTTGGGGAATCTCCTCCAGAATCCTATTAGCGTTAAAATGAAATACTGTGCAGAGCGAAGGCAGGATTGTAAAAGTAAGGGCAGCCAAGGCCATTTCAGCATTTATGACTCCCTGAGAAGGCGGCACCATCTGCCATTCCTCCTTCATCCTGTGCAGGCTCCACAGGAGACTCGTGCCCACCTACGAGAGCGCGTCCATCCGTCGGTTCCGCGAGGGACGGGTGGACAACATTCGATCAGCCACTCTGGAGGTGCTGCGTTTTGTGAAAACCATCACTGACCACACGGCCACCGTGCCGGTAAGTCCTGCTGGCCCGAGGAGTCTCAGGGGGACCAGTGAGGCAGCTGTGGACCGCCTGTCCTCTCGGCCCCGAGACAACCAGCTCCTTTAGCTTGTCTGCCGCTGAGCACCCTCTTAAAGCCCCATGCGCTGTGTCTCTGGTCCATTTACAGGATTCAGAGAAGCTACTGCTCCTGAAGGATGCCATCCGAGCCCAGACCGAGTACACAGTCATGGTGAGTGACCTCGCCTCAGCTCAGGACTGTGGGCTGTGCCCAGTGCTGGGGCCTCGGCATAGGCTCTGGGTGACAGCCGGGCCACCACCTGTGCAGCGACTTGGTGAGGGCACCTCACCTCTCAGAGCCTCCTCTTCCTTATTTTTAGAACCTGGGTAACACACCACTCCTGGTTTTTACACGGATTTTACAAGAATACAATGAATGGTCTTTGAAACAACGACAACAATAATAACACCAACATGTATAGCACTTTACAATTTATACAAGAGAGTCAGATGTGTGGTGGTTTGCACACTTGGCACAATCTCAGGTGAGGCGGTATTTATTCCCACTCAGGACTGGTTTTGTCTTCTTATTCTCCATGTATTTATTTATAATGCCTGTGAATTAAAAAAATATATTTGCTGAAAGTTAACGGTGAAATTGAAATTGTAAGGGAAATGTTTCCCTAGTTTAGGGAAATAATATATTTTCTAGCACTGCAAAGCCATCATTTGCATACAAACAGAGAATAAGCTACTACTTGGGCTGGTGATCAATGTATTAATTGCAAATCATTCTGATACAGTCTCTGAAGGATCATATAATCTCTGTAAAGGAGCTGACTGATTTCACTCTATATACTTGAAAGCAAGCACAACACATATCTGGGTTTTAGAACTAGCCAATGTAGGCTTTTCTGTAATTCAGTTGCTAGGTCCCTGATTCATCGGAATAGTTAAGTGTTTGTTCTGTTTCGGGAAAATCAAGCTCGCTGTCATGTGTTCAGTGGGTAGCCTTTGTTTTCCCACTTTATGCCAGGCAAGGCCCTGGGTACTAGGAAATAAAAAATGAAGCCCTATGCTTGGGGAGTGTACCGTGTAGTTGGGAGAAGAGGTCTTACATGCTTCAGGAAGTAGCAGAGAACATGGAGTAGCAAGCTCCTTCTTCTGCTTGGGAAAGCTGGGAAGACTTTTCAGAGGAAGTGGTGCTTAATATGAGACTTGAAGCATGAAGAAGTGCTCGTCAGGTGGGCATAGAAGGGAAGGATGGCCCCAGAAGGGAACAGCATGTGCAATGGCAAAGAGTCTTGAGAGAATAAGACATATTGGAGGGAAAGCAAGTAGTTCCATATGTGCAGCCTGCAAAGGACAGAAAAGCAGGAAAGCTCGTGATGCTGGATTTCCCTGTCACAAAGCTTACCCTGGTGACCAGGCAGAAGGACTGGTTGGAGCGTGGGGTGGTCTGCCAAGAGACAGAATTAGGGACCTATATAATGTTTAGGGAGAGCTGGTAAAAGGACTGATGTAGATCAGGGGCAGGGGGTGTTGAAGAGGAAGACACAAACTTCTGATCAAACATGGTGAACTGAACACAAGGGTTTACTGTCACTCCCTCTAAAACCCTCAGAAACATCAGCAAAGGGGTTTTTTAAAGCCATAAATACACTAGAGCAAAGAGAATGGGAAAGGAGATGACAACAAAGTTTCAGAGCTGGAAAGCAGAACAGATGGCATCTGACTTAGCAGACAAGAGAAAGCTGAAACCCAAGCAAACAGTGAGGGAGACCCAGGAGCCCAGTGAAGTGCACTGCAGAACCTCAGAACGGCTCAGGTGTTGGAGGCTCCACCAAAAGTAGGAGTGCATGTGGGACTGAAAAGAAGAGGATTCGCTGATGATCTATATGAGAAGCAGTTAGCCCCTCAATTCCTCCTTTGACCTTAGTGTTGTCCAATTTCCTTGGTATGAAAGAAAAAAGTCTGAGAGGAAAAAAATCAAATACAAAGATCAGGAATAAAAACATAATTGGGCTTAACATCACTGGAAGGTGGAAGATACTGAAACAATACCTTCAAATTCTGAGGGAAAATGATTTTTAATGCATATTCTATACCCAGCTAAACTATCAAATTTGAAGCTAGAATAAAGACATTTTATACAGATAAGGTCTTAAAATTTTTACTTATTAAGCTCTCTTTCTTGTAAAACTATTGGAGGATATAGACCACTAATGTAAGAGAATAAAGCACGAGAAGGAAAGTCATAAGCTCAAACATCAGAAGATTCAACACAAGAAAGAGGTACAGAAAGAGGATGAGAGTAAAGGGAGATCCCATGTTGACAGCTGTTCATCAGACCCAGAGAACAGAGGGTCCACAGAGAAGCAAGAAGTGAAAGGAGAAATTAAATTGATAAATTATCTGATACATTTTAGTGTATTAAGGGAAGTTTTACACTTCGAGCTAAGGGTTTAGGAATCAATTAGTTACAGATACATAGAAAGGTAAGCAAGTGGGAAAATCATAGTTTGATTATTTACAAATTGTCATTTCTAGGGAAAACAAAAAACTGAATGAGAAAGGAAATCTGATTCTAATACACTACAGGACTCAGCTGTGAGTACCTGTATAATTATAACCATGTAAACACTGAATATTGATCAAGCAACAAGGAGTTCAAATGTAACTCTATTTGGGAGCATAGGAGAGTGGAAGTGTATTTGGGGAGTGGGGATATAAAAGAACCAAAGTTTCATCTTCTATAATAAGAAAACTGAAAAATGCAGTAACGGCAGTCTAAGCGTGTTGTTTAGAACTAAGAAAGTCAGTCGCTAAAAGGGTTCCAAGTGATTGCTTCTGTGGAGTGAGACTCAGTGCTGGCAAAGCGACATAAGCCTTTGGCTTACTTGGGGTCTTTTTTTTTTAACTATAAATATACAACTTTGATAATAATTTAAATTTTTATGAAAAATTTAGAAACATATCTACCAAAGCATTGCCATAGGCTTCTGTTGTTTTAACTATTTTAAGTTGGTGAAAACGACAAAGTAAAAGAGACAAGGGATGGGAAGAGGAGAGCTATAAAGATGCTTTGTAGGTAAATCTGGTACCTGGTTGGCCGTGCAGGGTAAGGGACAGAGGAAGGAAGCCAGGAGACCTCCAGATATCTGGCAAGTATATTTGGTAGTGGTAGTGGAGAAAGGAAATTCCAGGGAAAGGAGCAAATGTGATCCGGAGTCGCTATCACATACTCTCACAGCACCTTATGCTTTTCCTTCCTAGCATTTACTCGGTTTATGATCACAAGCTTAGTTGTATGGTTGCTTAACATCTGTCTCCCATCACACTCAGCCTCCGTGAGGCTGAGTCTGTGACTGCTTTGTTCTCTAGCAGCTGCTCAGGCACATAGTAGGTACTCAATTAAGATCCCTTGAACGAAACGAAAGACTGAATGCCGAGTCATTTTACTCATTACTACGCATGGCTCTGATCCAAACAACCTGTTAAATCAACCCCAACTGCTACAGTGACTTCAGAGATGGTGAAAACAGGGGTGGATTGGCTGCTGCACAGAATAGCTGCTTTGATAGATCTACACAAATCAGTCATTAAACAGAGGCAACCAGAGAAATTAAAAGTGCATCTACTTCATAGCTGGTCTGTCTCACAGTTCTTCCCCTCCGTCCTAAGGGGGCACGTCTAAAATGAGCGGTGGTTGTATAACATGTCTTTTCAGCCCATAATTAGGGGCATTTGGAGAGACTGGGGCCTCTGAGTCATCTTTATGCATTCATTGTCAACTGAAAGAAAACAGCTGTCAAATTCCAAAATGTGACTTGTAAACCTGAACAAAGTTCATTGTGATGGGAGGTTTCCTCCTAGGTGGGGCGTTAACAGCTAAGTGGCCATCTTACGTAACCGTGAAACCCCCAAGAGTTACTCACAATTACCCTCTTGTTGATCCAGAGGTTAATACGAGAGACCAGATGTGGCCCCCAAGTCTCCATCAGCCCCTCGAATTGCCCCAAATAAGCATGTAATCCAAGCAAAACCCATGTGCGTGCTACACATGCAGCCTCCAGTGGGGAATATGAAGAATGAGTGCCCTGGCCTCACTGCCACACTTCCAGCCACCCCACCACCACCCCTGGGCTCCTCCTACACAGAAATTCTCTTACCACTGCTTCCACTGCTATTCTCTCACCCGCCCTTTTTTTAAAAGATTTTTTTGATATGGACTATTTTTAGTCTTTAT
This sequence comes from Monodon monoceros, assembly GCF_005190385.1. Classification (NCBI taxonomy): domain Eukaryota; kingdom Metazoa; phylum Chordata; class Mammalia; order Artiodactyla; family Monodontidae; genus Monodon; species Monodon monoceros. The sequence goes on from NW_021703781.1 coordinate 36,629,532, forward strand.
TGAATTAGTTACAATATTGCTTCTGTTTTATGTTTTGGTTTTTTTGCCACGAGGCATGTGGGATCTTAGCTCCCCGACCAGGGATTGAACCCACACCCCCTGCATTGGAAGGCAAAGTCTTAACCACTGGACCGCCATGAAAGTCCCTCTCTTATCCTTTGATAAGAGTTCAAATACCTGTGACAAAAAGGAAAACCCTTTCTTCATCCAAAAACCCTTGAAAATGTGAGCTGAGCCTCTGCTAAGCTGTCTAGTTCCTGTCTCAAAATTATTCTTAGATTACGAATCCAGTTTAGTTGAATTGATTCTGAGCCTACAAAACAGCAGCCAAGACTCAGGAACAGACCTCAGTGCTCTCTACCCCTCATTTCTTGGGCTCCTGCTGGAGTATGAAGTGTTGGTTGTGGTGAGAGTCTGTCCAGTGATAGCCCGGGGCACCCCTCCCCATGCTTGGATGGGGCCCAGCGCCCGTGCTCCTGCCCGGATTCCTGCCCTACCTGAGAAGGCACTGGGGATGGCCCAGCCGACCCCACTCTTTCCACTTAGAGCACGGAGTAGTTATACACAGTGTACGCCAGCAGGGACCATGCTGTTGGGAGGACTCAGACTCACTGACTTTTAACTGAGGCATCCTCGTGTTAGAACCCAACCTGCTCTGGCTCATCCTGTGGACGTAGAAATGCACAAGGGCCCAAGGAGCAGAGGCCATGTAGTACAGTGGTCGGTCCTGGGCGGTCACCCACACACGTGGTCTGCAGCAAGTACTGGGTAGGCGAGAGCAGTTAGAGTCCCCTTTAGCACTGCGGACTAGAGAGGAGGGGAGGAGGGGGAGCCCATGTCTCATGTCCTGTTCTTTGTCCCCAACTACCCAGGCCATAACAGGGATGGCCATTGACAACCACCTGCTGGGGCTGCAGGAGCTGGCTCGGGAAGTGTGCAAGGAACTGCCCGAGATGTTCACGGATGAAACATACCTGATGAGCAACCGGTTTGTCCTCTCCACCAGCCAGGTACAGCCCTAGCACGGCCGTCACCCAAGAAGCCACTTAGTGGAAGCAGTGGGCTCTCTAAAGAGCTCGGTGTCTACAGCCCACTGCCTAGAGTCAGGCAAGTCCTGGCTCTGCTCCCAGTGAGCTGCGTGGCCTTCAACGGAAGGACCTGAATGCTCAGAGTACAGGTCTCCCCACCTTCTAAATGGGCATAATCATGAATGCCACCTTAGCAGAGGTGGGCAGGATGGGAGAACACCCATTCTGGTGTCCTAACCATTAGGCTTACTCCTTCTAACGTTGCCTGAGACGTGGTGTTCCACCATGGTGACTACAGGCTCTGAAGCCCGACAGGCCCACAGCAAGGTCCTGGCTCAACCAGATGTGACAATATCAGTGGAAAGCCCAGCCCAGCGGCTGGCACAGACAGGGTCCTCCAAACAGGTCACAGCCATTATTCTAAGGGGCCACTGCTGGCCCAGCATCTCCTAACCAGTGCTACAGGCTTGTTCTGTTGGAGGACCACTGACACAAAAACAGAATGCAATCCATTAGAGAAAGGCAGCCATTTAGGGAAGAAATTACCTATTCCCCCCACCCCCGCCCCCGCGAATGTCAATTTACTAAAGCTCCACCTCATCTGCGAAAAGCTGGATGCGGGCAATAAAAAGGGCTGATAAAGTTGTGTTTGAGGATAAAAGCACACTCAGTAATTTCATTTTGGCATTATGGCAGTGAGCTTGCAGACGTGAATAAACGAGGGCAGAACACAGCAACATAAATTCTTCAGGAAACCATCCATGGGCAAAAAGTGCTTCAGAACGGCTTTATGGCCTTCGGCTGTTACACGGCAAATTTATCTGACAATGAGGTGACTCTATTAGCAAGACTAATGGTTTGTTCTGCCCCATTCAAATGGCCAGTGTCATTTCTGAAGGCTCGAGCACACAGAGCCTGTGGGTTTAAAGCAAACCCCACCCTGCACCTGCTCAAGAATGTGCTCTATTTTCCCTCTAAAGCCAGCTAATAAAATTAATTTAGGGCGTGGTGACTCTTTTTTCCAACTGGAATGAACATTTATGGCTTGAACGCCTTCAGAAACACTTTCTTGGTTTGTGATCCAAATTACAAAATCTCTGCCCTCTGAATTCAAAACATATCAGGTACATAACTAAAACTCCAGTTGATGGCCATCTTTGAAACGCCCAGTGCTGGGTAATTGTGCGTGGCCAGGCTGTGGGGAGAAAATCAGACCAGCCAGGCAATACTGACAGTAATTAAGGATGTGGGAAAAATCGACAGAGAAGACGAGCCAGATTTCCTCCAGTTCATAAATTACTCCCTCTGGGAAGCCATCTAACTGTTGGGTGCCACCAGGGTACCATTTAGTAAATTGCTTTGATTGCCTCGGTGATTCAAACAGCCCCCAGGTGAAGGAGAGACTCGGCTGAGACCCAGCACCAGGTCACTCTGGGAGCTTCTGACTCCACAAGTAGAGCAGATTTCACACCAGGGAGGGCCTTATGGCCCTTCTTCTTCTGATTTCATGCAGTTAGATGGGTTTGTTTTGACGACTCTGGCTGTGGCCATCCATGATGAAGCAATAAGTTGATGGGGTTAATTCAGTCAAACACCCAGGTGGAAAATAGTCAAAGAGAAGCAAATATCCCATCGAGGCCCCTGGGTTGTTGGAACGCCATGCTTTATAGCAGACTTTCAGAACAAGCAGCTTCTGACCTGTCCTCTCCTCCAGGTGCCCACCACCATGGAGATGTTTTGCTGCTATGGTCCTGTGGTACCTAATGGCTACGGCGCCTGCTACAACCCCCAGCCAGAGAGCATCCTTTTCTGCATCTCCAGCTTCCATGGCTGCAAAGAGACCTCTTCAACCAAGTTTGCAAAAGCTGTGGAAGAAAGCCTCATTGAAATGAGAGGCCTCTGCAGTCGGCTACCGTGTGCCACGGGCAAGCCACTGGTGACAAAGGAAAAAGTAACAAGGCCCAGCCAGGGGCACCAACCTTAACTGCTGCCACTAGGTCTCACCTCCTCAAACCCAGCACTCTGCAGCTGCCACACCCTGCCGAACCCCTGTCCCAACCCTTACCCCAGCTTTCTGTAGCTCCCCTGTAACTCTGGACCCAACACACAGACCACACTGAGGCATCACACAAAGCTGGAGTGTTAGGAGGAAAGCGCCCCTCAGGATGCATGGGAATCGTCATTATTGATCAAGGTGCCCTCAGGCCTGCGCACTGGGATATAAAGCCAGCCTGGCCCGGAGGTGGCCTGGGCGAGATGGGGAAGGCACCACTGACTTCCCTCCATGGCCATGGAAGCTTAATATTGGTTTGCTTCCCAGCAGGACCCAGCGTGTTCAGGTGATGTTTCTGCCCAACGAAAGTCACCTTATTATGTGCAGTGTACCCAAATGAACCACAAAGGAAGAGGCTAACTCCAGGTCATTACCTTGTGTCTTTTTGGGAGGAGTAGGGGGCTTTGTTTTCAGATTCAAAGCAGTCTGATTACAGCATTCAGAGTGACCTGCCCCGAGACACACAGGCCTGTAAGCACTAACCCACCCCCCACCGACATACACACATACACACACACACACACACACACACACACACAGCACAAGTTAATTTAAAATATAATGATCTGGGCCTGCAGACACATTTCTCCTTTTGCCTCCCAGAAGCAGCCTTCCACTGAGTTCAGAAAATCTGGTCCGGCTAGTCTAAAAGGGAAAAGAAATGGTCTACCATTGCCCTGGAGTAGCTGCTGCTCCCTGCTTTCCCCGGGGACGTGGCAGGGACCACTTCCCCAGGGATCCTGCCACTTGCATTTTTTCTGGTTGCGTTCCCACCCGCCTTCACAAGAAACATGCCCTGATAGGTGATCTGTCTCTTAGAGGAGAGAGGGATGCTTCGGGGGTTTTCTGCTGCTGTTGTTTATTTGTTTTGTTCTGTTCATTCTTAAGAGAGGCTTTTAAGAAAACCACTGTGACGTTAATTTCAGATCTCAGCAGCCTAAGCAGGGCACCCTTGGACAGCTGGGCTCCTTTATGTGGAGGATGTTATCTAGGGATTCTGCCTAAAAACTCGTGTGGAGGAGCCCAGAGCAGGGCTCTCCACTGGCCTGGGGGCTGAGGGCACAGCTGGCAGAGAGCGGGGCTGGGAGAAGGGAATGGCCACATGAAGAGCCAGCCCTGACAGAGGGGCAGACAGTCCACAGAGCCGAGGTGAGATTGTCTGGGGAGGCTGTGATCGTGGAGGAGATGTGAGAGGCACTTTCTGCTGGGGCATATTTTTATGGGAAAGCAACCAGAAAAATCAAAACTGCAAAAAGCTGAGGCAGCCTGCCTCAGTCCAGAGGAGGTGCAGAACTGGGGTCCCATCACACTGAGTTCTGCCATGCTCCCTGCGGGGTTTTCTGGAAAAGCCTCCCTGCCCCTGCCCATCCTGCTCTGTATCACTCTGAGCCCTCCACACTGGCCCAGGGACCCTGCATGTGTCCCTTCTTCAGACCACTGCGCCACCTCTCTGCACTTTGACCTGTATGGAAGCCGGCAGGGCTGAGATGGGATGGGCATTTTAACTTTGTAACACAAACAGCCCAATGTAGTGAATTCCTTAAACCCCTGGTTTTAGATTGCAGATTTCTATTGGATGATCTGGGAGATTCTGGCACTGCCCTTCAAAATTATTGGTCTATAGGTCCATGCTCCTTCCCTCACACATCCACCTTCCTGCTCCCCCTGGAAAGGTGCAGCCCAAGAGTTCTGGGAATGTTTGGGGAACTGCTGTCCACCTGCTGTAGGTTGACCCAAAGCCACTTATCTGTTCTCATCAAATGACCACAGTGAAGATCCGAGTTCTCTTCTGGTTTCTCTCCATGGATTTCTGGGTAGGCAGAGAACTCTGGTTTGGGGATCAGGCAGCCCCACTGACCTTGGCCAAGAAACTTAAAAGCCCAGAGACTCAATTGCCTCCATCATCAAATGGGGAAAAGAGTGTCCCGGCCTTGTGAGGTTGTCAGGATTGTATATCACGTGAGTAAAGGGCTTTCCACAAGCATGTGGGCACTGGTGCCTGCTGTCAGGATGATGTTACCCCAGCAGGCATTGTTCAAGTGATGTTTGTTTCAACCTTTCTACACTGATTTGACAGAACCAAACTCATATCTGCCGTTCTCTGAGCATAGGGAAAGGAACCTGTCTCTGTATATTCAGATATCAACCATGTGTGGATGGCAGACATTTGGCTGGAGGGAACACCTCCTCCCTCTGAGGAAGGGGCTGGAAGCTGGTCTTCCCCCTCCAAGAACTGGTGGGGGCACTGAGCCTTTATGTAAAGGCAATGCTGAGCCATGGCCATGGGCATCTCTGTGGGGACCCTGGTAAAGGAGACTGTTCCAAGTGTCCCCAAAGGGATGGAAAATGAAACTTGGAGACAGACATTTGGGGGACAGTGATGCATAATAAAAATGTATGTGGCCACCTTACAATATTGCTAAGTTTCCAAAATATATAAAGTTGATATTTGAGTTCTATTTTTATAAAATAGTTCTAGATTTATGGCGATATGTACATGTGTATTTATAGCCTTTCAATTTTAGGTTACAGTTTTGTGCTCTAAAGAAATATATGTATGACTAAAGAACTGTATATTGAAAGCACTATATTCAAATTATTTAAAGACTGTAAGTCTGTATTCAATAAAATGTAATGCCAAGAAAGATGGTGTTGGCTATTGTTTCTACCCAGAAATGCTATAAAAATTCTGTAGTAAATTCTGTGAGCTGGGTCAACAATTCATTCGCCTCTGAGGTCTGACAGCAGCAGTGGCAGATGTCTAAAAGACAGGGGTTGGGAGAGAAAAGGGGGGAAGGAACTTAGTCTCTCCTAGTGTGTGGCATGCCACCACGGGGTGGGGGTGAGGGTCAGAGAGGCTTCATGGGATGTTTGTGATCAGGTTGGCAGAAACCTGGGTGTAGAGATGGGTGTTTCCACTCAAGCCTGCACGAACATGCATAAGCAGAATGAAGTGGAGGGAAAAGCATCAGGCTCAGAGGTGGGATGCCTAAACTGGAGCCCCAGGTCTATCTCTAGCTTGCTGTTAGAGACAGAGTGACTTTGGGGATGTCACTTTCACCTCTCTAGCCCTCAGTTCCCTCACCTGTAAAATGGGGATGTTGATATCAGCACTACCCATTTCCAGGGTTGTAGCAAGATGACAGAAGATGGTCACTGTTCGAAAACTTAGAAGTGATGTAAAAACTTAACATCCTTACTGCAGGCTCACAGGTACATGTGCACAGAGGTTCCTGCACCCTGCACAGGTATATTCCCAGCTGCAACATCCCCTCCACAGCCCCAAGGATCCACAGAACCAGAACTGAGTTTCCTTCAAATGGAAGCCCAAATCGAACCTTAAAGTGTATGAATTTGTGTGACTGGGATGCAGAAAAGCATTATCCAAAAAGACAATGGCTAAGAATATTCCGGGAGCAATGGGGGGGATAGGAAGGAACAGGAAGAAAGTAATGTGGGTTTGCTCTTATTGATCACATATATCACACGTGGCCCCAAAATAACAAGGTATAGGTGACAGAGAAGAGTACCAACAGGCAAGCCAACCCCCAACATGCAAAATAATGCCACCCCCTCCTTGTTGTCTCTGAAGGTCCTGAGAGGTAGCCATTGGTACATTCAGGTAAAAATGTAAGGAGGAGTCCTTCCTAGGTTCACAAGAGCAGCCACGAGTTTCCAGATTACTCCTGAGCAGTTCTTCTTGGGGGGAAAACCAGTGCCTTGGTTTCCCTTTATAAATTCAGGCAGCCTCCCTGCTTTTATGTTTCTCTGAGTTTTCTTTCCAAAGAGGCCTCTTGAGTCTGCAGGATGAATAGTATGGCATCTGGGGGAAAAGCTGGCCTCACCTTTCTCAAAGCCCTGTTCTCCCTCATTCCCTAAGGACCAGCTCTCTCCTTGTTCTTTTCTTACTGCTTCTTCCACCTCCTTGTGGGATTTCACTTTCTATTTCTGTTCCTTTTATATCGTTGGACCCCAGGATTCTGTCCTTGGTCTCCATTTCTTATATTTAAGGAGCCTGCAAAATGGCAGGCTGAGCTGGTACAGAAGGGCCCCTTCTGCCTATAAAAACATACACACAAAGAGGAAGGAAATTTTAAACATAGAGTCAAGTTCAAAAGAAAGAAAATAAATCCCCACATTCCAGAAAAAAAAGGCTGTTCAAAACAGAGCAGTGAGTGGGAGCTAAAGGTATGTCGGACCAGACACAGACTCCAGTGGTTGACAGTGGGCTTTTCCACCCCTGCAAGTTGACAGGACGTAACCTCAGCCCAGCCAAGGTGGGAGATACAGCTAAACACCCCCCACAAAACAGGAACCTCAGAGGGGTGTCCCAACACTTTTTTAAAAAGGACTAGAAACACTCTTCCCATCAGCCCAGGGGAGCATTAAGGAACCAGGCCATTCACTCAGGGCTGCAGATGGTGGAAAAAAGACATCCATGAGAAATCTAATTATAAGCTTATGCCACATGTGGATGTAGAATCTGAATGTATACACCTTATCTGTAAAGCAGGAATTCCAAGCCAATAATTTATTTAAATTGCCTGGGTTAGTAAGATCCGAAGGGCCTCAGCAGAATCAAGTATAAAACCACTCTCCACAACCCTGGACACACCAAACCCCCAGAGGGAAAACACTCCATTAAAAATGAGCTCACAGTCAAAAAATACAAACAGCACAAGAGATGGCTCACAGGAGGGAAAGCAGCGGATAAAAGAAACAGGTGAATAATATCACAAAGGCTGGAGAAAAGAGATGACTCAAAGAGAAGCCATGAAATAGATGTGTTTAACATTATAAAAAAATAAAAGTACAGGAGAGATACATATAGAAGTTCACAAAGGAGAGATTAGATACAGTGGGGGGAAAGCACTATTCAAAGAGAAAATGGCTAAGAATATTACAAAATCCAGAAAACACACCATTCTAAAACTCATGGTCAAAAAAGAGATAATAATGGAAATTTTAAAATACTTAGAGCAGGATGATAATAAAGATACTTCATATCAAAACCTCTGGGATACAGCAAAAGCGATGCTTTGAGGGAAATTTATACTTACATCAGAAAAGAGGAAAGGCTCAAGATTGATGAGCTAAGTGTAACTTTAAAAGTAAGAAAAAAGGACCAAACAATAGACTCAAAGAAAGCAGAAGGAACAGTAAACTCAAAGAAAGTAATAAAGATAAAAACAGCTCTCAGTGAAAGAGAAAGCAAAAAACAATAGAGAAGCTAAATAAAGAAAAAGTTGATTCTTTGAAAAGACTAACAAAATAGACAAGTCTCTGGTAAAACCAATAAAATAAAAACAGAAGGTCAGAAATAAATAATAATATGAATAAAAAGCTGACATAACTACAATAAAGTAGATGATAAAAGGATAACAAAAACACATCAACCACTTTATGGCAATAAATTTAAAAACAGATTAAAAACAGAAAAATTCCTAGAAAAATATAATTGACTAAAACTGATGTAAGAAGAAATAAAATTTCTGGATAGTCTTATAAATCTTAAACCAAAGTGATAATTTAAAGTCTTCCCACTCGGGGGAAGAAGGGGGGGTGTCAAGAACATTAAATTTTATAGACATGTTCTACCAAACATTCTAAGAAGTACTCATTTCAGTTGTATACAAAATAAATAAAGGGATAGTCCCTCTTCTTCTATACTCCCTTATTTATTCTCTGAAGCCAGTGTAACTTTAATATCCAAACCAGACTAGGACATACAAAGAAAAACTACAGGCCCGGGCTTCCCTGGTGGCGCAGTGGCTGAGAGTCCGCCTGCCGATGCAGGGGACACGGGTTCGTGCCCCGGTCCGGGAAGATCCCACATGCCGCGGAGCGGCTGGGCCCGTGAGCCATGGCCGCTGAGGCTGCGCGTCCGGAGCCTGTGCTCCGCAACGGGAGAGGCCACAGCAGTGAGAGGCCCACGTACCGAAAAAAAAAAAAAAAAAAACTACAGGCCCATTTAACTCATGCATATATATCCAAAAATCCTAAATGAAATACTAGCAAACAAATTCTAACAGAATATAAAAGAAATAATACACCCATGATCAATTCAGGTTTATCTAAGAATGCAAAGTATTTTAATATTAGAAGATATCTAAATGTCATTTACTCATCAACAGCCTAAAGAATAAAAATAATAGGATCATTCTAATCATTAAAATCACTAAAATACATTCAAAAAATTCAACAGTCATTCATAATTTTAAAAAACTCATAGTAAAATGGAATTAGAAAAGAACTTAGCTTGACAAAAATCTACAAAAACATACAATATACAACGTCCTAAATAGGTAAATGTTGGAAATGTTTTCTATCCTTTAAAATCAGGGTAAGGGGACTTCCCTGGCGGTCCAGTGGTTAAGAATCTGCCTTCCAATGCAGGGGGCCCGGGTTCAACCCCTGGTCGGGGAACTGAGATCCCACATGTGTGGGGCAACTAAGCCCATGCACTCTAGAGCCCGCGCACCACAACTAGAGAGAAGCCCGCGTGCCGCAGCTAAGACCCGACGCAGCCATAAATAAATAAATAAATATTTTAAAAATAAAACTAAAATAAAATCAGGGTAAGGAGACGATAGGCAGTATTATCATTTCTATTCTTCATTCCACTAGAGGTTCTAGCCTGTCCAATAAGAAGGAAAAAAGAAAGGCTTACTCAAGTAAATAAAATTATCATTGTTTGTAGACAATATGATTGTCTACATAGAAAACTCGAAAGAATCTACAATTAATAGAAATCATAAGAAACGGTCAAGGTAGCTTATATAAAATCAATATATAAAAGTCATCTTCATTTTACACAGCAATAAAATCACAGTGTGAAATACACAACTTACAATAGAAACTTGCAATAAATTTAACAAAAGACATGCAGAGCCATGCACAGATAATAATAAACTATACTTAAAGACATTGAAGAAGATCTAAATAAAGGAGAGGTATTTCAATATAATAAATAGGAAGGCGTCAGAAAGATTCAGTTTTCCCCAAATCGATTTCTAGATTCAATGCAACTCCGGCGAAATTCTCAATGGGTGAACTTCTGTTTCTGATAACGGTAGAGTAGTTTAATTCAGACTATGCTTCCTACATAAGACATCTTTAAAAATCTGTCACATATGTTTTTTTAAATCTTCTTGAAAATCAAGAAAAGAGCTAACTGGATTAAGATCAGGAAGAGGATGAGAGTAAGCATAGCACTGGAGATACTTTTTCTCTGGAACTATCTAGTGATATTGAATAGGCAACCTAGAAGATGAGATGCAATTTGGAGTTTGCAGAGTTAGGCTTAACAAAAATTGGAGTCTAACACCACCAAGGGGGGGAAGCCTGGTAATCTACAATCCTCATTGGGCTAGGATCCAAAAAGACTGCACCACAGAAATGAGGAAAAAATATAAATAAACCAACCTCCACATGGACTGCAGCCCAGTTTCAGGCCATCTGGATGGCTCAGAAAATCTCAAGTCCTGAAATTGTATTAAGATGATCCTGGGTTGCTGGTGCCACCAGGACCTGGCAAGGAGTGAAAAATAAAGTCATCTATAGAGGAAAATAACATCTTTCTTGGCCTCAACTTATTTCTACAAATAATTTTTCTAGTACAATGTCCAGTACACAATTAAAGGAAACCAAGCACTCTAGGAGACAAGACAAAATGACAGGAACTAGCAGAAATAACAACAGAAACAGACACATGGGGTCTCTAGAGAATGGAATTCCCAAACACAGACTATAAAACAAGTATTTTTACTATGATCAAGAAGATAAAACCAAACTGAAAAACTTGGCAAGAAACTGAACTCTATGAAAAGTGGCACAGCAAATTTGAAAAGGGACCAAACTAAAATTCTTGAATTGAAAAATAAATAACTGAAATAACCAGATTAATGGTTTTGATAGTATTTAAGACACAACTGCAGAAAAATCAGTAAAATGGATTACAGGTAAAAATGAATGAATGAATGAACCAATCAATCAATCCATGAATACACACATACATACAATCCCAAAAGAAGCACGGAAGAAAGAAAGAGAGAAAAACACAGGAGAGAAGAGACTGTGCGAAGAATACAGCAGGAATACAGTGAGAATACACTGAGAAGGTCTTGCATACATTTAACTGGAGTCCCTGAAAAGTGAGAAAATGGGACATTAGCAATATGTGAAGAGATAATGGCTCAAAATTTTCCGAAAACAGGTGAAGGATTTAAATTCAAAGTTTTAAGAGCCCCAACAAACCCCAGGCAAGATCAATAAAAAGACATCTATGCAAACCTTACAAAGGTTTCCAATCCATGCTACACGCCTGACTTGCCTGGGAAGGTTACTTGGCACCTCTGACGCTCAGTTTTGTAAATACAAATTACAGCCTATTTCATAGAAACGGTAAAATGATTAAACGAGATAACATGGAAGGTGCTTAGCTTGTCGCCTGACACATACTTTCTGTAACTAGCTGTAAACGATGGCTATTGTTGTTGTTTATCATTAACACTTGCCGTGCCAAGTTGAAATTCCGTGTTTACCGGGCTGCGCCAGTGACGAGAGCAAGTGGCCTTTTTGCACCCCAGCAGAAGGCACACAGTAGTTGGTGCAGGCATTTAAGAAGGGAGACTCCTCACCCCCAGTCCCTACGCCAGGCACTTGGCAGAGGACTTGGGGTGCAGGGGATCTTCGAGCTCCACGCCCACCCTTCATGGCCCTGCCCATCCATGCACGACCACGCCCATTCCCAAGGGCCTGAGAAGCAGTTGCCTAGCAGCGTGTATTGCCCCGTAACCCCGGCAGGAGGCCCGGCCATGCCCAGGAACGCGTTGGTCATCATGCCCTAGGGGCCGTACAGCTCAGTCGGCCTGTCAGTGGAGCACTGCACCTACCGCTTGGAGGGCCTGCTAGGTAGGCAGCTGAGCGCCAAAGGGCCACCCAGCTGAGTGCACCCAGGTACACCCCAGCCTCTGAGCACCTGTGCAGGCTGTGCCCTCTGCCTAGACTTCCTTCATTCCTCAGACCTAGACCGAGTGCCACTTCCTCTGGAAAGTCGGCCCTAAGCCCCACAGCTGCAGGATGTTTTAGCATCTTCCTCTGTCTTCTGCTGCCTCAGTATTAGAGCAGGAAGAAACATACACCGTAAGCCCACTGGGTGCTGGGTAGTAAATGCAAATTACCTGGATAGAAAATATTGCATACCCTGCTTTACACATTGGGAAACTGAGAAGCAGGAATATTAAGTGACTTTTCCAAGGTACGTGGCTGAAAAATGGCAGAGAGTCTGTCCCTTGATCATCCATTCATGCAACAAACCTTCACTGAGCAAGTAATATGTGTTGGACACTCTTCCAGGTACAGGGGACACACTGGTGGACATGATACGTGTCCTTGAAGTGACTGTGTCATTGTTGACTGCTAACTGACAGCTGTGCCAAGGCTCTGACACAGGAGCGTAATCATAGTGGGACCTGCCACTGGCCATAATTGGAGGGGAGAGGACAGAGATCTGGAAAGGTTTACTTGCCTGAATTACATCTGAGTTGAGCTTTAAAGAATGAGGAGAAGCTAACCAGGTAAAGGAAGAAAGAGCATTCCAGGTAGGGGGACTAATATCTGCAAAGGCTGGAAGCATGAACAAATGACCTATGTATTTGTTGAACTGATGGGAAGATGAGGCTAGAGAGGTGGACAGGGGCCAGATCCTGCAGGGCTGTGTAGTATTAGGCAGGGGAAAGAAACTGTGGCTGCTGTGAGTAGAACAGATTAGAGGGGGCGAAGAATGGAAGCAGGGAGACAAGGGACGGTTGTGGTGGTCCAGGGGAGAGATGATAGTAGCTTGGACCAGGACAGCCTTAAAGAGGTGGTGGATTAAAGTAAAAGTAACAGTACTCCCTAAGAGGATGGAGATGGGAGGCGAGGTTCAGGGGCCTGTGCTCCAGATCCAGTCAGTGTCTGGCTAGAAAACCCTAGAGTTTACAAAAACACTGTTTGAACTAATAAAAAAAATCAGCACAGTTTAACTATACAAAATCAACACACAGGACTTCCCTGGTGGCGCAGTGGTTAAGAATCCGTCTGCCAATGCAGGGGACACGGGTTCAAGCCCTGGTCTGGGAAGATCCCACATGCTGCGGAGCAACTAAGCCCGTGCACGACAACTACTGAGCCTGCGTGCCTACAGCCCGGGCTCCACAACAAAGAGTAGCCCCCGCTCGCCACAACTAAAGCCCACGCACAGCAACGAAGACCCAATGCAGCCAAAAAGTAATTAATTAATTTAAAAATATCAACACACAAAAATCAATTGTAATTCTGTAACTAACAATGAACCATCTCAAAAGGAAATTAACAATTCCATTTACAATAGCATCTAAAAGAACAAAACACATATGAACAGATCTAACCAAGGAGGTGCAAATCTTATACACTGAAAACTACAAAAATTGCTAAAAGAAATCAAAGAAAACCTAAGTAAATGGAAAAATATACCATGTGCATGGATTGAAAGAGTTAATATTGTTAAGATGACAATACTTCCCAAAGCAGTATACAGATTCAATGCAATTCCTATCAAAATCTCAATGGTGGTGTTTTTGCAGAAATGGAAAAACTCATCCTAAAATTCATAGGTAATTTCAAGGGACTGAGACTAGCCCAAACAATCTCAAGAAAGAACAAAGTTGGAGGTATCACACTTGCTGATTTCATAACTTACTCAAAGTTATAGTAATCAAAATAGTGTGGTACTGTCATAAGGATAAGTATATAGACCAATGGAATAGAATCGAGAGTCTAGAAGTAAACCATCACCTTTACAGTCAATTGACTTTTGTCGTGAGAGTCAGGACTACTCAATGCGTAAAGAACATTCTCTTTAACAATTTGTACTGGGGAAAGTGGATATCTACATGAATATCTTTTGAATGAAGTTAGACCCTTATACCATATATAAAAATTAACTCGAAATTGATCAGAGGTCTAAATTTAGAAACTAAAAAACTCTTAGAAGGAAACATAGGGGCAATTCTGAATGACCTTAGATTTGGCCAGTATGTCTTGAACACCAAAAGCATAGGCAACAAAACAAAAAACAGAACAATTGAAATTCATTACAGTTAAAAACTTTTGTGCATCGAAGGACACTACTAAAAAAGTGAAAAGACAATCTATAGAATGGGAGGAAAGATTTGCAAATCATATATCTGCAGTCAGGACCTCTCATTGTCATTGGGAAGCTTAATAGGCATCTCAGACCAATATGTCCAAAATATCTAAACCAGACTCCTAATACTCACAGTCCCTCCTGCATTTTTTCCATCTCGGTTCATAGCAGTGCCATTCTTTCACTTACTCAAGCCAAAAACCTTGCAGACATCTTTCTCTACTCTCTTTCCCTCACACTCCCCATCTAGTCTAGCAGCACATTCTGTTGACTCTATCTTCAAAGTATCGCGACAGAATTCAACCACGCCTTAACCTCCCTGCCACCACCCTCGGCCTCTTTGTCCAAGCCACCGTCAGTCATCTCTTGCCTGGATCACCGCCCTGGCTTCCTCAGTGAGGCCCCTGCGACCACCTTGTCCCATGCAGTATGTTCTCAAAGCTGGGTGATGCCATTAAACCTGAGTCAGAGCATGGCCCTTGCCTCCGAGAACATTCTGGTTGCTCCTACAGTGGCCTGCCAGGCTCCTGATGACTTCCCTGACCTCATCTCCCCCTGTTGCTACTTACCCTCTCGGACCAGGGCTCGAACCCGTGTCCCCTGCATTGGCAGGCAGATTCTTAACCAATGCGCCACCAGGGAAGTCCCTGGTCTTTTCTCTTTACTCTCTCAGCCTTCAGGTCTTTCTCAAAAGTCACCTTCACAGACAGGTCTTCCTTGAGCATCTCCATCGACAATGTCGACACTTCCCTCAGCCTCCCTCTTCCTTATCTCCCTTCCCTCCTCTTTTATTTCTTCCTAGCGCTCATTAGTACCCAACATAACATATATTTCACCTATTTCTCTTGTTATCCTTCTCTCCTACCGGGATGAATGCTTCAGGGGCTCAGGGATTCTTGTCTGTTCTGTTCTCTGCTCTGTCCCAGAGTCTGGAACTGTGCCTGGCATATCTGAAGGATTGATAAATACTAGTTAAAATGAATCTGCGTGGAGTGAACACTGGAACCACAGAAGGTGAGACTGGAAGAAGCAAGGAAAGTCAGAACCAGGCAGACCACAGGACACGGGCAGTGGTCCCTCTGAGGGCTGCAACGGTAGGAGAGAACCTGGAGGTACAGAAGACAAGTGAGATGAGGATTTCAAGAAGAAAATAGCTAATAGGCACCAAACTGTTAGCAGGAGTTATCTCTAGAAAAAGATAAATCCATGGTTGATGAAGGACATAGAGTGTTCCCAAAGACCTGTGATGGGAGGGGAAGTTGGCACAGTAACTTTGGGGGGCAACCTGGCAGTGTCTTAAAATTTAACTGTATACTGTAGAATCCAGCTACTCCATTTCTCAGTTTCATAAATATATAAAAGCTCGCACATGTACATGGAAACATGCCCATGAAGGTTTTCTGCATTCCTTGGTCATCTTGAAAAATTGGAAACGACCGGAGAAAGGAATGACTGGATATATTGCAGTACATCTGTCACATGAAACGCAACACGGCAGATCTGTGTGTACTGATGGGGCTGGATTGCCACAGCCATTGTGTTAAAGGAATAAAGCATATTCCGGAATTTTATGCACACTATGATCTCACTTCCACTGAAAAAGACAAAAGGAGGGGGAGGGGAAGAATTATAGGCGATTTTTAAATCTGTGTCCTTTACTTTTCTGTAATTTTTAAGGTTTTTAAGAACTCATCAGTCTGCATGACATTTATAATCTGATAAAGTTTTCGAGTTTAAAATATGCTTTTACCAGCACAAGTGTTTTAAGAAGCAAGAAAGGAGATAGGTCAGCGCGTGAATCTGCTGGAAGGGTGGGGGAGACCTGGGTGAGCCACTGAATGTGCTAATGGGTCTTCGCCTCTGACGATGCAAGTTCAGGAGAAGGTGGGCAGAGGCTCCAACTGCAGGAGGTAAAGGAGTGGTAGACATGAGGAAATAAAGAGCCCAGGCAGCTCTTCCCACAGTAGGGGAGGGGAAGGCGTATTTTAAGAGGATCAAGGGGAGAATTTTTATGATTGAAGGAGACTTGAGTATTGCAAGGTATCAGCAGGTGGTTGATTTTTAAAGTTAGCTTTGTATATCCCTGAATGGTAGTTCATATAATACTGGCAGCCAACATTTACTGAGGGCTGGTGACAAATGCTGGGGTGTTAACAGAAGCAAAGCAGGGAGCATCTGCTCCCCTTTCTCTGTTCAACACTCCCCCCATCATTTTAGACCCAACTAACATCACACCAAGCGCAGAGTGGTGCATTTGCAGGCTCTCATTTGTAAAATCTGCCTCTGAGTTCTGTGCATTTCTTTAAAAATCATAGCCCTTTTATCATTTCCCGAAACCCTGCTGGCTTTGGAAATATGCCTGATCTCTCCTGAATTTACCATGCCTTAAGCAATCTGAAAAGTTTATTTCTTTCTTTATTACCCATGAATTATAATAGCTTAGCAAAAATGTCCTGACTATGGCCTCAATACTGATGAAATTAAACTAACTAATGCTTAACAAGAAGTGTTAATTTCCCTCGCCATGGTTGTGCCTTGCCTGCTGTACTTAAGTCTGCCAAATGACCTGCTAAAAAGGAAAAGACTCATAAGAATAGAATCCATCCTTATTTAGCTGAGTTGCTCTGTGTACCATCCTCCTGTCCCTAGCTATGCGTTAGCTACACACGTTAATAGTCATTGGCTTTGCATCTGTGCCGAGCAGAGGAGGGGGAGATGCCTGTCTGTTTGCCTTGACTTCCTAACCAGGAACATGTAAATCATTTGCAGGTGACACACAATTCCACCAGTACTGAGAAGAGGGAGGCTTTTCTATAACCCTCCAGTTCACCCAGATCCCCCTTGAAGAATGAGATGCCACTTCAAAGAGTCAGGTTTTCTGCGGGTGGCCTTACAGATTCTGGTTGATTTATGCTGGAGTTTAGCCACTGCCTTTGCAAAGACTTTGTTGCATGGAGTATATTTATCTGACCTTTCTTTGAATAGACAACCCATAGCAGCTCATAGGAAAAAAATGTGTCCTCCATATAGAGAGGTGGCATTTGGATGAGCTGCAGGAATTCTGGTGCTTCTCCGAGTTTGATCCCTTAAGCCTTCACTGGCCGCCCTGCATCTGGACTCAACACATCCTGGAGTGGTGAGAAGGGGACAGGCATCCTGAGGATGAGTAGATGAAGTAGTCTCAGAGGTGGCTTATCGCTTTAATAAGACTCAGATTTACGTCACTCAGGGTCCAAAAGAGTCGTTGGAGGTGCCCAGCGCCATTAGGAGCTTGTTTATTCAACAAGCTGTATTAACACCAAGCCCGGGGTGGGGGGGGGGGGGGAGGATGGACTGTGGCCAGCGAAGGAGACACGGGGCTTTGTAAGGCAAAATGAGGACTGACATGCTCTGTTGAGGAGGATTTCTTCCTGTGGGACTTCATTTGCTCAGATGTTGAGGCATACTCCCATTTTTGGCACTGCCGCCACCTCCATAGGATGGGTTATTCGGTGGATTAAACCCTATTTCTTAGGTAAAGCTTGCCACGAAAGAGTGCTGTTCTCATAAAACAAACCCCAAATGCAGATGTTACATGAGGCTTGGTGAGATGTGCTCTGCAGGGAAAGGGCCATAGCAGGCTGTGGGGTACACACCTTCCCCGGGTCTCCTTCTACAGAGCCCCTCCTCCCTTACACTCCTTCTACAGAGCCCCTCCTCCTTCTACAGAGCCCCTCCTCCTTCTACAGAGCCCCTCCTCCTTTACACTCCCGGTCACAGGGACCGGCCCCAGGTGGAACCTGCACCCCTTCTCTCCAGAACCCCCAGGATTTAGAGAAGCTGGTATTATGTGTTATCAGAATAGAGGTAGCACCTTGCTCCCAGAGGTGGGGTGTAAGATGGGCATGGAGAAGCTGTTTTGTTCCTGATTTCTCCCAATCAAATTGAGTACATGTCCCAGGAGCGTCTTCAGACAATGCAAAGCCAAGGTCATGGAGGCCAAATTGCCTCCTACCTACCAGCTTGCAGCTTTTCCCTCTCTGGCTATAACTCCCCTCTCCAGAGGGGGTGCTGCTGGGGGAGTATCTGATCCCCAGAAATCTCTGCCCACAAACTGCCTTCATGCCTCCCTGGACGATTCACTGGCCATTCCAAACCGGGTGGACTGCTTCATTTAAACAAGTCACTGGTCCAAACTGAGGGCCTTCCCCTAAAGATGGTTAAGAACAAGACACTTAAATAGGATACAATAACATAAATATGTCAAAGAAAAAGATGCCGGTGTTCCGTAGAGAGAGGTGTTAGCAGTCAGTCACAGGGACAATTAGGGCCACCACTGGGTACCCAAGGAGCACTATCTTGTTAATGGAGATCCTCGCTGAGCTGCTTTTTGAAGTTCCTTTCCAGAAGTGAAATTAAAATCACGCAATTAAAATGTTCACAGTTGGGGCTGGATGTTCTTGAACTGATTGAAAGAGAAGAAGTGGACATGGCAACATTTTGAAACAGCAATTGTCTCTGTAATTAAATGCAATTAACTGGCATAGCTGTTTGCTTTTCTCCACATAGGACTGATTGAAATGCTAAGACTTTAAAAAACATGCCCACCATCTGATTTCTCTTTCCATTCTAACCACAATTCTCACCAACGAGTGAAGACTGCCAAAGGTGGTGATTTAGTGAACCAACCCTAACACTGAGGTTATAGGGTGAACATATCAGGAAACGTGGGGAGAAATGTGTTGGAGAAAACAGAGCTCCAGGCTGTTCCATGCACATCATTTCTCCTAAACCCATATACCCTTGCATTTCCACAATAGAGAATAAATTTAACAATTTTCCCATAGCTGATCTCTAGGAAAGGAGCTGTTGAATGTAAGTAATAACTAAAATGCAGATTCCAAAGGAGAGAATAAAAATTTAGTCCATTAGCTTTAAAAAAATTTTTTTCCCTGATTTTTATAGAAAATCTAGAATATGCTAAAAGAATTTTTTTAAGTTTCTCATAATCTCACCACAGAGAGATAATCACTGGATATTTTCTTTTTTCCTAATATATACACATTAATTGCACTGAATACATATTTTTATTGATTGATTGATTTAGGCTGCGCTGGGTCTTCATTGCTGTGTGCGGGCTTTCTCTAGCTGCAGTGAGCAAGGGCTACTCTTCATTGAGGTGCACATGCTTCTCATTAAAGTGACTTCTCTTGTGGCAGAGCACGGGCTCTAGGAGCACAAGCTCAGTAGTTGTGGCGCGTGGGCTCTAGAGCGCACTGGCTTTGGTAGTTGTATCGCACGAGCTTAGTTGCTCCGCAGCACATGGGATCTTCCCAGACCAGGGATCAAACCCGTGTCCCCTGCATTGGCAGGTGGATTCTTAACCACTGGGCCACCAGGGAAGTCCCTGAATACACATTTTAATATATATTATACATGTACCCTGATTTTTTGCTTATATTACAAATATTTTTCTTGCTATTAAAAATTTATAAACATTTTTGAAATGTCCAAATAAAATCCCATCATATGCATTTGCCACCATTTACTTGACCATCTTCTTATTATTGGGCATGTAAGTTATTCACAGTATTTTGCTATTATAATAGTACAGAAAGGCATATCTTGTTGCAAAAGTCTGCCTTGTTGCAAAAGTCTGTATTTCTGATTTTTTCCTTAGGGAGCTTTCTTATAAGTGCAATTTCCTGGGCCAGAGATTAGAATCATTTTTTAATTCTAATTTTTGTGAGGCATTTGAAGCTTTTGGTATGGACTTCCAAACTGCCCTCCAGAAAGGTGACCAGTTTATATTTCCATCATCAGGGTAAGACTTTACCTAATTCTGTATATCCCCTCCAACACTGAGCATCACCTCTATAAGAAAGGCTCAAAACTATTCCTAGAGAAAGCTCATATTTTCACTGATCATATGGCTCTGGGGCAAATCACAACCAAAACCAAATTTTTCAGGTCTCTGGCTGTGCTTCCCAGCAAAGGGGAGGACACATCGGGACCAGTACCAGGTGGGCACCCACCAGGGATGTTGAGTTACAGCCATGAACAACTGGAGAGCAGACCAGTCGCTGCCATCCATGAAGACACCTGCATATCAGGTTCATCTGTCCCCGTGGCACCCACATCCTTCCCCATCTTTTCCAGCTGTGTTGGCTAAAAATGGACACCAGGCCATCCTAGAGAAGATAGAAGACTGGAATGTGGTGGAACTCGTGGTGAATGGAGAAGTTGTCTTCCACTGCAACATCAAAGACTTGGAGTTTGGTAAGCCCTTCCCACCAGCATTTTGCCTTCTCTGGGGCATTTCCATTTCTAGTTGAAGTGGTCGATGTGTCCTGCCCATATTCAAATTGGGTTTCTTTCTGAGTTTTAAATTCTTACTCAAAGCCCCATGCTCTGTGGCACATGAATGAGCACATCCTAAACCATACACAGTAAAGTGCTTGATGCTCTGGGCTTCTTCCCAGGACACTGGAAACAGAAGAGGGATGGAAAGAAAATGAAGTTTTAGCTCTAGACATCAAATGGGACTGTGCAAATTTAGGGAGAATAGGTTGTTTAGTAGTTTTTCATTTTCAGAATGTGTGTTTTATTATTATTTACCTTGAAAACGGTTTTTGTTCTGTTTGATCATTCTATCTAGGCTAGCTAAGACAATCAGGGTTGATATGCCGGCAGTGTACGGCATCACCAGCTACGTTCTATGGATTTCTTTGCCTCAGAGAGCTTCTGGCTCAGCAGGCTGGCATCATGCATGCCTCACTGTGTGCTCAAAGTAAAAGCTTTCCCAATCCACTAATACTCTACAAAGGCTGGGACCTTTGGAAATGCTCTCCTAGTGGAAGCCGTATGTTTGTCTTATATGACATGACATTGTATATAAAGCTGGCTAAAAGAAAATTATACCTATTTCCCTAGGAGGCGATGGTAAACTAGACCCACGGTGCAAAGAGGCCAGGAGAGCTGTACTAAATGCCTACTGATCTCTTCATTGGAACAGGCATCTGAAGTCAGCAGAAGAGCAGGTGCCTCCCGCCATTCTGCAGTACAAGCAAAAGCCGCCATTCCGGGCTATGGATGCTGGGCTCAGGCAAGGCAACACACCCTGTCCTTCAGCCTGCACAGCCAGGTTTCTCACCTGGCTGCAAGGAAACGGGGCCCGCAAAAGTAATAAAACCACACCATTTGCAGCATCTCTCAATCTCAACCCATAGGGAGAGCCCTCCAATATCAGGTACACATTGAGCTTGAAGGAAATAAAATGCAATCTAATAACAAAGCGCCATCCCTTGCTAATAACGCAAAGTTGCCAGAAGCATCAGAGATTCCACTGTATAGCAGTGAAGAGCTAGGAAGAGGTAGAATTAAGGATAAGGCAAGAGGGGGATGGTGGGAGGGAGAATAGTGGGCTTTGAAAATCTGAACCAGAAGTTAATGTC
Organism: Monodon monoceros; assembly: GCF_005190385.1. Taxonomy (NCBI): domain Eukaryota; kingdom Metazoa; phylum Chordata; class Mammalia; order Artiodactyla; family Monodontidae; genus Monodon; species Monodon monoceros. The sequence goes on from NW_021703781.1 coordinate 36,651,213, forward strand.
AGTATTTGGAAACCTGCCTATTCCTACAGGTTTACTTCTTGCTCCCAATAGAATAATATTTATTTAACATTGTAATATATAATTACCTAACGACAAATCTTCATTTATTTTCTTTCAAATAAATCTTTATTTATTTTCCAGATCACAAGAAAATGATCTGCCTTCTTTTGCATTAGCCAATCCAACAGGCTGGTCTGAAGAGGGCCCGAAAGAGGCCGGGACAGAAGGGGAAAGTGGCTCCCTGTCTCACTTGGAGGAAAACACAGCCAGCGGAGGTTAAAAAGGGTTTTAGCTGTGGTCAGTGTCAACCTCAGCCATGTCAAAATGACGTTCATTTTCTTTTCAGGATCTTTGCACCAAACTGTAGCGTGCATTCTTAGCTGTAGAGTGAAGGAGAGGGGAGAAAGGCAGATATTCACCTAATGATGCTAACCGTGAGGTCATGGTAAGAAGGCATCACAGAAGAAAGCCGGATTCCTTTACAGAAGACTCCAGGCGCCGTGTTGAAAGAGAAGGGCTTGCAGGGCCTGTGACAGGCAGCGGCCGGCTCTGGGTGCACAGCCCGCAGGGATGCGGGGCCACCCTGCTCCCTGCAGCCTCACTGCACCTGGGGAGCCATCCTTCCCTTTGCTCCAGGGAACCTCAAACCCCCCTGCGCCCCAGAACTGCAAAGGCATCTGGTGCTCCATGAAACCACTTGGCCAAGTTCTTTCCCACACGTGATGAAATAGGGGATAGAATTTTCATTTTCAGCCCAAGTTCCACTTTATCAGATTTCATTCAGAGATTATGAATCACTTAGGATGCTGGAAATATTTAATCATCTTTGCTGAGAACCTGAGGCTAAAAACAAATCTTCTTCCCGGTGTCTGGTGCCGGTTTTCACACGTTTTTAGTAACCCTGGATTTAGTCCCTTTTTCTCAAAGATCAATTTAAGTTATTATTTGCTTTCATACAAACATTTCACTACAAAAGAAGTACATTTTCATTACAGTAAAATGAAAAAGTACGGGTAAAGATAAAGTATAAATTTGATAACATTTTGGTTTATTTCAGTTGGGGTTTCTTTCATTTATATCTGAATGTTCATTAAGAGCTAGACATACATAGAAATGGATTTCACCAATTTGGGATCATGCCGTATGTATCCAATTACATATCTTTTTTTTAAACATAACCTTTTATGTTGAACCTGTTCCCATGTGACCAAAACATTTGCTGACTGTCTAAGCATTCTATCTTGAACCAGGGAAATTTCTTCCTGCTTGAATGGTGCTTCCTACTTTCATTGACAAAAGCTTTTCTGCTGGGATATAAAATTGCAGGCTTTCCCATCTACATTTGGTGCTGTAACTTCAGCTCCTCAGGCTCCAGGACCCCAGTGTTAACCGGTACAAAGGGTCCACCCTGCAGCCACCTTGCCCTCCTCTGACACACCCTCCACCCTGGCCTGTATTTTGTCTCAGAACAGCGCCCCCATACACCCAACCTGCTCTCCTTTCCTCCACGGCCAGAGCAGAAGGGCTGGTAAGGGGAGGTTGCACACGGTTCTACGAAAAAACCAAGTGCAGAAAGCTTCTGGGAGATCCTGTGCCCAGGGTGCTGTGTTCCAAGTTAGATCAGAATGAAATGATGTATGAATCAGCGCTACTGGAAAAAGCCCCAGGGTTACCTCTGGGCTGTAGGTTTGGAGAGGTGGGTGGGGTGAGTGGAGGGAGGAGGCCTGCAGGACTATCATTTCTTCCTTTTCGTAAATGTTCTCATTGGTGGAATTGATTTTTACTTTGCATATGAGTGTGAGAGAGAGTGTGTGTGTGTGTGTGTGTGTGTGTGTGTTTGTCCGGGAGGGGGGTATTTTTCAAATAAACATTTAAAATAAAATCAAGAATTCAGCAGAGGTCATCTGTCTATATAACCTAGCTCTTCTCTGTCATTGATTAAGAAGAGCTTTGTGTTTGGAAATGTAATCATTTTTTGGTCTACAGAAACATGCCCTCATCCTTCTCCTCTGCTTCCCTCTGTCTTACGTCTTCTTAAAAAGATATCTCCCTGGGGCTTCCCTGGTGGCGCAGTGGTTGAGAGTCCGCCTGCCGATGCAGGGGACACGGGTTCGTGCCCCGGTCCGGGAAGATCCCACATGCCGCGGAGCGGCTGGGCCCGTGAGCCATGGCCGCTGAGCCTGCGCGTCCGGAGCCTGTGCTCCGCAACGGGAGAGGCCGCAACAGTGAGAGGCCCGCGTACCGCAAAAAAAAAAAAAAAAAAAAAAAAAGGAAATATAAATGGTCCTTAACAAGGAAAAGATGTTTAACCTCACTCATAATAAGATCAATGCAAATCAAAACTGAGATATTAAATCAAAAAAATGAGATAGCATTCCATGTTGGCAAGGATGTGGGAAATAGACACTCATGCGTTGCTGGCAGCAGTGTAAATTGATAAAATGTCTGCAGAGGTATCTGGCAATATTTGTCAAAAATTTAAACCATATATCTTTTTTTTTTTTTTTTTTTTTTTTGCGGTACACGGGCCTCTCACTGTCGCGGCCTCTCCCGTTGCGGAGCACAGGCTCCGGACGCGCAAGCTCAGCGGCCATGGCTCACGGGCCCAGCCGCTCCGCGGCATGTGGGATCCTCCCGGACCGGGGCGCGAACCCGTGTTCTCTGCATCGGCAAGCGGACTCTCAACCACTGCACCACCAGGGAAGCCCAAACCATATATCTTTTGATTCAATAGATTCCTCTTATCCTGAAGATATACATCTGCAAATACAAATTTCTACATGTACAAAAATTCTTTACAGCATGTCTTGTAATAAGAAAAGATTGGAAGCTGCCTCATATCCACTAACAAGGGATCGGTTAAATAAACCACAGTTCATTCAAGCAGTGGAAACCTGTGCATCCTGTAAAAAGACCAAGAGATATTTTTGGAGCACTGTTATGAAACAGTCACCAAGATATGTTACTTAAGTCCAAAGAAGCATGAAAAATATGGCTCAGAAAAGTACATACCATTACAATTTGTGAAAAAAAAAGAGAAAGAATATATGTATATACATTGAATCTGCATAAAATACCAAGAAACACGCTTGGGGTAGCAGAGGGACAGCAGTGAGAGGCAGACTGCTTCACTAGACACCCTTTTTACCTTTTAAATTTGTATTTAAATTTAAATTTGTATATATTTTATTATATAATAACATTAAATAAAAATCACATAAATAACATTTTAAAAATAAAGCAGTCGGGTTTAGACTGACAGAGAAACCAGATCACAGCAGAGCAGAGGGCTGTTGACAACACAAGAAACAAGAATCAACTGAAAGACTCTCTGAACTAAAGAGAGAATTCAGTATATGGAGGAAGATCCAAAAATTAGTTACCTCAAGAGATGGTGCTGGGACAACAGGACAGCACAAGCAAAAGAATGAAGTTTGATCCTGACTTCACACTGTATACAAAAATAACTCAAAATAGATGAAAGACACATATGTAAGAGCCAAAACTATAAAACTCTTAGAAGAAAACACAAGGGTAAACCCACATGACCCTGGATAAGGCAATGGTTTCTTAGATATGACACCAAAAACACGTATCTAGAACACATACAGAATTCTTACAATTCAATAATAAAAGAAACCAAGTAACCCAATTTTAAAATGGAGAAAGGATCTGAATAGACATCTCTTCAAAGATATACAAATGGCTGACACAAGCATATGAAAAGATACTCAACACCATTAGTCATCAGGGAAATGGAAATCAAAACTACAGTGAAGTATCATTCACACGCATTAGGGTGGCTATTATCAAAAAGTCAACAAGTTTTGGTAAGGATATAGAGAAATCAGAACCCTCATACACTGTTGGTGGGAAAGTAAAGTGGTGCAGCTACTTTGGAAAACAGTTCCTAAAAAATTAAAACACAGAGTTACCCAGCAATTCCTCTCCCAAGAGCAATGAAAACATATGTTGACAAAAAAGTTGCACATGAATATTCATAACATTTACTCATAATAGCCAAAAGTTGGAAACAACCCAAATGTCCATCAACTGATAAGTGGATAAACAAAATGTGATGTATCCATACAATGGAATATTGTTTGGTCATAAAAAGGAATGAAGTACTGGTACATGCTACAACTTGGAAGAAACTTCAAAACATTTATTGCTAAGTGAAGTAAGCCAATTATAAAATACCACATATTATATGATTCAATTTGTATGAAATGTCCAAATAAGCAAATAGAGGTAGAAAGCAGGTTAATGGTTGCATCGGACTCGGGGGGCTAAGTGGGTGGAGAATTGAAGGGCTGATAGACTATGGGGCTTCTTTTTGACATGATGAAAATGTCCTGTAATTGATTGTGGTGATGGCTATACAAGTCCGTGAATATACCAAAAACAATTGAATTGTACACTTTAAAATGAGTGAATTGTATGACATGTGAATTATACACATATAAAACCGTTACCAACAAAAGTCAGTTACCTCCTCTCTCCGAACTATTTGAACAACTTTAAAAAGAATGAGATACTATCTATATCTATCTATAGGTGCTGGTTTTGTAAAGATGTCCGCATCATATACATGTGAACAATTGTGCGGTCTGTGTATAGTGTGTGTACACATTTGCACAAGTAAAAATATGTCAGGAATCTTGCCCAGGGTCGCCTGCGATCAAGGCAAATAGATAGGAGGGGAACTTTCCTTTTTACTTTATATACTTCTATGTTATTTGATTTTTTTAAAAATGAGTACTTGCTGTTTTATTAGTATACGATAAAAAATAAGAAAAGGCAAAAACTGAGCTCCTTTACTGACATGTATCAATTATTGAGCCCTTGCTAACTGCCATACACTGTTCTGACCTCCTGATGTACCTGGATCTCATCTCATCCTCAAAAGACTCTTATACAGCCCTTCACAGTATTTTCTCTTACTGGGTGGGAAGACTGAGTCTCAGAGGAGGTGAGGGACTCAACCAGGCTCTCTCACAGAGCTGAGAGGTGGCTGAGTCTGGAAGCTGAACCCTCCTCTATGGGCTAAACCCTCATCCTAAACCTAAGCATTCCAGCTCCACCCCCTCCCATTGCTGGAATGAGACTCGAGCGATTTTTGTAATTTTCCCCAAACCGACCTCCTTTGAGTCTACTTCAACAACAATGGGTGACAACAATAATCTAGTTAAAGTGCCATATAAAATAAACCAGGCTTGTGCCACGAATTTCAAAGCTCACCAAAATTAAGTAAGAGCCTAAATAACACCAAAGGAGGCTCAGAGCAGCCGGTGATCTGGCTCCAAGGCTTGACTGATTCTTGTCTTTAAAATGTTCCAGTCGTTTAAATATTCAGTAGGAATTCAGCATCACTGGGGAAATGGATTAAATGAACTAAAGACCACAATTCACAACGGGAAAATATCCCAAACTACTTGTTGATTACTGTACTTTCTGGTGTGGAGGGGGCTGGCACTAATGCCAGGCAGCCCAGTGGCATTTGAATAGTGTATGCCTTCCTGGGAACTGTCCTTAGAGAAACATCTATTTTCCCTGGTTTTGAAAAATGCTTCCAAAACATCTAATCATGTCTCAGTAGTTTTTTGTAGAAATAAAAAACAAAAAAACAAAACTAGCGTGGTGTTTTTAACTGTCTTAAAACTTTTCTCAATTTGCTACAAGCATTAGCACTTTATAACAAGGATCCTAGTATTACTTGTTCGTTTGTTTATAACTGCGAAGGTATTTACAAGTGTTTCTAAATGTATTTCTGTACCAGCGCCCACATATTGGCTCACCCCATGATTCTGTCCATGGTCCTCTTCTCCCTTCACTCTCTAAGGTCACATCCACAGCTTCAGCTATAATTGCCCAACACCTTTCCCAGTCCTGATTTCTTTGCTAAGTGCCAGATGCCAAATCCCAGTGGTCTAGTCAGGAAATTTTACCTTCAAATGTCTTAAGCCAAATACAGTTGGCTTAAGAAAATAGGAAGTACATTGGTTCATCTAACTGAAAACTACATGTACAGATTCAAGCTTTGTTGGATACAAGTGCTCAATCAGTGACAGCAGACTCTGTCTCCATCTCTTGGAATTGGCTTCATTCTCATGCAAGCGGACCCAAGCTGCTTCAGGCTGACCTTTCACTAGCATAGCAGCCCTAGCAGGAAGAAAACTTTACCTTCCCAAATGTGCCAGCAAAAGCCCCAGGGCTTGACTCTCATTGGCTCAGGTTGAGTCCTGTGTCCAATTCTGAATCAATCACTGTGACTTGGGTTGGTCATGCTCACTTCTGGAACTGAGAGGAGGGGGACTCAATCCTATTGGAACCAAAAGGACTGTGTGGGAGAGAGGTTAGTTTCCCAAAAAGAAAATAGAGGATCTGTTTCCAGAATAAATAGAAGCTGAGTAGCTAAAACAAAAACAAAAACAAATAGTTGTCCCACGTCTCCTGAACATCTCCAACGGGATGTCCATAGACAGCCTGCAGTAGACCTAACACATCTGCTCCCCAACTCTATCTCTCCAACTGTATTCCTCTCGATAATTAAAGTTATGATCAATAACCTACTTAATTTGGAAACTTGGAGACAGCCAGTTACCCTTTTAACATCTTCGCTTGTTTCTGCTCCTGAAACACCGCTAATCTGTCCTTTCCTCAACAATGCCAGTGCTTCTGCCCTAGTTTGGGATTTCAACATCTCTCGCCTAGACTATTTCACTAGATTCTTATCTTGTTATTCTGTCTCCATTATCTCCTCCTGAAAACCACTCTACATTGCTGCTGAAATAATCTTTCTAAAGTATAAATCAGACCCTGTTTCTTCCCTGTGCATACTTTGTGGGATTTTTTTTGGCTGTCCATCATCATGGTGTGCTTGGGGGTCTCTCCGCATATGGGCCCTGGTGGAAGCCGAGTGTTGACATGGGCAAGGAATTCACACTTGGGCAGTTGGATGCACCTTCCCCAGACCTTGACTCTAGAGCTCTTGGCACAAGGATGAAGAGAGAACGGATAAGGTGTTCTGTGGCTCCAGCTGCGGCAGCTAGCCCAGTTTCTGGAGTCATCCAGGCAGTCATGCCAACCACAGCATCCAGCATCCAATAAGGCACGTGGTACAGGCTGCCATTTCAGCAGCCACAGCCACGGGGTCCTCCCAGGCCTGTTTCGTTGTGTGACTTGAGGTGCTCCTCTGGCTCCCCTTGTCCCTGTTTTTTCTTTTTTCTTTATAAATTTATTTTTTAATTCATTTTTGGCTGTGTTGGGTCTTCGTTGCTGTGCACGGGCTTTCTCTAGTTGCGGTGAGCAGGGGCTACTCTTCGTTGTGGTGCGCGGGCTTCTCATTGCGGTCGCTTCTCTCGTTGCAGAGCACAGGCTCTAGGTGTGCGGGCTTCAGTAGTTGCAGCACGCAGGCTCGTAGTTGTGGCTCACTGGCTCTAGAGCGCAGGCTCAGTAGTTGTGGCACACAGGCTTAGTTGCTCTGCGGCATGTGGGATCTTCCCCGACAAGGGCTCGAACCCGTGTCCCCTGCATTGGCAGGTGGATTCTTAACCACTGCGCCACCAGGGAAGTCCCCTTGTCCCTGTTTTTAGTCCAGCCTGCGTTCCCAGACTTCCTGACAATTCTTTGAGCTCCCTGGCTTCCCCTCTCACATTTTCTTTTGAATCTGTCTCAGCCAGAGTCAGCTCTGTGGCTCACAGCTTGAACCCAGACTGAAACATCCCTACATGGCTTCAGGATAAAACCTAAACTCTTCAGCCGGGCATCAGAGTCCTTTATGATATAGGCCTCACTCACCTCTCCACTTGCCCACTGTCCGCTCCACAGCCCTAAGTGACCAGACCAGGCCCTCCCGGTCTATAAGCCTTTGCACTCCTGTCATGCCCTACTTCACCTGGTAAATGCTGCCTGACTCAAAAGGCTCCTCACCTTTCCTCATCCCTGTCTCTCCCAACAGCCTGGTGGGCTCCCTTCTCTAGTCTTCTGCAGCCCTCATCCTCCACTGGCTCTGAACAAATGCCTGGCACCTTGTATCCACGTGTGTCTGTCTCCTGAGAGGGTCATAGAGCTCCTCAAAGCAGCAGCCATGTCATCTTTCATGTCTCTGTGCCTCTTACCCCAGAGCCTGGCGCACAGCAAGCGTCACCCAGTGAGCTCTCAACGACATGTTGGTCGACAACGGAAGGCTCAGATACCAGCAATCAACCCTTACTGAAGGGGCAGTGTGGCATTCTCGCTTAACAAAGCATGTTGGAAATTGCTTAAATGCCTTGGAGAAACGTGCTTAGTACAAACTGTTGCCGACAATTTCTTAGCATCTCCCTCTGGGGATCAGTTGACTTGCTAGAGAAAACTGTCTCCCTGGGTTCTTGGTAGCTGGAAAACCTCTGGGTCCGTGGAGCACAGAAGACTTGGCTCTCTCCTTTGGCCACTGTGGTGGGCAGTGGCTGTTCACTTCTGCTGCTTCCCTTCCACCTTCTTCCAGGAACAGCCCTGTCGTTAGGGCTCCACCTCTCCCCTACTCTTGGTTCCACTGGGAAGCCAAACTCTGCTCTGCTGCAGCTGAAAACTCGTGTCCGGCTAATCAGAGCACGACACCACCCAGGCGAGCGTGATTGGCTTTTCTTAGGCCAGTGTGAGTTAGGTTTCCTGTCACCTGGAACCAAAACGTTTTTCACTAGATCAGCCACCAAACACAACAGGGGTGCTCACCAAGATTAAACCAGCCACAGCTCAGAGCAGCTGGAGGGCCTTTGGGAGCTGAGGCAGCTCTCTGCAGCTCCAGGGACCCTTACTCCAGTCTGGGACCTGAATCACCACCCGCACCCCTGCAGGAGCTGACTGTTGGCACTCACCTCATCTTCCTCTCAGGGCGCCCCCAAATAAACCCACCTGCCTAGAGGCAGCCACGCACAAAGTTGGATTTATGGAAGCTTCCCTTGGGAGAGGGGAGAGGGCTTCTATCACATACTCCCAGGAAGGGATTTCAGTCTTCCTCATGTTCGTCTGCACAGCCCTCGCCATCACCCCACACCTCACCCTCCTGGCAGAAGCAAACACTTTCCTGTTTTCTCCTCAGGCAGCAAACTCCTCTTCCTTGTCTCAATTCCAGGCAAAAGATGGGCTGCAGGCTGCAGGGTGCCCCTGGGTCAGCTGTTCTGAGCTAGGAAACTATGCCTCGCCCTTCATGTATGTTAATGAGTTCTCAACAGACTGCCGGCTACCAAGCCTGCTATCTGGAGCCTTAAAAACGGTTCCAGAGAGTGAAGCAACTTGCCCCTGGCCACAAGGCTGCTGGGCAGTCGGGACTCAAGCCCAGTCTGCCTTTGTGACCCAGATGAAGCTCAGAAAACAGCGTGGCCGAGCTGTGTGCTGGTGGGGAAGGGAGAGAGGCAGCACAGGTGGTCGGGAACACTAGGGCTCACTTCATCAGATGTGAAGGTGTCAGAACATGTTAGGGCTTCTGGCAAAGAAACAGGAGTATACGTTGTGGAGTCTTTCCTGAGAAAAACGATCGTACAGTGATATGTTTGGGAAAATCACTCCATCTCCCAACTTGTTCAGTTTGTCATGGTGATTGTTGTTTTCCAGGCAGCTTGATTTGCTCGCAGCATGAGTGATGCCCGCCCTGGCATGCAGAGACGCAGCCTGGATGGCACCCTTGGTGGTCCAAGCATATATTTATTTCTACAGGCTGTAAGATCCCAGCAAAAAATGCCCCACCCCCAATCCCTTTACTGAACACGACAACCCTGGGCACACGTATGTTTGAGAAAATGCTTTGAAGGTTGGCCAAAGTGAAGTATGTGTGTCAACTTATGGAATGGGGACACAGGAAAAAAAAAAAAAAGATGGCTGTTTTCTTTGTCGCCAACACAATGTGCACAGTTCAGGGTGGAGATTCAGAGCAGGGGTGTAAATGCTAATCCCCCTCTTGGGATCTGTGTGGCTGAGAAATTACTCAACCTCACAATTCTCAGTTTTCTCCTCTATAAAATGGGGGTGGTAATAACATTTTCCTCATGTGACTATTATGAGGATAAAAATGAAAGAACATACAGAGCAGAGCCCAGATCCTGGTGCACTGTGAAGCCGTCAATACATCAGGGATTATTATGCTTTATTATTATCTGGAATGCTTCTTTATTACGCAAAGGACATATATTACTTTTCCCATGAGGAAAAAGGTGAAGTTTGGTTTTTACGATCCTCTGCAGTAAAGCAGCATCTGTTTTCTTTGACCTTTCTTTTGGGTCCAGCAATTCTGAGAAGGAAATGACTGCAGAGCATTTTCACTTTGCACTTCAGCTGGAAAGAGAGGTGACAAACAGAATGGGAGACAGATCATTTGTAACACAATTCAACTCTGGCCTCCAATTTTTGAGAATTCCGCCTTATTATGAAAGTTTCCTTAGTTATTCAAAGGAAAAACAGCTCACATCGCCTTCTCTCACTCCCCACATATGGAGAAAACCCAACGAACCCCAGCTGGACCCACACTGACCAACGTGGTTAGACACTGAACAACCATCATGGACTGACCACTGTGTCTGGTGCTCTGTCCATACTGCCTCACTTAACTCTCAATCGACCTTATGAAGACGCACCCGAGTCCAGAGGTCACTGCGGCTCAGTGGCTCAGGATAAGGACACTAGACCCCAACCAACTGGATGTGAATCCCACCTATGTGACCTTAGGAAAATTACTCAACCTCTCTGAGCCTCAACATCTTAACGGGTAGCACGAAAGTAATACATGTCTCATGGGGCGCAGTGAGAATTTAGAGGTGTAATTAGGTGGAAGAGACCAAGAACAGCGACTGGCACATAGTAAGTACTTGATAAATATGAGCTGTTATTGTTCTCACACCTACTTCGTGGCCGAGTAAGTAGAGCGGGCGTCTATAGTTTGTTCTGCCCAACATCCATATTCTCACCTCCTGGAAACCACACCCCAAGTTTATTTTCAAGTTCCTCTTCCATTCATTGCACAGAGTCTTGGATAGGCTGTCAGTCAAAATACTCCAAGAAAGATATGGGTGGCCCGAGAAATGCCAATCAGACATTCTTTCCTAGAATTTAACTCTTAAGGATAGTGACAAAAATGATTGAACACGATTAGAAATCTAAGAATTCAACTTCAGAACAGCACGGACCAGGCTCTCCATTAGTTTCTATTGCCCAGATCCCCAGATCTATTCGGGTCACATCCCTCCACCCCATGAGCTGTCTCCCAGGCTTCCTACGTACAAATTCCAGGGGTCATTTCTGTGGCTTACAATGAAAGAACTCATTCAGCCCATCTATTGATATCTTTGTTTTGGCAATATTTGGTATTTTCTAAACATCTGATTTTTTTTAATAGTCTATTACTCTTTCATAGAAGCAAGATCTCCCTTGCCCTCTGAAGTTATTACAGTTCATATAAAGCCTTTGTTGCATGAGCTCCATTTTACTTCCCAGTGTTAGTTATTATCTTTGTAGAGTTTGGAGCCCTCGTTTCATGTGTTTGGTTTTCTTCAGTTTGGCAACCCCAGCAATTGGTCCCCACCAGCCTGTCTGCAGCCTCCCTACGCAGAGAGTGAGGAAGGGGCAGTGTGTAGTAGGGCAGGATGCACCAACCATCCAACTCCAGAGCATGAGGGCTCCTTACGAGCCCAGGCACCTCACGAGCCCAGGCACCTCACGGGATGCATCCCCACTCACTGCCACAGCCCAGCTGCAGGGAGAGACCCCAGACCGCTAGATTTCCACAGGAATACACGCTATGGGAAGAGGTTATTTCCCAAGGGAAGAAGTGTAGCCTCACAGACAGAAGCCAAGTTGACTTGGCGAGTGGCCCTCAACTTCAAGGTTCACATGAAATTATTTGCAAATTCATGTGAACTTTGATTTCCTCACCTATAAAATGGGTATATATTCCCAGCATGCAAAGCCATGGTGAAGGTTAAAGAATATTTAGTAATATACGCAAAACACCCAGCAGAGGGCCCAGGACACACATCCTATAAGTGGCAGCTATAATTACTTTTACTTTATGTCACTGAGAACGCTCCTGCAGTGTGATTCAGCGTGCGCCCCAATAGGCTGTACTTGAGCAGATGGAATTTTAACACCCTATCCTCCAACTTCACGTTGATGTTTTTCTTTAGGGTGCCCCACTCTAACCCCATGATCAATCAGTATTTCCGGGTCTGCTCTATAAGAGGCTCATCTCTCCCAGCTGTCCTGTAGGACTCTTTTCTTCAAACACCATCATCTCCAGGGAGACTTCCCTGACTTCCACAGCCCTCTGCACTTACCTCCAACATAACCCACAATTCAGTGAATGACAGCAGTCCCTCAGTATCCATGGGGGATTGGTTCCAGGACCTCTCCGAAGATACCAAACTCCACGGATGCTCAAGTCCCTCGTATAGAATGGTATAGCATTTGCATGTAACCTACACACATCCTCCCACGTACTTTTAACTCATCTCTAGATTACTTACGATACCGAATACAGGCTGAATGCCAGGAATAGTTGTAAATACAACGTAAATGCCACGTAACATAGTTTGCTTTTTGGAACTTTCTGGAATTTTCTTCCCCAAGTATTTTTGCATCTGTGGCTGTGGAACCCCCACGGATACGGAGGGCCAACTGAAAACTGTTTACCCATCTTCCGTGCTGGGCTCCAAGACACACGTTTCTTTCACCCTGGGTCCCAGCGTCTAGCACGGAGGAAGTGCTCTGAGAAGGGGAGCCGGGGATAAATGATTTGCAGAAAGCAAACCATCCCTCCTGTGCTGCTGCTTCCCCAGCATCTTTGCAGGGAAGCAAACCAACGAAAGGCTAAAGACCGGCCATGCCGACAGATCTGCAGACATCGCCTGGTGCTCAAAGGAAAATCTGGCCACAGGGGGCAGAAGTTATCCCCTACACGTTCCGTTTTTCTTTCTCCCCATCCCTCACCGTCTCTAAACCATCTGCCTCTTCCCCCAACTTTACAACAGGAAGTGACAACAGGAAGTCTCCCTTAAGCATTTTCTAATTTCTCCATTATTTGGTTTTCTACTTTGGTACATGTGAGCCTTGGCTGTATTTCACACAGAAGCTGACATATTTTATTATGACACACCCCATAAAACAGAGCACATATAAATCACCTGGCATGGTTTTGCTTCACCTGGTTGTTATTGCTAAGATCTCTATTTCTAAGAGCACAAAAGAGAACAGTTCTTGAATCCACAGACGAACAAGGACAGGGTGAGCAGCAGTCAAGTCTACCAGGCTGGGAGACAGAGACCAGAGACACGGGCTCCTGGGTGGCTGTCTGTCTGCAGAGACAGGAACGACACAGACGGAGAAGCCACACGAACACTCCAGAGAGACCCGGGCAGCTGGAGAAACACTCTACAACTACAGCCCATCTATCAGACCCCTCTGGCTTTCTCAGCCCTAAGAGATTCTGAAATAAACACAAAGGCCCAAGGTGGCATAATACCGAAGCCAGCGGTACCTACTCTTTGGCCTTAATCACTGCATGGGTATGTTTTATCTTGGGGACCCTGACAGTCCCTCTCCTGGGCAGAAGAGCCAGCCAGTCCCTAATGTCCCCGGTGGCCTCAACAACCCCACAGCAAGACCCAGGCAGGCTCTAAAATGTCTTGCCCTCAAAGGCCTGGAGATTGAAGGCAGTATCCAGAAACTTCTTCAGAGACACCAGGTGAGTGTTCCTGTTTCCTGTGGCTGGTGCAGCTGCTGGGTCTCGGCCAACATACCTGGGGGAGGAGAGTCAAGCTAAGCGGAGGGCTGAGCCTGGCCCTGCTGCTACCCCAGGACTGCACCGGGTCTAATCCAGCTGCAGAAACGAAGAGCCTGAGGTTCCAAGGGGCCAAGCCACTGGCCTAAGATCAAAGGTAGGAGATTTGAGACACACAGGAGGTTCTCTAGTTCAGTTCTGGCTGCAGAACAAACACAAAGGTTTCCCCTCCATAAGGCCAAATTAAAGAGGATCCCTGATGGGGAAGCTGATCTGTCACTGACAGTCACAGAGCCAGCAGGGACTATGGGGCCCAACTCCTCAGTTTCCAATGCAGCCCAGAGAAGGGCAGTGGCCAGTGCTGGGTCACACAGCAAATGGGGTGGGCAGAGCCAGGATGGGGCCTCAAGCCCCCAGAGCCTCAGGCCTGGAAGACGTGAGGGGTAAATGGCGGGCAACCCCTTGCACCCAGCCTTGTACCATATGGGCCGCGCTCGGCCCAGGATGGTCATGAAGCGCGGGCTGATGTAGTCGTAGTAGCCCATGTTCTTGTGCTCCTCCTGGCACCACACCAGCTCTGCACCTGGGTACTTCTCTGCCTCTCGCTTGATCAGGTCGAAGGGGAATGGAGAGATCTGGGACAGACAGGGAGAAAGAAGGGAATAGCTAGGGGAAGGGGGAAATGCGCATGCCAGGCCCCCAGGAGAGCAGCCACCGCTTCCCTCACTGGCCCCAGCCCTGGCACGCTGCCCAGGGCCAGGGGGCTGGCGATATGACCTTGCTCGTCACTCTGAGCAGTTGAGGGGCTCGGGCGCACCTGCTCCAGGCGTGTGATGGCCACTTGCTCATCCAGGCCCTGGCTGCTCCGCTCCTTCACCAGGTCATAGTACACCTTTCCCGTGCAGAAGATGAGCCGCCGCACCTGCCCGGGAGCCTGCGCCGCAGCCCCATCCTCAGGAATCACCCGCTGGAAGCTGGTCCCTGGGGACCGACAGGTCATGGCAGGGGCGTCTGCTCCCAGAGGGGCCAGAGCAGCTTGGGAATCAGGTCCACATCCCTGGCACCTCCAGGTTCTCCCTGGCCACTAAGACAAGCCCCAGATTTAGACCTGTGGCTGCAATAGGAACCTCTTGAGCCAAACAGTGGAGCAGGGGACAGAGGACACTCTGAGACGTCATAGGGACAAGGGTGGAGACAGTGGCTGGAGCCAAGGGCAGAGCCTTGGGAGCATCAACAATAAGGTGATGGGGCGGGGGGGGGGGCGCTGGGGATGATGGGGAGAGCCCCTGAACGGGACAGAGGTGATGTCACATCCCCATCTGACAGCGTCACTGTCCCAAACCTGCTCCCCATCCAGCCATGCCTACCTCCCAGGCACACTCAATCCACCCCGTCACCAAGCTGGAAGGCGAACCCTGCACAGTCCTCCCTCTCAGCCCCAGAGCCCAGCCTCCATCCCCAAGTCCCATCCACTTTTCCTTCCTGAGCTCATGCCATGTGCCAGGCACCAGACTAAAAATACTACAAAAACCTCTGAGGAAGGTACTGTAGGGTCCCTGCAACCCAGATGAGGACACTGTGGCAGAGAGGGTCACTGGCTGCCAGGGCCCACCAGTACTAGGCACTCAGCCCAGGCGGTCCAGCCCAACGCCAGAGCTCTGCACTGCTGGCTCAGCCACCCGCCACATCTGAGGGGATGCCCACACACACACGTGAAGAACAAGCACCTGTCCACGCCACTGAGGTCCTCCTGGCCAGCCCCTGCCCCTCTGCCTACAACCCAGGACCGTTTTCCCAGACAGCTCTGCTCTGCCAAGCCTCAAGGCCCCACACCTGCTCCTCCCTGATCCTCCACTGGGTCACGTCTCACTTCCAAAACCTGGTCCTTCGGGTGCTTTATCTGACCTCCGACTCCCAGCTAAATGAGGCTGAGAGCTCTTGGAGGGGCCGCTGGCTCCCCAGGGCCAGCAACGTCTGTCCGGCTCATGAGAGAAAACAACGGATGAGTGAACTGATACTCAGTGTCCCACGAACTAGCAGACCTCTACCAGGCCTCCTGCCTCTAAGCTCTTCCGGCGCAGCCAGGCCGGCCCTGCTGGGAGGCTGCGGGGTCCCAGTGCACTCCTCTGGCCCTGGTGCTCTGCATAAGTGACCCAAGTGGGTTCAGCCACCCGGCCGCTGCACCAACCTCCCAACCCAGCTGCTGGCGGGGATCATGCCAGAAGCTGCTTCAGGGCCAACAGAGCCACAGACAGAGGCAAGAACGGAAGAGTCCCGGGAGCAGAGGCCACACGTGGGCCACCAGGCCCCCCATCAGCCGTCTCCCCCACACGCCCAGCACATACCAGAAACCATTTGGTCAAAGCTGGACTTGGCTTCTGGGTGCCTCAGCAGAGATTTGGGTGTGAAGATGATCAGCTGGAAGGGAAACACGTGCCCGGCTGCCAGCCGCCCCTGCTTGGCCAGGGTGCCCTGCACTTGGCCCCGGTACGGTCACGGTGACGACCAGGGCGGGTGGCTCACCGGCTTGCGGAAGGGCAGCAGGATCTGGCGGCGCAGCACGTGGAAGTAGCTGGCCGGCGTGGAGCAGTTGACCACTATCCAGTTGCAGTCGTAGAGCTGTCTCACCTCGAAGTCCTGGGTGAACGCCTGGAGGGGCAGGGTGCGGCTGGGAGGTGGCCTGCCTGTGGCATCCACACCCTGGCCTTGCTGGGCAGGGCAGCGTGCACTCCTGTCCTGGGGGAGGGCGGGCAACACTCACGGGGTAGGCGTCCGAGTCATCATTGCTCATCTGCAGGAACCTCTCGGGCCTGGCTGAGGAGTGCTCCGGGCCCTGGGAGCAAATGCCAGATAGCCCAGGCTGGCCAGCGCTCGGGGGGGACTGGGGATCTGCCACCCAGGACGGGGACTCTGAGCTTGGGGGAGAGTCTAAAGGGCTTCGTGGAGGAGATGCCCTCACTCCGGAGTCTCAACCACAGGAAAGCACCAGGAATGTGGGACAAGAGTAGGGAGGTAGCCTCCGATGAGGGTCTGGCCACAGCCACCATGTGTGAACATGTGGGGCAGAAGGAAAAAGCAAAAAGGCCAAGATGCTCTTTCTCTAGAATGTTCTGACCTACAGCAGTGACTGTTTACTATGTGCCCGTGGTGTGCCAGACATAGCTCTACGGACCCCACACAGATTATTCTCTCGTCTTGTGAAAGCAGCCCTGCGATGGAGATGAGGAAGGCGAGGGACAAAGAGATTAAGAAACAACCTCAAGGTCACTAAGCCAGAAAGGGACAGATTCAAACCCAGGTCTGACTCCTACTCCTACCCTGGCCCACGGGGCTGCTCTGCTCCATAAGAGCAGCAAGACCCCCCGCACTGTCCTCCAAGCTGGCTCTCCGTGGGACAGGGGTGACCTGCTCCTCCCTTAGTGGGGACGCCCCAAGGACCCATGGCCACAGGCACCAGCCAGGCCGGCCCAACCCTCCGCAACCAGCCTGACTCACGCTCCACCCAGTGAGATGCCAGCCACCTTTACAGCTGGGAGACTGTGGGCAGTCACAGGCCTTCTCTCCTCGCACGTGAAACGGGAACAGGACTGACTGCCTGGTCCAGCTGTGAGGATGCCATAGGATTATACGTGGCGTGTAAAGTGCACGGCACAGGGAGACCTGACTCTGAGCAGTACTGATCAATCCCTGACCACGTGACCAGTCCAAGCTGAGTGGGTCCTCGGGGCCATCCACTGCAGCCAGCACAGCCCTGCCCACGCTCCACCTGGTCAGGCCACACACCCACCAGGCTGGCATCTCCTGATGCTGTGCTCCTCCCCTCCCCGAGGGCCTGCACATCCTCCTTCTCCCCCACATGCGGTTCCCCCGACAACATAGGTTCAAATTCCAGCTACTAGCTGTGTGACCTTA
Source organism: Monodon monoceros (assembly GCF_005190385.1). Classification (NCBI taxonomy): domain Eukaryota; kingdom Metazoa; phylum Chordata; class Mammalia; order Artiodactyla; family Monodontidae; genus Monodon; species Monodon monoceros. The sequence goes on from NW_021703781.1 coordinate 36,668,872, forward strand.
GGCAAGCTACTCCACCTCTCTGTGCCCCAGTTTCCTCATCTGGAAAGTGGGAACAGGTCCCGGCACAAAGCAGGCGCTCAGGCATGTCCGTTCCGTTTACTGCTGGGACAGCAGCATCACCCACCTCAGCAGCGGTGACGCAGAGCTACGCAGGCCCCACCCTGCAGACCCATGTGCTTCCGGGGGACTGGGAGGCACATACCCCCCCTCAACTCTGCAAGTGGCCAAGGTCTAGCCGCGCTCTCCCAGGCCGGCCGGGGCCCGCCCCCACGGCCCTCACCATGCCCTCCATGCCGTGGGGCAGCAGCAGCACGACGCCATTGTGCCGAACCCACTTGGCCTGGCCCGTGCTGATGAACTGGTCGATGATACACTGGGCCGTGTTGTGGAAGTCACCAAACTGCGCCTCCCAGAGGACCAGGGCGTTGGGGCTGGCCATGGCGTAGCCCAGCTCGAAGCCTAAACGGGAGACGCCGAGGCAGAGCCTGTCACACACGGTCCCCAAGTGGTGGTGGCTCCGGCCAGACCCAGCCCTTCCTCCCACGCGCTGCCTGCCCCGCCCGTCCCTCCCAGCAGGACAGAAGCGCCCGGGGACTCCTTGGCGCCCAAAGACCAGGATCTCCCTTCCTGGCCACCGGCAACACACCCAGAGATGCCACTCTCAGCCCTGACCTCACGTACAGCCAGCTTCAGCCTTATGTAGGCCAGGAGTCAACTCCAAAGACACCCTGGGGAGGCAGCAGGGCCCATTTGCCAAGGGGCCCCCCAAATATGGCGGGGCTGCTGAGGGGAACGGGCAGGAACAGCCCCAGAGGCAGCTCCCCAGAAGCGGTGGCCAGTCTCGGTGGGTTCCCGTTTCTGGGAGGAAGCAGGCCAGCTAAAGGTCAAGCTAAGGGAGAGTGCAGGGGGGCATTCTGGGTAGCCCAGAGTCTAGGGAGGGGTCCTCGAGACGGGGCTGCTGGGTGTGGTGGCACAGAGGGCAAGACAGAGGTCAGGAACGTGGAGGTGGCCAGGCCAGGCTCAGGGCCGGTCAGTGGCAGCAGCAGTCAGTGGACTCGATGGGGCTTTCTGTCTGGGCCCACTGTTGCCCAGGGACAAGCTCTGGTATCCAGAGCTCCCACCCAGGCCAGACTGCACCCCCACCCCCCATCTGTGCTCTCTGAGGGGCCAGATGGGACAGGACCTCATCTCTGATGTGGCCTCAGGTGGGGGCAGCCCAACCACTGTCCCTCAGGGCTGTCCGAGGACTCAGGTCCACCCAGGGGCCTCTGAGCCTCTTCGGCCCCACCCAGGGGCCTCTGAGCCTCTTTGGCCCCACCCAGCCCCAGACCACGGTCAAAACAACAAAAACAGACACCCTGAGGTGCAAGACCCTCTCTGGTCCCCAAGCATCTCAGGGCCCGCCCGACCTGCAGGCAGAGTTCTGACCCACCCAGAACTCCGTACTCCGAGAGGGAGCTGTTGCACACAGTGTAGGGGGCCTGGTGAGGCCAGAGGTGGTTCATGGGGACACACGTCCTCCGGTCAACTTCCTGGTCATGGAGAACGTGGTGCCGGTGACTGCAGAGACACAGACCAGGAAGGGGGGGGAGGCGGGCGGACTGAGCAGGACACCAGGCAAAGTCCCACAGGATGGCGACATCAAGAAGGCCGTGGAAGACCAGAGCGATCTGGTCCTTCCTCTGGGCAGCCTCCCCTCCCACTGGTGCCCTCACACATGCCCTGGGGGTCTTGGAGCACAGGCGTGAGAGGCTCAGCTTCTCACCTAAGGAGGGATCCGATGAGACCTGCCTTGCCGACCTCCCAGATGCTGGGTGGAGCCTGAGACCCTAGGAGGCCACACCCCAGGGGCACCATCTCCCTGCCCATCCTGCTAGCCCCTTTACCACCTCACCTGCTCTGTCCAGGTTTACAGGAGGCAGGAATTCCTGTGCATAAGGGGGGCCCCCCTGGCCAAACCCCAAGCCTTGTGAGGACTGACATGCAACTCAGGGTGCAGTGGAGTGGCCCTCTGTACCCTGGTTGGAGCAAGACCAGCAGTGATGAGGGAGTGGGACGTGGGAAAGATGGCCTGTCGAATACTGGAAGCCACACCTCCAGGACTCACTAACATGGCAGAGACGGAGTTGAGATCCCAAACATCCGGGGTCCCAAACAGAGTAAATGTAATGAGGACAACCGGCAAGTGTAAAGTCCCTCATCTGGACCCAAAACCGAACTGCGAACAAGCAAGATGATGGCAGGGAGCTGGCTTGACAGCAGTTCACAGAAGAGAAACAAAGGATCTTGAGGACCATAGATAACCACAAGGGTTGACATCAACCAACAGCTCTGGCCAAGCAGTCAGCTCTGCACGCTGGCCCCGTGGGGACAGAGAGGCAGGCAGCCTAGCAGCCCTCAGACAGCTTGGCCCAAGGGTGGGGGCTAGCATGTTGATAGAGTTACCTGAGAACACCTCCTTGGCTTCCCAGACAAGGTCTAGGAAGAGAAGGAAGGGCCACTCCACTCCAGAGACCCTGGGCCGACTGTGAGAGATCCCCAGCGCAGCTGAGCTCTCAGCTCCCCCCAGGCACAAGGCTAATGCCCATAGGGCCTAGGGCCCAGAGCCCCCCACCCTCACCTGAATGTGCCCCTCTCCACGTCCTGCCCACTGAGCCGCACATGGATGCCTTCCTTGAGCAGGGAGCCAAAGGCCATGTACTCTGCCAGCGCCCAGTCCACTGTCCTCTTCCTGGTCATGTCCGCACGGCCCCGCAGGATACGAGAGAGGCCTGCGGGAGGGGAGGGCCAGCCTGAAGGCCACAGGGGCTTGGCCACCCCATCTGGGACAGCCATAGTCCCTGGGACCTGGGCCGGGTGTGTATATACTCAGTGTACACCCCTCCCACCGAGCAGGGCCCCGGCAGGATGCAGGAGGCCCCTCCTCCAGCATCACCACTCCAGCCAACACACAGGGCCAGCCTGAGCCCACATCCCCACCAGCCTCCCTCCCTGCAGGAAGGAGCAGGCACCGTTAGGCAATCATCCGCCACATGCGTACGCCGCATTCGTTGATTCAGGGACGTTTCTCATAAGCCCACGGGAGAGGTACCAAACTCCCCCACCCCTAGATGAGAAGACACGCTCAGAAGAAGGAATTCATTTACTCACGATCACATAGCTATGAAGGTGCTTGGATCTGAGCCCAGGCACCCGGCCCAGGCTGGGCGCCCATCAGCCCTACACCCACACAGACCCTGTGTGACTGCACAGAGCCGGTGCCCCAAGACACCTGGGCCTCCACGTGCATGTGGAGGAATCCTCTTGGAACGCCCACAGGCTGCTCAGAGGGTGCACAGGGACCCCACTACCATCGCGGGGGCCCTCCAGGCTGCCTGAGCAGAGGCCACGATGGACACCATCGTGGCCAAGAGGCGCAGCCAGTGACGACCTACTAGCCTAGGGTCGCCCTCTGTCATCCACCCAGCCCAGCACTCTTGCCGCCCAACATTCTAGGCCCAACCGCCCCCTCCATGGGAAGCCCTTCTTTCCCTGCTCTCCTTCTGCCTGATGCAGGGATGCCCTCGGCAAAGGCATTGGGAAAATACAAGGTGTCCCACAGAAGCCTGGTCACCAGCACCCAGCTGGGAGCGTGGCATCCACATCTGCTCACCCTGAGAGGAGCTGTTAACACAGGCACCTCATGGGGCACAAAGGAGGCACTGAGAGCTCCGCTGATCTACCCAAGACCAAGTCAAGATGAGGGCCGGGCCTCCCTGACTCCTGATGCCATCTCCCTTGGGGCACGATGTCTGGGACAGTGGCCCATGCTGCAGCCTGCACAGCAACCTCACCCGTGTGGATCTTAAAGTCCTCCAGGGGCACAGAGCTGGCCACTTCACCAATGTGGGTCAGCATGTCCTCTGGAATACCCGTGGCTGGGCATGTCATGCTCTTGGGCTCCCCGTCCACAGTGAAGAAGCCTGAGAGGGCAGAGGCTCTGTGACTTGTGTGTGGCAGTGGGGCCTCAGCTCCCCTGGCCAGGCTGTCTCCCCAGGACTCAGGGGCCCACCACTCCCTTAACCCCAATGGCACTCAAACCCTGAGCCCATCCTGGGGACCTGGGACAGCTGACAGCACCCACCTAACATCCTCCCCTCCGGCGCCTGCGAGGCCCCTCCCTGGACCCAGGGTCACAGCCATCTAGCTCCGCCCCAGAGAGGCCCGCTGAGCACCCCTCCCCCAGGGCCTACTCCACTTTGCGGTCCACCCTCCCTGACCCAGCCCTTTCCAGGAAGCAGCTCATCACATGTGTCCCGAGGGCGACACTATCTCCCTCTACTCCCGCCTACCCCACCTGCAGGAATCAGTCCCACACAGCCTCAGGGGTCTCAGGGACGAAGCCCACAGCCTCTGGGCTGGGCAGAGACTGCCCTCATTCAGGATCACTCCAGTCCTGGTCCCAGTGCCAGAGGCCAGCGCCCAGGCAAAACACTCTCAGCCACACGCTGCTCACTCACCAGGCCAGGGGGAGTCCAGCCAGTGCTTTATATGCAGGATCTTTTTATCCTTGGACCTGCCAAACGCCTCCTCACAGATCCGGTCATATTTGGCGATTTCTTCCTGAAATCAGGGTGAAGGCCTGGATTGAGGCAGTGATGCCCTGGGCAGCCGGACGCTGAGTCAACCCAGACTCATAAACCCTGGTCCCTCTCACCACGTTCTAGAGGAACTGTCTGCCCACTGGCCCACAGGGACCTTAAGGCCAGAGATAAAAGTCCCAGAGTGCAGGGGGAATCCTGGAAAGAGTTCAGGTGATTCCACTCAGCAAGGGACTTGGAGGAACGCAGGGAAGACTCACAGTCCTTGCTCTGAGAGCTCCCTGCAGGTGGGAGGGCAAGCACATCCACAGATAACTATGGGGTCAAACCCGGCTCAGGGCTACCTCCTACAGGAAGCCTTCTTGGACTCTGGCCTGAGGATGGGCTTCCACGCATCGCAGCGTTCACTGTACCCCACCAGGCTGTAAATGTCTTTGGTCCTCTGTCCCCCTTGATAACTGGGGGCTACTGGGGACAAGGACCATATTGGCTACTTCTATAAACCGCCAGTGCCCAGCACTGGGCTGATGACATCAGCAACCGTCTCAGGCTGATCCCAGGCGCTGACCGGGCCCACCTCGAATTCCTGCAGGGTCACTGTGCCCTCAGCGATGAGCTTGTCTGCATACTTCTTCAGCACAGGCACCTGCCTGTGGATCTGCTTGTACATGAGCGGCTGCGTGAACATGGGCTCGTCCATCTCGTTGTGGCCACGCCGGCGGTAACAGACCTGCAGGGACAGAAGGTGGGTCCCGCGCCCAGGCGGTGTGGCTGGCGCAGTCACTGCACAACTGGGACACACCTGGCAGGCCACATTCCGTGAGGCCTCACCAGCCCCCACTACAACCCATCACCAAATGCCCCACCCCCAGGCCTCCGCAGAGATGGTGCTCAGCAGTTCTAAACCTGCCGCTCAGCCCCGACTAGCAAAGATGTTGCAGACCCGGCGCACTTGCCACGGCAGGGACAGTCCGAGCACCTCCACCTCAGTTCCCCAGACCCACCAGGTCCACCACGACGTCTTTATTGAAGGTGTTCCTCCACTCGGCCGCCACACTGCACACATACATCACGGCCTCTGGGTCGTCTGCATTCACGTGGAAGATGGGCGCGTTGACTACACGGGCCACGTCGGTGGGGTATGGTGAGGAGCGGGCCATCCGGGGGTCCGTGGTGAAGCCAATCTGCAGAAGCAGGAGGCACTGAGAGCTGGACAGCAGCAGCCACCTGGGAGACCAGAGGGCCGGGGGCCAGGGGAGAGGCGTCTTTGCCTCGAGGTCCATCGGGTGTGCTCAGGAGGTGCAGGGGACACGATGGGCTAACAGTGGATGACCTCAAAATCAGACGTAGCCGTGGGCCCCACGGGGACGGCGGTAACACCAGGGGAATCATGTCTGCTCTTTCTCCTGCAATCATTTTTATACAGTGGGAGTGGGGAGCGCAAGTTGGGGTAAAACCCAGTCTCACCAGTTACTAACTGTACAACCTTGGGCCAGGTACTTAATTCCCAAAGCCTGTTTCCTCATCGATTAAAAGGGCTCATTAAATTCCTACCTCACAGGGTTATACTGTGAAGGTTAAATGACTTAATATGCGAATAAGGTAGCTAACCCAGGGCTTTACAGGCTCAGAAGAAGAGCTGTTATTAACCACAGCTACCTTTTTTAAAAGCAAAGGCTGTGAGAGTTGTGCTCTAAGACTGCCTGGGTCACATGCAGCTCAAGGCAGCATCTAGCTACATGCTCAGCCTCAGTGCTTGCTAGGTGCTGGTTATACCCATCTTCCTCTGACCTTACTGCTTTCTCACATATATAATACGGGGGGAGGGGGCTGCAGAGGGAAGGACAGAGAGACACAGAGACAGAGACAGACAGATGTATACACCTCCCAGTTCCACAGACCAGGAAACCGAGGCTGAGAGATCAGGCATCTTGCCTGAAATCACACTCTGGTAAGTAGCAGAGCGGGGGGGTTAAACCCAGAAACGCCTCACTCGTCCCCTCAAAGTGCTGCCTGGATTCAGGGATGGACGACACTGGCAGGGCCCAGCACGCAGCCCAGGCCCTCACCTGGTTGTTGACGACGACGTGCACGGTACCGTTGGTGGTGTAAGAGGGCAGGTCACTCAGGTGGAAGGTCTCATAGACCACACCCTGGCCAGCGAAGGCGGCATCCCCATGGACCAGGATGGACATGACCTGCAGGGCAGGATATAAGCCAGGAGGGGCCCCCATGCCGCAGCCCGAGAAGCCCAGCCCTGCTCCTGGACTTCAGAGATTCAGAGCCCACCCCTCAGAACCCAGGACCTCAGGGCCCAGGCAAGCTCACCTTCTTGCCCTGAGCATCCCCGCGGTAGAACTGCTCTGCCTTCGTCTTCCCCTGCACCACGGGGTCCACAGCTTCCAGGTGGGAGGGGTTGGCCACGAGCGACAGAGTGATGTTCCTGTTTGTGACTCGGTTGATCCTCTCATGGTACATGCCGAGGTGATATTTGACATCTCCGGAGCCCTGAAGGTTGAGGTGGCCTGTGATGAACCTCCCCCCCCACCCTATCCCAGACATGCAAGCTTACAGTGGCGCTGGGACGTTCCCTGGATTCTGCTCCCTGGGAAGGCTGTTTTGTCCCTGACTCACACCTGCATCCTTTCCCCAAACCCAGCACAACGCCCTTCTTGCCCTCCAGGCTGGCCTAAGAAAGGTAGGCAGGTTCCCTGGGCCTTGGCTCCCTTATTGGAGCCCCTCCACATTATCAACAACCATCCTCTCCGCATTAACGATGGCAGGGTGGGGAAGGGGTAAGGCACCCGTAGGAAGCGGCCAGCCAGCTGCAGTGAAGGCACAGAAATGAAGGGCGGCTCTTCATTTGTATTGAGACCACGGGCTAGGCCTCTGGGCACACATTGGAGCAGGACCCGTACCTAACTCCTTACACCAAAGTAACCAAAAATGTACAGACAAAGCCATAGTATCAGGGGAAAACATGACATACTTTATGATCTTGGAGTAGGGAAAGTCTTTCTAAACAATGTACAAACCTCAGAAGCCATAAAGGATAAGACAGCTAAAATCTAATATATTTGCCATGTGGGAAGAAGATCCATGCACAGTATTAGGGGAAAAAAATCAAGCTGGGAAAATACTTATCAGACAAACACAGGCAAAGGGCTAACTCCTTCAATACATAAGGCATTTTTACAAATTGGTGAGATAAAGCCCAAAAAACCCATAGAAAAATGAGCAAAAGCCAGGAAAAGGAATTTACAGAAAAAGGCACCCATGACTTAAACATGTGAAAAGACGCTCAAATTCGAAACAGAGAAATATGTTCAAATGCAGTGACTTTTGGACATAGAACATTGGCAAAGATGGAAAGGTTGGACAGAGTAAGGGAAGCCGGGGGCCTGGGACCTTCGCACACAGCGTGTGGGCTCGCTGCTGTCTGCAAGCTCTTTGGAGGGCAATTCATTCCTACCTCCTCAGCTCCAGCCACCGCATTTCTCGGATGCCATCTAAAAGTGCACACATGTGCGCAAAGACACTCATGCCACCACCTAATGCTCATCAACAGGAGATAGCAGAAACCAGAGGGGCACTCGAAGCTTGGGGAGCTCTGTGTGCAGCTCTGAAACAGTGACAGCCCGTTAAGTGAAAACAGCAAGGTGGCCAGAGGCATCACGAGCTGCTCCCCTGGCTTTTTACAAATAAAGCTGTACTGAACACATATGTGTGTTCGCACTGCGTGGAACATTTCTGGAAGTACACACTTTAACACAAAAACTGACCACAGCAGAGCCTATGGGGAGCAGGAAAGGGGTCTCAGAAGGGAAACACACTCATTGTGTAATCTTTTCTTCAAACGATGCTCACATTACTTTTTCTATTAAAAAAAAGTAAATTTGTTTAAAGTGTCCTTTGGCCAGGTTTTACAGTTTACTCACATGTTGTCTCTGATTCCTCACAACCATTCTGGGGGCAGGAACTTTTATCCCCATTTTATAGAAGAGCAAACTGAGGCTCAGAGAGATGAAGGTGCTTGAGCAAAATGAACATGATGGCGGGAAGATTCTGGATTGGGAGCCAGCAGATGTGGATTCTATTCCTACTCTGGCCTAACGTGCTGGATGATTTTGGAGCAGTCATTTAATGTGGTTCATTTTAACAAACCATGCACTTGTGCTGAGTGCTGGGGCTTCGGGAATGAGGTCCCTGCCATCACCCTGCTACCAGCCTGGAAGGGAAAACAGACAAACACACACACAAGCACGCACGCGTGTGCGCGTGTGCGTGCGCGTGATGGAAAAGGCCAGAGTAGAGACGGATCTGCTGGGAAAGGAGGCACAGAGGAGGGAGAGACAGGATTCTGCCTGGAGGACCAGAAAAGTCACTAGAAGGGGAGACGGGCAGGGCTGGGAAAGAGGCAGAGAGCAGAAGAGAGGAAGGCCATCTGGCTGAGGGCCCAGCATGGGCAGAGGCATGGGGTATGAGGCATGCATGACATGTATACGTGCCAGGAAGGGGGTGAGGGCAGAAAAATATTCTCTCTGCTCATCAGTGGGCACAGGAAACCGTCCTGACCTCCCAATGCTGTGCTGGTCAAACAAGTGAGTGAGGCAGCCCTTCAGGGAAGGTAGACAGGACCCTGGGCACAGAGGTATGGCCACATGAGCTGAACTGAACAACTTCAGGCGCTTCCCTGCACACCTCTCTGGGCCTCAGTCCCCCTAGCTGGAAAGAGGGAGGTTAGCCCAGATTACCCGAGGGCTCTCCCAGCTGTTGGAGATCATAGCACTTGGCTCCAAAACACCTTAGGAGCCTCACACAGACACCCCCAGCCTCTCTCCCACTCTTCTGCATGTCCATCCACCTCAAGGTCTGTCTGAGCCTGCAAGCTCCTGGCCCAGGCCCTCTCCAGTCCACATCCCAAATACCCAGCTCTCCAGAGGCTCTGGGGCCTGGGCCTGGCACCCACCTCATCCGCCGCCTCCAGCTTGGGGTCAAACTGGCAGAAGATCTGCTCCAGGTCCTTGCGGATGACGTTGGCCAGCACGTTCAGCCTGCCCCTGGAGCCAGAGGGGGCAGGGCTCTTACCATGCTCCCTGCCCACCTGGGACCTATCAGAGTTAGCATGGGGGCTGGAAGGCCCCACCCTCTCATCCCGCCTCAATCTACAAGGTGTGTGAGTGGGTCCAGCTGGCCGGCCCCCCTGGGCAGGCAGGCATCCACCCCTACAACTCAGATTCAGGAGGCCCTCGCGAGCAGGGAGCCACCCAGCCTCAAGGCAGGGTGTCTACTCACCCCTCTCCCCAACCAAAAGTTGAGCCCAACCCAGCACCTTGACCCCAAGCTGCTAACGAATCACAGCTGCTCACACATGGCTCCCCACCCCAGCCCAGTGATATGGAAGTGATAAGGAGAGGGAAGAGGGGACTGGACTGCCCCTAAGATCAGGAGTCACCAGAGGACCTGTCCAGAGGAGCTGAGTGAGGACTGAGGGGTGGGGGGAGGAAAGCAGCCAGGCCCAGGGATTCTCCAGTCCAGCCTGAACTTCCCATCGGGGCAATCTATTCATGGGTGGGCACCAGCCTGATGGGGGCACAGGACGTGACTCCAAACCCACTCCCCATAGACTACCAGCGGACGCAGGCCCCAGGCCTGCTCACACCCTGACCTCCAGCCCTGCACGGCCCAGTGACAGAAGGGCAGCGCTCTTCCAGCGGGCCCCTCTCCTGCTCTGCGGTGGTGGCAGGGCTGTGGGATCACAGGAGCCATATGAACAACCCTCAGCCCCTCTGGGCAAAGCCTCCGGCCTCAAAGGCCCCTCCCCAAATACGGAGGCCTGGCCGAGGGCAGCCCTTGACTCTGGAGCCCTCCTCAGGCCAGGAGCCTGGCCAGCACCACCACCCAGTCCCAGAGCTGCCTAATGGCCCAGCACCATCCTCTCCCACAGTTCTACTGAAGCCACGTATGCCCCTGCCTCCTCAGACCACGGGGCCAGCTCTGCACGACCCTCTGACCAGACACCAAGCATTTCTGGGACCCCCAGAGCGCAGAGCCTGTGTGGCAAAGCTCGGGCTCCCGGGAGGCCAGCCCACAGCGTGGGGATGCCCCTGGTGCTGATGCAGTCCGGGGCTGGCCCACCTGTGAGCAGCTGGAAACAGGCACAGGAAATGCAGGGGCTTTGCCCCCCAAACTGCTCAGCAGTCTTCTTCCAGCCCATTTAGCAGGACCCCTGGCCACCTTGGCCATATTCCTTGTTAGCCCACAGGCTCCAGCTCAGAGGTAACTGCCCAGTGGCCAGACCATCCTTCCAAGTCTTTATCAAAGTCACAGGAAATGTGTGGCCAGCTTGCAGCCGGGGAAAGAGACCCTCGGCTCACCTCCAGAGACCTCCCACCAGGGGATGCGAACCTGAGGCCACCTGCCCAGGCTCTGCCCTCACTTCCCTGGGATGTGTCCCTCCACATCCCCTTGTCCACAGGAACCTCAAGTAGCATGATATACCCCTCTTCTGTAACCTCAATACTCCTGGGGACAACAGCAACATGGTGAGAGAGAAACAGTTTAAGAGAGCCTGGTTCCATGTGGCTTTGGCCACGTGCTTTCTGTGATGAGCAGCCCAGGGCCCAGGGACTCTGATAACTTTCTAGACCACTTTGCCTCTATCCCCAGGTCCCACCAACACTCCTGCTCTGATTTTCAAAGCCTCCTATCCACCTCAGCTTGCTGGGCCTGGAGGAGAAGGGCACACCTGTGTGGCATCCCCAGGATGACATTCTCGATCCCCATCTCGCTGGATTTGTCGATGATGGTCTTGAGGGCAGGAATCATGACCTCACAGCCCTCCAGGCCAAACCGCTTCTCAGAGGACCACTTCCGGGCCAGGAAATCTTCAAACCTGCTTGGGAGAGATGGGGAAGGGTGGAGAGGCTGGGCTCCTGGGGGCTGTTCATGAGGGCTTGGAGCAGGATGCCAGGACACAGGAAGCTGCAAAGCCACCTCCCTCTGCGCAGTCCAGGACCTGGCACAGACACCATGGTGCTCCTACCAGCAAGCAGCATAGGTCGGCGGGGAGGCTGAGGGTCCTCCCAACTTCAACAGACCTCTGGCTCCATCCATTCCCAGTTACCACCCTCTCTTCCCCTTCTAGTCACACTGCTCCAACTAGCCATTCCCCTGCTCCCAGACCACTGCCCTCCAGCACACACGTGCCCTGGGGCTCTCTCATCATGCCCCAAAGATGCCTCACAGCTCAACTCAAATTCCAGCCCACACGTCACTGCTCAGGGAGCCACTTTACTCCCAGCAGCTGGGCCAGGGGCTCCTCCAGGCCCCCGCAGCCCTGGGCAGACCCAGCTTCAGAGAAGTTCAGGGGCAGAGCCAGGCAGTGCCCCGCCTGCAGGAAGGCGCTGCTACACTCATTCCACACAGGGACATCTTTCTGCCACTTCCACCCTCATTCGGTGTCATGTTCTCCTGGAGCACCATCCAGCCCTGCCTTCCCTTACCAGGCACCCTCCTAGGTTCTTAGCCAGGGCCTGGGACATTTCATACAGCCCTGGAGCAGGCCCCCCAGCCACTCAGGCTGCCCGGGGTGGTGCTGGGAGCCTGACCTCATAGAGCGCACCAGCCGGGCCAGCAGGGTCCGCTTCTCCTCACTGGAGAACTGCATCACGCCAGGGGTCTCGAATTTCTGCCGGATCCACTGACACTGCTCCACGTCATTGATGAACATGAACTCCAGACCAATGTGCTGGCAGTATGTGTTCTGGGGGAAAGGGGAGCACTCCACGAGGAGCCAAGAAGAAGACCAACCGCCTTGGGATCTGGAACAGAAAAGGCAGTGCCCTCCCTCCCTCTATCGCACGCCAGAGCTTCATCAGCTATGCCCGACACACCTGCCTGTGCTCACCTCCAGGCGCCGAATGATCTCCCGCAGAGAAAGGGTGTTTTCAGAGCCTCCAATAAAGGTAGTTGTGGGCAGCTGGAACTCCTTATCCAGGTCAGCCTCCCGCAGGTCGTAGAAGGCTAGGAGGCACACATGGCAGAGCCCGGGCAGCAGAGAGGAGAGAGGGAGGTCAGGCCCAGGTGGAGCCCAGCTGTATCCCCAGACCTCCCAACAGTGCCCCCAGGACCCTCCCGCCATGTCTAGCCTAAAGCTCAAAGGCCCTCTGTCTGCAGGGCACGGGGCATGAGTCAGAGCCTAGCTTGCCGCCATAAGGGTGGGCCTGGACAGGTGTCTCAAGCTTGCTGAGCGTGGCACACCAGCTAGGGAAGACGGGGAGACCTCCCTTGCAGGGACACCATGAATAGCTGGGCAAGGGTCAGAAGCAAGCCTCCCAGGCTGCTTGCTGAAACCCAAGACCCAGAGGCACTGTAGGCTCAGAGCCCCTCACCGGGCACAGGCACCAGCTGGCTCTGGTGTCGCCAGGGCAACAGGAAAGGGTTCCGACTCACCCAATTTATCAATGGTGGTGATTAAGTCTGAGGGCACAAAGGAGTCCAGGTCTGCATCCAGAATGCCCAGGGGGTCCAGTTGGGCCACATGGTGGCCACGGATCTGGAGAAGGGGAAAAGGTCAGGGAGGAGCTGGAACACAGCTGGACAGCCCTCACCAAGACTGAGATTCTGGGCCCCGGCCCCTCAAGTCCCCCTTCAGAATTTCAAGTTTCCACATATCTCTAGCACCCAGCCACTGAATAGTTGCCTAGGAGACCCCACCATAGCCACTAAGGTGGCAGGAGCTCAATTCTGTTTCAAAGTACAACATGCAGCTTTCAAAAACAGGAAAGAATGCGTACACAAGAGTAGTTACTACAGTACTATTAGTAATTGCAAAATTCTAAAAACTTCCCAAATGTCCATCAACAGGAGACTGGCAAATGGATATGGGAAATCCACACAGGGAATACTACAGAGCTGCTAAAAGGAATGAGGAAAATTCCTAACTGCTACTATGAGGTTGTCTCTACAAAATATTATTAAGCAAAAAAGCAAATTACAGAAAAGTGTGTGTGGTAAACTACCCAGTATCTAAGAAAGGGAAGAGAAAAGTAAATGCATGCATTTGCATATATTTGTATATATTTGCATGTCTACAAATAAATATATGCATTAGAAGAATATACAGTAAAATAAGAAAACTATAAAATAAGGAAAATTATTACCTATAGGGAAAGGACAAAATAGGGCAGAGCAGCAGGGCTAGAAGCTAGACTTTTAAGAATATATCTTGCATTGACGATTTGACTTTGGAATCTTATAAATATTTTATATCACTATAAAACAAAATTAAGTTTTAAAAATTGAAAGTAAGACAAAACAAATGAATTAATGCATCCATTTGGTGGCATAACTACAAAGAGAGGAACTATTCCAACTGACTAACAGAATATTCCCCCAAGACAAACAAAACCGCAGGAATAAAAAGATCATAAATTCATTTACAGTACCAATGAGCAGTGGTAGTACTAGAATTGTATTCTCAGACTGTCACGTGTGGATTGTGGGAAAATCAAGTAAGTCATTGTATTGCTGTCTTTGAAAACCTCTATTTTTGGTATCTTTAAAAGGAGATGGTGACATAAGACTGATGAGGTCAAGGACAAACACTAAGTCCTACATTTGATGTATATAGAAGCATCAGTATAAACCCATAAAGTATGGTATCTTTAAAAAAATACATATTTCCTGGCTCTAACCATCAAAAGAACCCAGAAGTCATGACCAAACCAATAGCAGTAAATACTCCCTCACTCCCTGGAGAACTGGCTGGACAGAAATGTGCGAGATGAGCTCAAAGCATCTTGTCCTACCAGATAGCAAAGGGGTGCTCAAACACTACTGGGGCTAGGAATAAGGACACATTTTGAGCAACAAAAAGGATAATATCTATAGCAGACTAAAACTCATTAAATATGTTTAAATTCATGCATTCATATCATACTATGAAAAAGAAGAAAAACCTTTATTGGCCATCTTTGGAGGATGCTAGGAAACCATGTCATAATTTTGAAAATCCAACAACAAAAGGAAAAGTCAAGCACTGATCCTGCCCTCCCTATACAATTTGTACCTCAGGATAAACAGAGCTGACAAAGGGAAGGTTCTCACAAGAGAAGTATTTCAGGTAATAAACAAAGAAAGAAAGAATTAGAATATCACCACTTTTACCACTCCCAATGACTTAATGTGTCCAGGAAATAATTATCTTTAGCTGCTAACTGATGAAGTGCCCATCACCACCAGGAAGCTGATTTTGCAACAACAGAAAAAATCAAATCTATGCTGGATCAAGCATCTAGATCTAACTACCAATTTACAGAAATTACATGGGGCAAAGGGACAGATGAAGTGACACCATGAGGATGCAATCAGCGAAATCCACACTCGAGAAAACGCTATAGGACAAGCAACCTGGTTTCTTATATACACACACAAACACACACACACACACACACACACACACACAGAGCAAGAAACACAAAAAGAAATGGAGAGGAACCCGCAGAGTAGAGTACAAGAGGCTTGAAAAGCCATGTCAACATATCACAACCTGGGGCTTTATTTGGATCCTGATTCAAACAAGCAGTAAAAAGAAATCCTAGGACAAACAGGCAAACATGAATACCAGCTGGGTATTTAGTGACATTAAGGATTATTACTATTTTTAGGTGTGATAATACTATCACGGTATATTTGAATTTTTTTTTTTTTTTTTTTGCGGTACGCAGGCCTCTCACTGTTGTGGCCTCTCCCGTTGCGGAGCACAGGCTCCGGATGCGCAGGCTCAGCGGCCATGGCTCACGGGCCCAGCCGCTCCACAGCATGTGGGATCTTCCCGGACCGGGGCACGAAACCGTGTCCCCTGCGTCAGCAGGCGGACTCTCAACCACTGCACCACCAGGGAAGTCCATATTTGAATATTTTTAAAGGAGGCTTTACCTCTGGAAATACATGCTGAAACGTTCAATGAATGAAATGATATGAAGTCTGGGATTTGCTTCAAAATAATCAGTGGCTATGGGTGGAGCCGGAGGTGGGTAAGATGAATCAAGACTGGCCCTGTATTGATGGGGGTTCACTACATAATTCTTCTACCTATTATATGCTTGAAAACATGCATTAAGAAGCAGCCTGGGTTTTTTTTTTCAGTACTATGTGCAGATGGGTCAAACCAGAGCTCAGCCCCCAAGTGACTTGTGAGGGGCTACAGCCCACCCAGTAGGTGCTCACTACCAGGCAGATTTTTATCATGCAAGTATGGAGTAACATTCCTGAATCCGGAGACCATCCTGCTGGAAGGACCCTAGTGCTTTGGTCTTGGCCAGTGAAAGAACAAAGAGCTGCTGCAGAGCTGGGACTGTACTTAGAAGATAAGGCCTTCAGGCCATACTCTGAATGCTACCCCGTATTTCATACAGAGTTTTATGTTCCTTGTCCTTTTTCAAAGTCAACAGTCAGATCACTTTCTGCCTCTTTCAGCCAGCCAAGAAAAACATAATTACAATCACTGCTGTTTCCTCGCAGGTGGCCCACGATCCATGGGTCCTGAGGCCAGTGAGGGAGCCCAGTCCTGTGCACATTTCCTCTTCCGCCCCAGCACACCTGGGCAGGCAGCTGCCATCCCATACAGAGTACATCATTCAGAGGCAAGGTGCCATTTCCATTTGCTAAGGCCTCCCTCTCCCCCGAGTTCCTGCAGCAGCTTGCTGCACCCTCCCACGGAGTCTCTACCAAGCACCGCAGGATGCCCCTACCCTTCCTTCTGCATGTCTTCAAGACAAGTTTCTCTTATGAAATACCTCCTGCCATTGATTCCCAGACAGATCCCAAATGATTACATTTTTATGGAGTGAACACCCAGTACAGCCCTCCGGTTAGTCCTGTTCGGTCAAGACCAAGAATAGGAAACATCATCAGGACTCTTTGACATAGCCAAGGGCCCAGCCTGGGAACCCAGCAGAGGGGAGCCTAAGTCTCCAGGACAGAGTAGCTGATGGGGGAGAGCTGCTTAATGAACTATTCATTCATTCCACAAATACTAATTAAGCACCTGCTGGACATCAGCCCCTGTCCTCTTGGAATGCTCAGTCAAGAGAAAACAGACATTAACAAGGGGCAATCTACTCACCTTTCATTCAACACTCACTGAAACTGATCACTCACTAAGTACTTCTCCAGGTTCTGGGGCAGAGTGGTGTGGGCCACAGATGAGAAAAACCACAAACAAACCACTTTGCACAGAAAATACAGGGGGTGGTAAGTGATGTGAATGGTAACGTGACAAAGAGCAGGAGGAGGGGCCAGAGCCACCAAGCTCCCTGAAGTGACGCTGGAGCTGAGCCAGTCTTCTTGCCGTCAGCACCTGGCCACACCCCAGGAGCCTGTACCCTCCCAGCCGCTCACCTGGTAGGCCCGGATCAGAGACTGCACAGCCAGGTGGTCCTCCACCAGCTTACTGGTCTTGGTCCGGCTCAACACTGCCGGCCTGCTCTCAGGGACAACAGAAAGGGGCCGGGGCTGAGCCGGGCCATAAGAGGCTTCCTCACTGGCTTTCCGGAAGAAACTGTCCCAGGACTGGGCAGGGGCAGAAGAAAGAAAACAGCCAGGTTAGGGCCTGGGAGTAGTGCGGGGTGGCCCAGGCTGGGGCCCTAGGGGACATCAGTCTTCCTTCACCACCATAGCTCTCAGGGCCCTCCCAGGACCCTGCCAACAATATCCTTCTCAATCAGCCCAGGGCCCCCACCCAAATTCTGGATCTCTTCAGGACCCAGCTTGGTAGTGGGTGGGGGAGGTTATAAGGTGTGATCAAGGGGCTTTATGTATGAAACGGGCTTCTATCCCTAGGCAAAACATGCCTTCACACACTGTGGGTTGGAGGCAGCTCTGTGGAGGGTAAGGGCAGGCAGGCCCTCAACATTTCCAATGCATGTATCTTTTGAACCAGCAATTCCACTGCCAGCAATTTATTCTACAGATGTACTTGGACAGGTGTGCCTACATGTACAAGGATGTTCCCTGCAGGAGACTTTATAAAAATGACAATGTAAAAACAATCTAAGCAGTGATCAATAGGAAACTGGTTAAAAAAATGATGGTAAATTTAGATTCTGGAAAATTATGTAGTCTTTTTTTAAAAAGACACATTTATTATTGTGGATGTGGAATATTGCCAAGATATGTTGTAAAGTGAACACAGCAGAAGAGGATGTATGCTTTGCTACTATTCGTGCAGAAACAAAAGCAGATGGGCACATGCACCAGTACCTCCACGTTCTAGCAGAACACATACAAAAGTGCTTTCCTCTATGCCCTCTCATACAGTACTGGTGGGAGAATAAGGTGGTACAAGCCGTGTGGAAAGCAATTTGGCAACACCCATCAAAATTATGTACACAGATGCCCTCTAACCCAACAATTCCACTTTGGGGAATTTATGCCACAGTTAGCTGCACACGTGCAGGATGATGAACGTACAAGATGATGTAGTACAGCACCGGTCATGACAGCCAGAGACTGGAAACGAGCCAGATGCCTGTCCCTGGGGATGGATGTAGAACATCCATCCAAACAGTGGAATACTATACAGCTGGGAAAAAGAAAAATGAGGCTCTTGAGGTACTGACATGGAAAATCTTGGAGATGTATGCTGAGTGAAAAAAGCCTGGGGCAAAAGAGTGGATGTTACATGTTACTTTTTGTGTAAAGGGGGAGAATCCAGAGTTATGTTTGCAATAAGTTTATCTGAATGGATACAGAAGAAATTAAGAATAGACTGGGGAACAGACAGGTAGGAGCTGAGCAGATACAGGATGGAATGGGAGGAAGGCTTTTCACTGTAGAACTTAATACTTTTTGTTTTTGGATCATGTGAACATATTACTTTCCTCTGAGGCATGTGAGTGAAGGAGAGAGAGCAGCTACGCTTTTCACTTTTGTCCTGGCATCTGATTTTGATTTTTTTTTTTTTACCATCAGTGGGTACTTATTTTATCAGCTTACTATATATGTAAACACTTATGCTCCAAACTATATAACAAGAGGCCATCTGGAGACGGCACTGCATGACAAAGCGGGCAGGGACAGGCCTCAGACCAGGTGTGACTGAGCAGGGCATTATCAGGGCTTCTCAAGACAGACCACCACCCACTGGCTGGTCCAGCAACAGGACAGCAATGGACTTTCCTCACCCAATATGAGGACCAAGCTCTTTCACAAAGATGATGGAGGACCTGAGAGACAAAGAAACCTGCCCGGGGTCACACAGCAGGCAAGTTGCTTCTCCCCACTCCCCTCTCCACAGCCCAGCCCCAGGACCTTCTCTCCTGCACAGAGGGCAGGGTTGGGGTGCCAACCTTGTGGACACTCTGGGGGTTTTCCAACCAGGCGAAGTACATCTCCTCCATGTAACTGGAGCCGCCTCCAACTTTGCTGCTTGGGGAGGTGGCCGGTGGCCCAGACGACCTGCTGTACCAGCTGAACCTTTGGACGCCATGTGCGGCCAGGAGCCTCGAGGCCTGTGCCCCAAGCCAGGATGGCAGCAGCCTCAGCTGACTCATTCTGGACACAGGCAACAAGGGAGAGACATAAACCACAGGGCTGGGATGGAAGGAAGGAGGCTCTGGCAGCCACTCATCCACTCGTATGGCATTTGCTGGGCCTACTGGGCAGGTGGCCCTGGGCTAGGCAGTGACGAGACAGAGGTGAGAGGGACAGTCAGCCAGGCCTCCTGAACACCCCGGAACTCAGGCAGCGGAGTCCTCCAGGGACTGGGTGCTCCATGCCCGGTCAGGAAAAGGCCAGAAGCAAGGCATCTGGCTGAGCTGTACTATCCCGAGGCCCATGGCACTGCTGGGTCTCTAGTCGTTGTGACCAAAAGGGACCAGTGACTTCCCCTGACTGCAGTATAGGCCCAGCATGTCCTCCCAGGCCAGAAGGCCAATGACACGGGCCTCAATGGCCCCACTTCACATCGGGGACGACTGAGGCTCAGAGAAGGGAAGGGCACTGGGGGACAGTGGAGGGCAGACCAGAGGCAGGCGCCTTGCCCAGCCAAGCTCCCAGTTGCAGCTGCCCTCTTTGGCTCCCATACCCTGCCTAGAGCTTACACTCAGGACAGCTAACAGCTCAGGGGGTACATTCAGGCTGGAAGCCCACTCAGGGTGGAGAGGAAAAAGAACCTGGAGCTCATCTCACCCCCGCAATCTCATCTGCTCTTTCCCAGGGAAAATGCTCGAACAACGGGCTTTCAGGAATCCGCGTGTACATATGGGGAGGTGGGGGGGAGGGGCTTCCTCTTCCCCCCAGAAGACAGAGGTTCTCGGATAAGAGGCTCCTCTTAGAACCTCTGTTCCTCTACATCACCCCCCAACACAACTGTAAGCAGAGCCCCCTCCTCTTCCACAGCATTGCCTGGGCACAGACGGCTCCCCCTGAATACTTGCTAACACCCTTCTGCCCAGAGAATCCCAGCCTGTGAGTAGGGTGCAGCACCGGGGCCACCCCACCGGGGGCCATGCAGGCAGGAGGGCCTGCTTCCCCCCACATAACTCAGTCCCAGAAAGTGTGCCTTTCTGCCTGGGCCTGGGCCTGACCCTGAGTCAATGCTCCTGGGGCCAGATGTGCCCAGCTCACAGGGCACACACCCCGCCCCAGCTCAAACAAGTCACCAGAACCAGCTGGCTGGACCTTCTATTCGACAAGGGGTCAGGCCCCAAGGCAGGGCATGGCACAGCCCTCCTAGCCCACGTGCTCCCTCTTTCCCTCCAAACTTACATGAGGCAAAGGGCAGGGAGGCGGTCTTCTTGAGCGAGGGACAGTGGGCTCCTCAGGGCAACCAGCAGCAAGTCTGAACAGAGGAAAATTAAAAAGCAAAAATATACTGCACTGCAGGGAGGAAGGAGGTGGGTTCAGCTGGAACCTGAGCCTCAAGTGCCCCAAGCTTCCTATCCACATGCTCAGCTGCATGTCCTGCCAGCCAGTGACACCAGGCCCTACTGAGGGCTGCTAGGGGCTGGCTCTTCCTGGAGTGGCACCTCTCCAGGTGCTGGGTGGGGACTCAAGGCCTGAGTTCTGGGGTCAGAGGGCCGGGGTCCCAACCCCTGCTCTCCCTCTGATGGTCCCTGAGACCTGGGCAAATACAGGCTTGCTGCCCCGGCCCAGATGGCCATAGGGCCCAGGAGCTACTGGCCTGGAATGTGAGAAGAATCTAAACAACCCAATGGGGAAACTCTAACATCCCCATCCTAAGGCAAAGAAAAGCAGACACCAAGATCATCCATTGAGGGAATAAAAATAGGAGCACAATTAGTCAGCACTGATTCGGGGGCAGGCACTGTGCTCATCTAACCCTCTCAACGATCTCAAGAGGTGCGCACTTGGATTAGCCCCATTTTACAAATAGGGAAACTGAGGCACAGAGAGGCTAAGCTGGTGAGTGGTAGGGCTCTGTGGTTTCGGAGCCTGTGCCCTCCTCACTGCAGAGTCATGATGTAAACACAGATTTCTCTTAATGCTAATGCTCCTTCCAACGGCTGCAGCCAGAGCTGCTCTCTCTGCTGGCACCCACCCCCACAGCGGAATGGGATGGCTCGGGGGGTAGTGACAAGCCTGGCTGTGTCCAGCCTGGCCCAGTGCAGGAACACTGTGTTTCACAAACAGTGTTTGTGGGCAGCCGCTGGACACTGCTGTGGCCTTCACCCGGCCTGACAGAAGGACAGCCAGCCAGCCACCCCTGCCCCAATCCCAGCAGGGCCTAAGGACTCAGGAGCCCTAGAGGGCTGGGGACAGAGTCAACCTCAGTATCTGGAGCCAAAGCCCAAGCCTGCCCTGCCAGGTCCTGCCCACACAGGTGAAAGGGAAGAGTTAGGGTCAGGCACTGTGCACACCCCCTGACCAGCCCAGCCCACCCTGGACTAACAGGCAGGTTGCTCTGGGCAGCTCTTGGTGGCCTCCCCTCTACGGATAAAGTCAGTACCATCCCCACCGCCACCCTCAGAAGCATAATGACGACAGACATCCCTGGCCACTAAGCCTCCCGCACGCAAGGCCCTATCTGGGCTGCTCTGCAATATGCCCACTGTAGAGATCCCAAGACCTTGAAGCTGGGCAGCAGCAGAGCCTAGACTCACACTCCTGCAGGCCTACGATGGCCCCACATTCTGGGAACTGGGTGGGCTTTTCTCAGGAATAAACCCCACCTCTAGTTTACTGAACCCAAGAGGCGGCCACGGAAGCAGACTCCGAGGTAGGAAGCAGGGTAGGGAGGGGGTGTGCTTATTTCCTTGGCAGAGATGGAGGGTCTGAGCTAAAGGCCAGAGGTGGGAAAAGCACAAAGGTAAAAGGGGCCTATTCCAATATGCTACAGGATATATGGGCAGGGGGTGCAGGGATGGGTTAGGGTCCATGGTGGAGGGGCATCATGGCACCCTGCTGGGACCTCAGGGTCACCCCATTCCCGCACATTTCCCTGAGGGAAGGAGAAGCACTTCCCAGGCTGGCTGCCACCTCAGGTCAGTCTTGCCTCCCTCAGGGCCTCAGTCTCCCCATCTGTGAGCGGAAACCCGGTTAAAACCGTCTGTAAAGGCCCTGCCCCCTGCCCCCACTACGAGGTCCTGAGACTTCGAAGCTGCCTGCCTGTCCCACCAAGCACATAACGCTAGACCATCCCCATCCCCAGCGCTGCCCTCCGCAGCCAGGGCTCCTTGAGAAGGCGAAGAGCAGCAGGCCCCTCCCCAGGCCACGAAAGGCGTGGACAGTCTGTAATCTTTGGGCTGGAGAACCCACGCTGATGCCTGAAACCCCACCTTTAAAAGCTTCGCTCCCTTACGCAAAACACTTCACAAGAACTGCACTCGCAGGGTCGGATGCGCGCGAAGGGCTGAGGGTCCTTGGGGACGCCTCGGCCAAACAAAGGCGAAGCCAAGGTCACGCTCACTCCCCCTCCCACCTCCCGGGCCAGGCTTAGGGCTGCGGGCTGCGGCGCCCCGGGACCCAGGAGACTGGAGCAGAAGGGCCTCCCGCGACACAGCTGGAGAGGAGGAGGCGCAGGGACCCGGAAGGGAGGGGCCGCCGCGCTCACCGGGCCAGTGGGGGTCGGCGCGGCAGTGAGGTCCAGAGGCTGCAGGTCAGGGGAGGCGAGCAGTTGGTGCGCGACTAGCTGTACCAATTATCTGGGTCACGTGACGTGGCGGCGCCAGCAGCCAGCGAGCGAGCGCCGGGGAGACTCCGCGCGCCGTGACGTCTCTGAGGACGCCCCGCCCAGCCCTGCCCCGTTGGCGCTGTCCGCGGTGCTGAAGGCCCAGGGATGAGGGTTCCCGGGCCTGGAAGAGTGAAGATCCTGCAGACCGCAAGGAGAGATGACCCCATCTGTCTGGGAAACCTGGCACGCTGCTGAGCCCCTGAACCCCGGGGTCCTCGTCCAAACACTAAGGAGAGTGAACCAGAAAAAAAAAAAAAAAGCGGCCGTTTGTGTGTATGGAAGGATAGTTTCCGTTTTACAGACGGTAAACAGTATTTACAGATACTATTAAAAATCCCAGTCTTGGGGCTATCTTGAAGAAAAGATGAGATAATGCATATTAAGTGCTTATCACAAAACCTGATACACATTTTACCCATTCATTGTCCAAATTATGGAGACCTGCCTTTACCTCCTTGTTGCTGCAATGAACACCTTCCTATACATTCCCTTAAGAACCTACGTGGAATTTTTTCTGGAATATATAACAGGGTGCTGAATTGCTGGGTCATGGGTTTGTGATACTTAACTTGACTCAGCAGTGTTACATTGCTTCTTGATTCTCCATTCCCATAAAGAGTGCAAGAGAATTTTTAAATCTTCATATCCCAGCCAACTCTTGGCAGTGTCTGGTCATGTAATTTTTGCCAGAATAACAGATGCAATGTCATATCATTGTTTTAATCCACGTTTCTCTGCTTATCAATGATTTGTATCTCATGTTGTTTGTTAGTTTGGGGGGCTTCCTGCTGCACTTGTCTTGCATTTTTCTCTTGTTTATATACAAGAGTTCCTGGAAGAGGAACATATACATCCGAGGTTCAAACCGCCATCTACTTTCCCATGGATTACTGCAACAGCCCCTAACCAGCCTTCTTGCTTCCACATTTGCACCCCTGAATTTTAATCTCAACACACTAGAGTTTTCCTTGTAGAACACCAATTCAAATCATGTTGCCCCTCTGTTCAAAACCCTGAAATGACTTCACTCAAATTAAAAGGCAAAATCCTAACATTTGCTTCTAAGGCTCATTATCTCATTTCAAATATTTCGTGCATTCTACCACGCCTCATGAAGAAAATCAGAAAACTAAAAGAAATATGTAACGTAATACTCTTGGCGTTAATTAAAAGCACTGGCCCATACAACTACAACATACATTTCACAAGAACTCATTCAAATACATATTGAACACATTCAAATACATATCAAACACATTAATATGGTTGCCTAGGGGAGGGGATTGAGGGATGCAGATATGGGGTAATTAAATGATTGTCCATACCAATACTGATAGGGTGCCAGAATGGACTAATATAATTAACTTTATCCTGCACCTAAAGCCCCCCCCCTCCAAAAGAATTGTTTATTTAGAGATATTTTAAAGTCCATATGGCCAAGGACCATATCTGTTTTCTATTGTATCCCCAGCACTTAGCATAGTGCCCAACTCATAGCATGTTTTCAGTAAATATTTGTTGAATGAAGGAGTAAGTGGACACTTAACTTGGACCCTGAAGGATAAGTAAGAGTTTCTCTGATGCAGAAGGGCTGGGTTCATTGGGAGTTCTTTGATTAAAGGCACCAGAAAATTATCTGGCTGGCTTAAGAAAAAGGAATTGATGGGAAGGTTGTCTAAAGGACAACTCAGAATCACAGGAAAACTGGAGAATTAGTCTCAGGGAGCAGGGCTGAGCCAGAAATGGACTGACTCTTCAAGGCTCTTATGATGTTCAAGATTCAAATTCCAAGAAGAGAGATGCTAAATGATCTGGCTTGGCCTGAAGCGGGGAAGAGGGGACCTGGAGCCACCCATATGAAACACACATGGATTGAGAAGAACAGCAGATGGTTTATGGGAGGCAGGTAGCACAAGAAATAGGAGTGGATGCTGGGAAAGAACAAATCAGCACACGTGCACAGAAGACCTCCAGCAGGAAAGCACCATATGCAAAAGCAGAGTTGGATGAAGGGCCAGAGGAATGGTAACTGCCTGGATGCACATAGGGAACTGGTGGCCTAGGCCAGGTGACACTGGGCTTTGTCTACCATGTCAAGGGGTTTGGACTCTATTTAGTAGGGTATTGGATACCAGCAAGATTTTAAGCAGTGAGGGACATGGTCAGATTTGCTTTTTAGAAAGATTTCTGTGGCACCTGGAGGGAAGATGGAGTAGTAAGAGGTGAGAGCAAAAATATATCTAGGTGAGAGGCAATAATGCACTGGCTGGCAGTAGAGGTAGAGAGTGAGGGACAGATTTAAGAGACATTTAGGAGTCAGCTCCATCGGGTTTAATGGTTGACCAGGCATGAGTGGTGGGTGCAACGATAACTCACAGATTTCTGGCTTTAGTGACTGTGGGGACAGTGGAACCTCTCAGTGAGCTGCAAAACAGGAGATGCAGGTTGGGAAGAACAACAGAAAAAGTATGCAAGTTGGAGCCACCAATGAGCCACTTAAGAAAGATGAAGAGTATGACACGGAACAGCAGGCAGGAACAAAACCCTAGCAAATCAATAGGCTTCAGAACCTCCCATTTGCCCACAGTGGTCTTCAGAGTCACGAGAGGAAACACAGAGCCATGGAGAGAGACTCACACCACGGAGGGAAGCTGAGTCGCTGAAGGGGCTGGGCGGGGCAGTGAACGGAAGCAGCTGCTGTAGGAGCCTTTTAGCCTAATTGATGCTCTGCTAATTACATTGATTAAAGCAAACATTTGGGGCAATTAAGACTCCCATGAGGATGTCTGCCATTCTCAGAAGACTGAGAAGCCTCGAGGCATGGCTATGGGCTCTGCAAAGATCTTCAGAAGCAGAAACCTTCCTTTTCTTCTCTGACAGAACATGCATGCAAGTTTGTATTTATTCTGGTTGTATAGACTTTAGAATTTAAATAATACAGAAGGATACAGAGCAAAATGTGAAAATCTCCCTTCCACCTGCCTCACCTTCACCTTTCTCCCCCTCCAGAAATTACTGGCCACAGCTGGGTGAACATCTTTACAAAACTGTCTATGTATTTATTTAAGTCTACTTGTACAAATACACATTTATAAAAACATAAAATGCATCCACTAGACTGTAGTTCTGCAATTTGCTTCCTTTTTTCAATTGTCTTAAAGATCTTTATTTTAATTTCAGTACATGTAGGATCACCTATTTCTTAATGGGTATATTGCATTCATTGTAGGGGTGTGTAATTATTATATTTAACTTCTTTTGCATTGAACAGACATTTACAGTGAAAAAAAAAAGTCCTTCCACATATATCCTTTAGCACGTGTGCAACTATTTTGGCAATACTGATTCCTAGAAGAAGTGTAACACTGGGTTAAGGGAAATGGATGTTTTAATTTTTAAAAGCTACTGTCTTCAGTAAGACCATTCCAATATGTGTCCCCATTAACATTTGAGAGTTCCCACTTTCTTACATCCTTGCCAAGACTTGTTATTATCAGTCTTTTTAATTTGTGCCACTATGATAGATGAAAAACAACTGTTTAGTTTGTATAAAACTGGTAAGTGCAGTTGAGAACCTTTTAATGTTTATTTTGTATTCCTCTTCTGTGAATTGCCTAATCATTTTCTTTGTGCATTTTTCTATTGGGTTGTTTTCATCTTTCTTATTGATTCATCTAAACTCTGTATATATTCTGGATAAGAATACTTTGGTATGTCATAAATACTGAAAATATTTATTTCCCCCAGTCTGTCACTTGTCTTTTAACTTTGTTTATAGATGTTTTAGCCATATGGTAATTAACACTTGTTATGGGCTGAATTGTGTCTCCCACCACCAAATTCATATGCTGAAGTTCTAACGCCCAGTACTCAGAATCATAATAATCATATTTGGAGATAAGATCTTTAAAGATCTTAATTAAGTTAAAATGAGGTTATTAAGTTAAAATGAGGTAGTTAGGGTGGGTATTATAAGTACTTATAAGAAAAGAAATTTGGACACAGACATCTTTACACACAGAGGTAAGACCATGTGAAAACTGAGGGAGAACGTGGCCATCTGCAAGCCAAGGAGAGAGGCCTCAGAAAAAACCAACCCTGATGACACCTTGATCTTAGACTTCTGGCCTCCAGAACTGTGAGAAAATTAATTTCTGTTGTTTAAGCCCCCCTGTCTGTGGTACTTTGTTACGGTGGCCTTAGAAATGAATACAGTGCTCTTGTTGGAGGCTCCATTCTTTAATTTGAGAAGTACTCAGGACTCCAGGGTTTTCCCTCAATTCCAGCTTCTCCTGGGTCAGGGCTCCTTCTGTCCCCAGGTGGGGTAGGGATGGCCCCATTTTACCCTCTCATACAGCTCCTCGCAAAGTCTGCTTACAGTTGACAAGTACATTTCTTTTGTTCTTTCCTCTCCCATCTCATTATATTATTATTTTGAAGAGAGATACCGAAAGGACAGATCATCACTCAGAGGCAAATACTCTTAGCTTTGGGGTAGATTTTATCTTCACTTTTAAAAATACAAACACAGTTGAGATAATATGTTATTTACTTAACAGGACAACTTAAGCATTTCCCATGTTTTAAAATATATATAAACCTGGTTTTAATGACTGCAAGTATATAATGATATATTTTCTTGGGTGTTTCCTCTAGCACAATTTTTTTTCCAACACAAGCCATTCTCTGTCTGTGGCCTCTGACCAGACTTCACACTGCTCGCTTTGTTCCCACCATGATTATTGCTCCCACCACAGTGCCAGGTTATGTGCTAAGCACCTAACAGGTGTCATCCCATATATTCTTTTTTTTTTAAATTTATTTATTGTTTTTTGGCTGCGTTGGGTCTTTGTTGCTGAGCACGTGCTTTCTCTAGTTGCGGCGAGCGAGGGCTACTCTTCGTTGTGGTGCGTGGGCTTCTCATTGCAGTGGCTTCTCTTGTTGCAGAGCATGGGCTCTAGGTGGCGCGTGGGCTTCAGTAGTTGTGGCATGTGGGCTCAGTAGCTGTGGCTCACGGGCTTAGTTGCTCTGTGGCATGTGGGATCTTCCTGGACCAGGGCTCAAACCCGTGTCCCCTGCATTGGCAGGTGAATTCTCAACCACTGTGCCACCAGGGAAGCCCCATCCCATATATTCTTTACAACAACTGAGAGATGAGGAAACTGCCACTTGCAGCGGTCACTTATAGACGTAGATGGAGGCAGAGTAACACTCTGTGTATCAATAAAGAAATATCAGTGTAGAACTCTGCGATTTCCAGCTCCAGTCCCAACACTTGTTCAGTGGAACTAAAAGCTGAACACTGATTGAGGTGCTGATATTTGCACAGGGTCACAGAACACAGCCAGATGAAGAAGTCTTGTTACCCAAAAACTGGGTTTGCCTCTTGGTGGATGTGGAGCCAAAAGACACAGCCAAGCCAAAGAGCAGGGGAAGGAAGGATTTTATTACTTGTAATGAGTAAGAAGAACTCCAGGGATATTTGCCAAAGCTATGTCTCCCAGAATAGCAAAACTGGGGAAGATTTAAGCTAGGGGGGCACACATATTCATGAAGGGGATTGAGCAGAGGAGAATTCAGCATAGAATTGAGGCAAAGTTTAACAGAGTCTGGGCTCTAGTTGATTGACATCACGAGGGTCAGCAAAAGCCAGCATCGTCATTCCTTAGGGTCTAGTTATTCTGCTGGTTGAGTGCTTGAGGGGGTTTGGATCCTTGGATCCTGCAAAATAGCTCAAGGATGTGCTTCAGGCTAATCTTTACCTTTGAAACAGAACTGGGAGCCTTTACAACTGATTTATTGTCTCCAATATGGTTAAGTTATTTCCCTTGTCTGGTAATAGCTGCTTATTCTTGCATTCTTTGTTCCTTTAAAATCATTAAATACCGAGGCCTATTCTTTTGCAAGGGCAAGGTTGTGGCCAGGCTTAGATCACAAAATGGCTTGGGCCTAAAACAGCTACTCTTATGTCAAGGAAGCCATGCCTGGTTCTTTTCCTCCAGGGACCTCCCTACCCTATCTGGCTACAGCCTGGCCTCCTGTCTCTTCACCCTGGCTCTTTCCATGCCCCAGGCTGCCCTCTCACATGCTTCACACCCTCTCCTAGAGAGGGCACAACCCAGGAGGCCCCAGCTCCCAAGGACTTCTCCAGACAAGCCTCTACCCCAGGGGAAGTTCAACTTCCCACCTTCTCCAAACTCTCTCCTTTTGGCGCTTGGTGGGTGGTGAACTATAGATGAAAGCTTCATTAATTCAAGTTCCAATAGCTCAGAATCAGTGTAGGATCATTCATTCTCAAGATACATTCATATTAACCTTAACAATCTATGTACATGTTTTTTTTTCTTGTACATGGTTGTTTTATAGCAAACTTATTAAAATCAGTGATATGGAAAAGGAACACTTTAAACTTCTTATTTTGAGATAATTCTATATTCATTTGCAGTTGTAAGAAATAACACAGAGAGATACTGTGTACTCCACCCAGTTTCCCCCAGTGGTAACATCTTGCAAACCAATATCATAACCAGGGTATCAACATCTTCTATCAATACAGCCAATTTATAGATCATTTCTATCACCAGGAGAATCCCTTATGTTACCCTTTTACAGCCACATTCGGTGTTGTCACTTTTTTTTTTTTGAAATTTTAGTCTTTCTGATAGGTTTCTAGTGATATCTCATTATGGTTTTATTTTGCATTTCTCTGACAGCTAATGAACATCTATCTTTTCATGTGCTTGTTTCCATCTGTGTAGCTTCTTCAGTGAAATGTTCATGTCTTAAAGCCCCTTTCTAATTGAATTGCTTTTTTTTTTTAACTGTTGAGTTTTGAGAGTTCTTTATATATTCTAGATACTAGTCCTTGAGCATATGTGGTATGCAAATATTTTCTCCCAGTCTGTAGTTTCTTTTCATCCTCAAAACAGGATCTTACATTGAACTAAAGTTTTCAATTCTGATGAAGTCCAATTTATTAATTTTTCATTTATGGCTTGTGCTTTGGTTTTCAGTCTAAGAACTTTTTGCCTAGCCCTAGATCCTGAAGATTTTCTCCTCTATATTTTTTTCAGAGTTTTTGGGTTTTACATTTTACATTTAAGCCCATCATCCATTTTGAGTTAATTTTTGTTTAAGGGGTGAAACTTAGGTTGAGCTTCATTTTTTTTTTGCCTACAGATGCCCAATTGCTCCTGCACTATTTGTTGAAAAGGCTATCCTCCCTCTATTGAATTGATTCTATACCTTTGTCCAAACTCAGTCAGGCAAGTTTGTATGGCTCTATCCCTGGGCTGTGCTTTATTGAGATATAATTCCCATACCAGACAACTCACCCATTTAAAATGTACCATTCAATGGTTTTTAGTAAATTCCCAGAGTTGTGCAAACCATCACCACAATCAATTTTGGAACATTTCATCACCCCCAAAAGAAACCAAAAGGGGAACTTTTACCACCTTAAGAAAAACAAATGGTTCCAAGACCTATGGCTTTTAAAAAATTGTGTGTGGGTTCCCTAAAGTGGAGAACAGGCCTCCTCTGATAAGCCGGTGACGTGTCAGTAGCCTGATCATAGGTCTGGAGGGGTCAGCTCCACCAGAAGCACTTCGACAAGCTCCCCAAGTCACAGCTGCCTCCCACAGACCTTACTTGCTCCCAGCATTGGGACTTGGCTGCCAACTCCCAGAGGACAGGCCAGAGTTTTCATCCTGGGAAGATGGACCTGCTGCTGCCAAGCCTCTGCATTACCACCAGTTCCTCCTCCAGCTGGCCCTTTACACTCCGACCCAGGCCAGGTGGCGCGGGCACAAAGACTGGGGTGATTTGGGCTTTTGTTTGGAGCAGCTGGATGCAGATGCAAGTTCAGTCCCCAAACCCACGCAGGCTCTTCCCAGCAGCATCGGAAGCCCCCCTCCTCCCAGAGCAAGCCCCCGGGAGATCACAGCCTGGCTATTGGAAGGACAGAAACATCCATTCCAGGCATTGCTATCCCTCCAGGCATTGCTATCCCTCCAGGCTCTGACACCTGCCGCTGGGCCTGGCTCAGGCACACCTGTCCGGTCACCTCACAGGCAGCACCTCAGGTCCCTCTGTCTCAGCTCTCCGGGTCTGATGAGCTTCTGCTCCTCAGGGTCCTTTTCGGCAAGGTCCTGCGACAGTCCCCTCCTGGGGGGGGGGGGTCCAGAGGGCGTGGGGAGCCTGTGCCGACAGCTGGGCTCCCAGCCCACCCACTCATCATCACCACCACACCTGCCATACTGGGTGTAGACTCCGCCTGGTAGGCCTCTGGCAGGCAAACCACAGTCTTTCCGGATGACCTCAGGGACGCCGCTTGCGTGCTGGCCTTCGGTGGGCCAGCCGATATCAGTCGGTGGAAGCGGGAGCTTGGGGAGTCCCTCGTGGGATGGGGTGGGGAGGTAAGAGGGCCTTTGGGCTGGGGCCCTGAACCATGAGTAACCGTTTTACAGACCCTGGACTTGGTGAGCAAGAAGAAGCCACAAGAGAGAAAGCGCCGGGGCGGCGACCTTGCCTGGTTGTTTAAGGGATGCAGGGTCGCTTTCTGGAGCGGGGGTTCTGGAGGAGGTAGAGAAGGGAGGGGAGGCTGCAAAGGCAGGTTGGGGCCAGACATCCCTTCCCCACGCGTGTGGAGGGACGCGATCCAGGACACAGCTGCACGAGGACCCAGCAGCGGGGACCTGGGCCAGAGTCCCGCACGACCGTTGGGGCGCTGCGTGGGGCCGGCCTCGGGCTCCCCCTGGCGGGGACGTCCCGCGGTGCGCCTCGGGGAGGACCCAACGTCTGGGCTATAAAAGACCCTTTCGGCATTTCCGTGTCCGCCTCTTCCCCCTCCTCACTCCGCCCACACCAAGCGCGCCGGGCCGAGAACTCCCGTCTAAGGAGGCTCTGAGCCCGGGCACAGCTTTGCTGCAGACGCTCGGCTAAGCAGCCTCACGTCTCTCCTGCCAGAGCCGGGCCCCGCGCCACACTTGTTCTGAACTGTAGGGCGCCGAGCTCTTTGGAGGTGGGGGCAGGAAGGCGCCAATCCTTTGCTGAAATGGGCGCCTGGGGGGCGGGCGTGCGCCCACTCCTGGTGAACTTCATCAAGGAGTATCCGGGGAAATCCAGTCCAGGCCCCTGATGTGGGGAGACACGGCCAGCGCCGAGGGAAAGCCGCGACTCTCTCAAGAGGGGCCACAGTTTCCTGTAAAATGGAGACAGGCAGCTTGAAATCCCACACACCAGGTGAGCACTTGCGTATGCGGGTCCCTCCCAGGCAAAGAGAAAAACAGCCCGACCGTCAAGCTCGCCCTCCTGGGGACTCGGGTGGAGGACGGATGTATCAGGGAGGGCTTCCTGGACAAGAAGGAAAGAATGTTGGACTGAAGGGGAGCGTTGTGGGCAAAGGCTTGGAGGGCGAGTAAGAGTCGGGCAGGTCTGGGGTGGTTCTCCGCGGTGGGGCATCTAGTGCTCCAGAGCAGGAGTCAGAACGGAGACCTCAGACGGGCCCGAGGGAACAGCTTCTAAGGTTCTAGCTGATATTTGAGTCCTCAGAGCTCTGTGGAGCCTCTTCAGGGTTCAGATAGGGGACGTGGTCAGAGTTTTTCTAGAAAAAAATCGTTCTGGAAGGTGGTGGAGGACTGGTAGGAAACAAGGCAGAGGCAAGAAGAAAGCCCCCCAATCAAGGAGAGAACCGGTAAGGCCTGTGAACTGCAATTGTACCAGTGGAGCCTCGGGCAGAGCAACCCGTGGCAGAGTATTATGGGAGTGGGATCAGCTGGGCTGCGGGCAGTGGATAGTGATGAAGAGTCAGGTGTGCATCCCAGGCCCCTGGAGGTGTCCCCAAGTCCCCTCATGCCTCCGAGAGACGGTTACCACCGAAGCCCTGCCTCATGCCCCTCTGGGCCATAATATTCTTTGAGGCCAAGAGAATTGTGTTTTCTCATTACCCTTGGAGAACTACTATGAGCTCAGTGGGGGGAGAGACCCAAGCAGTCCCTGCCTTCATGGTGGTTTCAGAATGTATGGGTCCCTCTCAGCAGGTTCATAGAGCCCTCAGCCCTGAATATGCAGAGAAGGCAAGACAGAGAAACCAAAAGAATAAAACAGAAAGAAATAACACTGAAGTGGTTAACAAATTAGAAGGCAGGCACTCTTAGCTGAGTTGCATTTTAGAGTCGAGATTTTTTTTTTTAATTGCGATGTCAATAAATACTCATTATAGAAAAGTTTGAAAGCACAAAAAATTATAAGAGGAAGAATATTCATATCCTTTCACTCAAACTTAACCACTTAGTTTAGTTTATCATTTACAGTTTTCCTTTCTATCTTTCTTCCTTATATAGTTTTCAAACTTCTAACACAGTTGTGGTTAGATTGTCTTCACAACTTGCAGAGTGTCTTCTCACTTAAGAATATCTCTAAGGGATCTTTGTTTTGTTGCTTCCTTAAACCCCACCTACAGATTTCTTAAGGCTTTTAAATGGTAACATCTCATTCTATGTAGGATCTGAATATTAAAATGTTCTCACTTTCTTAAACCTCTAGTAACCAACAGGAATTGTGCTACTGAACACACAGAAGAGACTCTCCTTATACAGTGCAAAAATGATTAGAAAAAAAGAATGATGACAATTTGGCCATGACAGCATCACCCAAGTTCTGCTTCCAGATGTCAGATAGACACTGATCTACTCCATGCAATTGATCTGAATGAATTTTCAATGTACATTATGATCAACTAATTGTTTCCAATGCTACCTTTCCATTTAATCTTGTTTTTAGCTGAAAATTCATCTTCAAAAGGACACATAATTTGCTATTCATAAGCTGCTTATAATAGCAAAAGGAGATACAGCACTCTTAGCTAATTTCTGGGTGAAATGTGTGAGATCTTTAACTAAGGGATTCTTCCCAAATGCTGAAGTACTTAGGCTTCTTCTTGGAAAGAAAAAAAGCAAAAAGAAACAATGTGCTCCTAAAGAACTTAGGTTTTGTGTGTGTGTGTGTGTGTGTGTGTGTGTGTGTGTGTGTGTGTGTGTGTGTGTGTGTGTGTCTGTGTGTGTGTGTGTCCCTAATGTGGATCATAAATGGTTATTTTATTTGGACCTCAGGTGTACAGATCTGGATTAATCGCAATCCTTGGTTCATAACACAGTCTCATTTTGGCACTTTGTTTGGATATTTAATTTAGTTATTTTTATTTTACTTTTTGGCCATACCACATGTCATGCAGGATCTTAGTTCCCCAACCAGGGATTGAACCTGTGCCCCCGGTAGTGGAAGCGCAGAGTCGTAACCACTGGACCGCAACAGAAGTCCCAATTTAGTTATTTTTAACATTGTGAAAAGCAAACTAAAAGCTAAGACCTTGACAAAAACTTATTTCTAACCATATAGTCTCTGCCTCCTTCACCCTATCTCCCTGTTTCTGCAACTCCCAAAATTATTATGCTCAACCATGTTTCATAATTCCCTTGTTTTTCTTTTTATAGTTTTTTCCTGCATTTATATGTAATCCTTATATTTTTTATTTTAATTTTTGAAGGGTATTTTAGTTTTATGAAAAGGCTATCATGCAGAATGAGACCTTTTGGGACTTATTTTTTCACTTAGTCTCATCCACAGCGTTATATATCTTTGTGGTTTATTCTGTTGTATACAACACTTTGTTGTTTTGCTTTTCAAAAATCTGTTCCTTTGACGGGTAAAAAAAAAAACAAAAAGAATATCTCTAAGGCATTTCCCATTATATAACAAACTTTCCCAGGTCGCCTTAAATAGCGCAGGGTTGAACAGGTCACCCCAATCCTGGCCTGCCAGGTTCAGCTTAATCCCTGACGCCTAAACTCCAGTAAATCTACAAATTATGAATGCAGTGCCACTTGGTTTACTTGTGTTTTGCATTATAACAGAATTTAAGAAACCTGGCTTCCAGGTGCTCATTAATCCTTGTTTTTTTTTCCTGGAAAAGATTTGGGCAACTCTAAGCACAGTGATTTAGAAACTACAGCAGTATAAATAACTTCCAGAGGAAGCAAGGATGAAGTATGGGCTGAGGTTAGTTAATAAGATTGGGATAGTGTCTTGTATTATATGAAGTGTGTGGTTTAGAGATGGTGAGTGACCCTAGGGAATAATCAGTGCCATTCTAGGTTGTGTTCACATTGATCTCATAAGGAAGAACTGAGCTATTGAGACATGGTTGGAGAGAGACATTGTCTCATTATTTAAACTGCACCAAAAAAAAAAAAGAGTTTGCAGCATACTCTCAGTGGTTGACCCAGGAGAGGGAAGGAGGTATTTGTCATTATTCACACTGTGAATCACAGCTAGAAAGAGGGGCTCTGCTGACCTTTAAGGAAACCTTAGGAACAGGCCTTATGTTTTGAGCTCAGAGACCGAGGAGCACAAGTGTTCAACATCTTCCAGGAATTGGGCTCCATCATTGCCTGGGTCCTTGCTCTTCAGGGTGGGGTCTGCAAACCCATTGGCATCACCTGGGAGCTTATTGGCATCACCTGGGAGCTTATTAGTAGCCCCTACCCAGATCTACTGAATCAGAATCTGTATTTAAAGAATCCCCAGGTGATATGCACGTTCAATTTGAGAAGCACTGCTCTCTGTAACATCTAGAATCCTTCAGCTTTTTTCCTTCAGAAAAATTAGACCCTGGGTAAGGCTGTCAATAAAAAGGATGTTTAAAGGGGACCAACTTTGTGGCTTAACTTTTTCTTTTTAACTGAAATATAGTTGGTATACAGTGTTGTGCTAGTTTTGGGTGTACAGCAAAGTGATTGAGTTATATGTACATATACATATATCTTTTTTTTTCAAATTCTTTTCCCTTATAGATTATTACCAAGTGTTGAGTATACTTCTCTGTGCTATACAGGAGGTCCTTGTTGGTTATCTATTTTATATGTAGTAGTGTGTATCTGTTAATCCCAAACTCCTAATTTATCCCTCCCCTGCCCCCTTCCCCCATTCTCCTTTGGTAACCCTAAGTGTGTTTTCTTTGTGGGTCTATTTCTGTTTTGTCTGTAAGTTCATTTGTATATATATTTTTAGATTCCACATATAAGGGATGTCATATGATATTTGTCTTTCCCTGTCTGGCTTACTTCACTTAGTATGATAATCTCTAGGTCCATCCATGTGGCTGCAGATGGCATTATTTCATTCATATATATGATGGAATATTGGATAAAGAGGTCTTCTTTATACATTCATCTGTTGATGGACACTTAGGTTGCTTCCATGTCTTGGCTATTGTAAATAGTGCTGCAGTGAACGTTGGGGTGCAAGTATCTTTTCCAATTATGGGTTTCTCTGGGTATATGCCCAGGAGTGGGATTGCAGGATCATAGGGTAGCTCTATTTTTAGTTTTGTAAGGGACCTCCACTGTTTTTCATAGTGGCTGCACCAATTTACATTCCCACCAACAGTGTAGGAGGGTTCCTTTTTCTGTACACCCTCTCCAGCATTTATTAGTTGTAGACTTTTTAATGATGGCCTTTCAGACCAGTGTGAGGTGATACCTCATTGTGATTTTGATTTGTATTTCTCTAATAATTTGTGATGTGGAGCATCTTTTCATGTGCATTTTGGCCATCTGTATGTCTTCTTTGGAGAAATGTCTATTTAGATCTTCTGTCCATTTTTTGATTAGGTTGTTTTTTTTTTGATATTGAGCTGGAAGAGCTGTTTGTATATTTTGGAGATTAATCCCTTGTCAGTCTCATCATTCACAAATATTTTCTCCCATTCTGTAGGTTGTCTTTTTCCATTTTGTTTATGGTTTCCTTTGCTGTGCAAAAGCTTTTAAGCTTAATTAGGTCTCATTTATTTTTGTTTTTATTTCCATTACTCTAGGAGACAGATCCAAAAAGATATTGCTGCGATTTATGTCAGAGTATTCTGCCTATGTTTTCCTCTAGGAGTTTCATAGTATTTGGTCTTACATTTAGGTCTTTAATCCATTTTGGGTATATTTTTTTTATGGTGTTAGAGAATATTCTAATTTCATTCTTTTATGTGTAGCTGTCCCGTTTTCTCAGCACCACTTATTGAAGACACTGTCTTTTCTCCACTGTATATTCTTGCCTCCTTTGTCACAGATTAATTGAGCATAGGTGCACAGGTTTATTTCTGGGCTTTCTATCCTGTTCCATTGATCTATATGTCTGTTTTTGTGCCAGTACCGGGGTGTTTTTATGACTGTAGTTGTTTGTAGTATAGTCTGAAGTCAGGAAGCCTGATTCCTCCAGCTCCGTTTCTCTTTCTCAAGATTGCTTTGGCTATTTGGGGTCTTTTGTGTTTCCATATAAATTATAATATTTTGTGTTCTAGTTCTGTGAAAAATGCCATTGATAATTTGATAGGGATTGCACTGAGTCTGTGGATTGCCTTGGGTAGTATAGTAATTTTGACAAAATTAATTCTTCTAATCCAAGAACATGGTGTATCTTTCCATCTGTCATTTTTTAATTTTTTTCATCAGTGTCTCATAGTTTTCAGAGTACAGGTCTTTTGTCTCCTTACGTAGGTTTATCCTTAGTTATTTTATTTTTTATTTTATTATTTTTTTTGTGGTATGCGGGCCTCTCACTGTTGTGGCCTCTCCCGTTGCGGAGCACAGGCTCTGGACGCACAGGCTGAGTGGCCATGGCCCACGGGCCCAGCTGCTCCGCGGCATGTGGGGTCTTCCCGGACCGGGGCACAAACCCATGTCCCCTGCATCAACAGGTGGACCCTCAACCACTGCGCCACCAGGGAAGCCCTATTTTATTCTTTTCGAAGGGAAGGTAGGTGGGATTGTTTCCTTAATTTCTGTTTCTGATCTTTTGTTGTTAATGTATAGAAATGCAACAGATTTCTGTGTATTACTTTGTATCCTGTACCTTTACTGAATTCATTGATGAGGCCTAGTAGTTTTCTGGTAGCGTCTTTAGGATTTTCTATGTATTTTCTATAGTATCATGTCATCTGCAAACAGTGACAGTTTTACTTCTTCTTTTCCAGTTTGGATTCCTCTTGTTTCTTTTTCTTCTCTGATTGGTATGGCTAGAACTTCCAAAACTATGTTGAATAAAAGTGGAGAGAGTGGACATCCTTGTCTTTTTCCTGATCTTAGAGGAAATGCTTTCAGCTTTTCACAGTTGAGAATGATGTTAGCTGTGGGTTTGTTGTATGTGGCCTTTATTATGTTGAGGTGTGTTCCCTCTGTGCTGACTTTCTGGGGAGTTTTTTTTTTTTTTTTTAGGAATTTTGCCTTTTAAAAAAAAATTAATCAACTAATTTATGGCTGTGTTGGGTCTTCGTTTCTGTGCGAGGGCTTTCTCCAGTTGCGGCGAGCAGGGGCCACTCTTCATCGCGGTGCACCGACCTCTCACTATCGCGGCCTTTCGTTGCGGAGCACAGGCTCCAGACGCGCAGGCTCAGTAATTGTGGCCCACGGGGCTAGCCGCTCCGCGGCATGTGGTATCCTCCCAGACCAGGGCTCGAACCCATGTCCCCTGCATTAGCAGGCAGACTCCCAACCACTGCGCCACCAGGGAAGTCCCCTGGAGAGTTTTTATCATAAATGGAGGTTGGATTTTTCAAAAGCTTTTTCTGCATCTATTGAGATGAGCATATGGTTTTTATTCTTCAATTTGTCAGTGTGGTGTATCACGCTGATTGATTGGTGGATATTGAAAAATCCTTGTATCCCTGGGATAAATCCCACATGATCACGGTGTATCGTCCTTCTAATGTATTGTTGGATTCGGTTTGCTAGTATTTTGTTGAAGATTTTTGCATCTATGTTTATCAGTGATATTGGCCTGTAATTTTCTTTTCCTGTGGTACCTTTGTCTGGTTTTTGTGTCAGGGTGATGGTGGCGTCATAGAGTGGAAGTGTTCCTTCCTCTGCAATGTTTTGGAAGAGTTTCAGAAGGATAGGTGTTGACTCTTCTCTAAACGTTTGAAAGAATTTGCCTGTGAAGGCATCTGGTCCTGGACTTTTGTTTGTTGGGAGTTTTTAATGACAGATTCAATTTCAGTACCTGTAATTGATCAGTTCATATTTTCTATTTCTCCTAGTTCAGTTTTGGGAGGTTGTACCTTTCTAAGAATTTGTCCATTTCTTCTAGATTGTCCATTTTATTGGCATATAGTTGGTTGTAGTAGTCTCTTATGGTCCTTTGTATTTCTGTGGTGTCCATTGTAACTTCTTTTTCATCTCCAATTTTATTGATTTGGGCTTTTTTAAAAAATTAAAAGCTGCATGCGGGCTTTCTCTAGTTGCGGCAAGCGGGAGCTACTCTTCATTGCGGTGGCTTGTCGTTGTGGACCATGGGCTCTAGGCACATGGGCTTCAGTAGTTGGGGCTTTTGGTTCTAGAGCGCAGGCTCAGTAGTTGTGGCACATGGGCTTAGTTGCTCCGTGGCATGTGGTATCTTCCCAGACCAAGGATCGAACCTGTGTCCCCTGCACTGGCAGGCAGATTCTTATCCCCTGCGCCACCAGGGAAGTCCCCCCTTTCTTTTTCTTGATGAGTTTGCCTAAAGGTTTATCAGTTTTGCTTATCTTTTCAAAGTACCAACTTTTAGTTTAATTGATCTTTTCTATGTTTTCTTAGTCTTTATTTCTATTCTGATCTTTTTGATTTCTTTCTACTAACTTTGCGTTTCATTCGTTCTTCTTTCTTTAGTTGCTTTTGGTGTAAGGTTAGGTTGTTTATATGAGATTTTTCTTGTGTCTTGAGGTAAGCTTGTATCGCTGTCAACTTCCCTATTAGAACTGCCTTTGCCATGTCCCATAGGTTTTGGATCATCGTGTTTTCATTTTCATGTGTCTCTAGGTATATTTTTTAGTTTCCTCTTTTATTTCTTCAGTGATCCATTGGTTGTTTAGTAGCATATTGTTTAGTCTCCATGTGTTTGTGATTTTTGCAGTTTTTTTCTTGTGGTTGACTTCTGATCTCATAGGATTGTGGTTGGAAAGGATGCTTGATATGATTTCAGTTTTCTTAAATTTACTGAGGCTTGCTTTGTGGCCCTGCATCATGTGAGCTATCCTGGAGAATGTTCCATGTGCACTTGAAAAGAAAGTGTATATGCTGCTCTTAGATGGAATGCTCTGTAAATATCAATGAAGTCCATCTGGTCTAGTGTGTCTTTTAAGGCCTGTGTTTCCTTGTAGATTTTCAGTCTGGTTGATCTTTCCATTGATGTAACTGGGGTGTTAAGGTCCTCCACTATTTTGTGTTACTGTCAATTTCTCCTTTTATGGCTGTTAACATTTGCCTTATATATTGACGTGCTTCTGTGTTGGGTGCATATATATTTACAATTATTATGTCTTCTTCTTGGATTGATCCCTTGATAGTTATGTAGTGTCCTTCTTTGACTTTTGTAACAGTCTTTGTTTAAAGTCTATTTTGTCTGATATGAGTATTGCTACTCCAGCTTTCTTTTGATTTCCATTTGCATGGAGTACCTTTTTCCATCCCCTCACTTTCAGTCTGTGTATGTCTCTTGTAGACAGCATATATACAGGTCTGTTTTTGTATCCATTCAGCCCATCTATGTCTTTTGGTTGGAGCATTTAATCTGTTTACATTTAAGGTAATTATAGATATGTATGCCATTTTCTTGATTGTTTTGGGTTTTTTTTTTTGTAGGTCTTTTTTCTTCCCTCTTTTGTTCTCTTGTGATTTGATGACTATCTTTAGTGTTGTGCTTGGATTCCTTTTTCTTTTTTGTGTGTATATCTATTGTAGATTTTTGGCTTGTGGTTACCATGAGGTTTTGATATAGCAGTCTATACGTAAACATGATTGTTTTAACTTGCTGATCTCCTAATTTCAAATGCATTTTAAGTATCCTGCATTTGTACTTGCTTCCTTTCACAATTACCGGTTTTGATATCATATTTATGTGTGGATGTGATTTCCTACCTTTACTGTATGTTTGCCTTTACCAGTGAGCTTTCCCATTTCGTAATTTTCTTGTTTCTAGTTGTGGCCTTTTCTATTCTGCCTAGAGAAGTTCCTTTACCATTTGTCGTAAAGCTGGTACGGTGGTGCTGAATTCTTTTAGCTTTTTCTTGCCTGTAAAAGTTTTGATTTCTCTGTCAAATTTGAACAGGAGCCTTGCTGGATAGAGGATTCTTGGTTGTAGGTTTTTCCCTCATCACTTTAAATATATCATGCCACTCCCTTCTGGCCTACAGAGTTTCTGCTAAAAAAATCAGCTGATAGCCTTATAGGGATTCCCTTGTATGTTATTTGTTGCTTTTCCCTTGTTGCTTTTAATATTTTCTCTTTATTTTTAATTTTGTCAACTTGATTACTATGTGTCTTGGTGTGTTCCTCCTTAGGTTAATCCTGTATGGGACTCTCTGCACTTTCCAGACTTGGGTGACTGTTTCCTTTCCCAGGTCAGGGAAGTTTTCAGCTATTATCTCTTATTTTCTCAGGCCCTTTCTCTCTCTTTTCCTTCTGGGACTCCTATAATGTGGATGTCATTTGTGATTGATGTTGTCCCAGAGGTCTCTTAAAATGTCCTCATTTCTTTTCATTCTTTTTTCTTTATTCTGTTCCTTGGCAGT
This sequence comes from Monodon monoceros, assembly GCF_005190385.1. Taxonomy (NCBI): domain Eukaryota; kingdom Metazoa; phylum Chordata; class Mammalia; order Artiodactyla; family Monodontidae; genus Monodon; species Monodon monoceros. Next base: position 36,710,246 of record NW_021703781.1, read on the forward strand.
GATTTCTACCACTCTGTCTTCCAGCTCACTTACTCGTTCTTCTGCCTTATTTATTCTGCTATTGATTCCTTCTAGTGTATTTTTCATTTCAATTACTATATTCTTTAACTCTGGCTGTTCTTTATATTTTCTAACTATTTGTTAAAAACTTCTTGTAACTTCTCACTCTTTGCATCCATTCTTTTCCTGAGTTCTTGGATCATCTACGATCATTGCTCTGAACTCTTTCTCGGGTAGATTTGCCTATCTCCACTTTACGTAGTTATTCTACTGGGGTTTTATCTTGTTTCTTTTCTGGAACATATTCCTCTGCCATCTCATCTTGTCTAAATTTCTGTTTGTGTTTTTTTTTTAAGATTTTTTGTTGTTTTTGTTGTGGACCATTTTTAAAGTCTTTATTGAATTGTTATAGTATTACTTCTGTTTTATGGGGTTTTTTTGGCTGTGAAGCACGTAAGATCTTAGCTCCCCAACCATGGATGGAACGTGCACCCCCTGCATTGGAAGGTGAAGTCTTAACCACTGGACTGCCGGGGAAGTCCCACTGTTTGTATTTTTATGTATGCAGCAGGTTAGTTACGTTTCTCGACTTTGGAGAAGTGGCCTTCTGTAGGGAATTTCCTCTGTGTCCCAGCGGTACACTCCCCTCTCATCACACGAGGGCGAGTGACCAGCTGATCCCAGGAGAATGTCTGACCTGTGTTTGCATATTCAGGTTCGCAGGCTGCAGGATTGTAGTTTTCTTGCTTCTGTTGTCTGCCCCCTGGTGGGTGAGCCTGGTTTAGAGGCTCGTGCAGCCTTCCTGGTGGGAGGGCCCAGTGCCTGCCCACTGTTGGTTTTAGCTGGGTCTTGGCCATCTGGTGGGGCAGGGCTGTGTCAACTGCTGTGTCTAGAGGTTGCTGTGGGCTCAGGAAGTCCTTAGGCAGCCTGTCTGCTGGTGGGTGGGCCTGTGTTCCCGCCCTGTTGATTGTTTGGTCCCAGCACTGGAGCCACAGGCTGTTGGGTGGGGCCAGGTCTTGGTGCCAAAACATCGGCCTCTAGGAGAGCTCACACTGATGAATACTCCCTGATACCTCTGCCACCAGGTCCTTGTCCCCAGAGTGAGTCACAGCAGCCCCTCACCTCCCACAGAGACCCTCCAAGACCAGCAGGTAGGTCTGGCCCAGGATCCCATGACGTCACCGCTCTTTCCCTGGGTCCCAGTGCACATGAGACCTCACGTTCACCCTCCAAGAGTGGAGTCTCTGCCTCCCCCAGTTCTGTGGAGTGCCTGCCATCAAGCCCTGCTGGCTTTCAAAGCCAAATGCTCTGGGGACTCCTCCTGCCAATGCTAGACCCTCAGGCTGTGGAGCCTGACGTGGGGCTCAGAACTCTGACTCCTGTGGGAGAACTTCTGCGATATTATTATTTTCCAGTTTGTGGGTCACCTCTGGGGGCGTATGGGATTTGATTATATTGTGAGCACACACCTCCTACCATCTCATTGTGAGATCTTCTTTATGTCTTTGGATGTAGACTTTCTTTTTTTGTTAGACTCCAGTCTTTTTTAACAATGGTTGTTCAGCAGTTAGTTGTAATTTTGGTGTGCTCATGAGAGGAGGTGAGCTCAAGGTCATTCTACTCCATCACCTTGTTCAGAAAGCTGTGGCTTAACTTTTGATTATTAAATGGATTAAATAAAAACTCTATCATGACTGTATGTTCAAGAATTCCAATCTCTGGGAATGTCTTTCTTTTTCGTCTTTCCAAGAGGTGATTATTTTTCTCCCAAGTGCTGCTGGGGAGTGTTCTCTACTGTGACTTTTCTGGAATTTCACAGAAATATAAAATGTGAGGGCTTTGCCTGCGTGTGATTCATAGGCAAGCCGTGTCTCCTTAGGAAAGTTTGAATCATATTTTCAATATACATTTTTTAAAACTTTTATTATTGTTAAGCGTTTACGGCTGGCTCTGTTTCTTCTCGTCAGCTTCTCACCCTTTCAAGGTGATATCATGTACCAGACCCCAACTCAGAGAGAGGGGCCAGGCTGCAGTTGGAGGTGGACAGTCCCCCTGTTGAGGGCATGGCTGAAGAAACAAATCTCTGGAGAGGGTGAGGAATTGTGCTTTTAATTCCTTGGTAGTTAAGGATGTACTGCACTCATTACCTCCAAACTTCTGGAAGCCCAGTCATTTACCACAGTGCCCTATTGCTTTATCATAGGAGAAAAGCTATGATAAAGGAGGTGACTGAGGACTTAAGTCTAAGCCCCAGAACTGTCGCTGAGTCAGCTTGGTTAAGTCACAATCTCTAGAATATAAACTGTGGAAAGGAACAACCCGATGTGAAGTATTTTCTATGCCTAGGGAGTGGGATAAAGTTGTGCAGTGGTCTTACAAGATGCTATCTTTAGTCATTAAGATCCGATCACTTCTGCAGTGAATGGGTAGTAGATGTATGATGGCTTTTGCTTTGATGAATTATGGTTTTCTTTGCTATTTCTGAGAATGTTGTAGCTTAGCTGTGTCTGAACATGAACACCAATTTACAAGATACATGAGTCATGGAAGAGCCCCTTCCAGCATCCTTCTCCAAAGGGCCGGGCCAAGCCTGCAGCCAGACATTAGTCAGTGATTGTCAGAGACCCGCATGCAAAATGTAAATGCCACCTGAATGTACTCTTGTTCTCTTTTTCCTGACGAGTAGATTCTCACTTCACTGAGACTCTACTGTGTGTCAGATAGTGTGCTAAGGACAGTGAACAGGACATGATCCCCTGCCCTCAAGAGGCTCACAGTCTGTACAGTGGAGACACATAAGCAAACAGGAAATTGTGGCCCAGCGTGATAAGCCACATCTGGTGGAAAGTGCCGGGCCCAGGGCCTGAGAAGAGAGAAGTTAATGCTGGAGTTAGAGCTGCCATAAGATGAGTTAAGAGGAAGAAGAACAACGGAAATCTACAGTAAATAGTGAGGCACCTGTATCCTAAAGAAGAAAAATTAGCTCACAGAGGTCAAAAGGGGCCCCAGAGTCCCCTGTATACCAGAAGTGTTTTGCAGGGGGCTGGCCCTTACTGTCAGGTTCAGGAGCAAGGGCTTCCAGATGCAAGAGAGGAGCTAGTGGGAGTCCTGGTTTCTGCTCCTAGCTTGGATGCTCTCTGCCTATTTTCTCAGACTCAGTTTCCCTATCTGAAAATAGGTTTAGAACAGATGATCTCTGCAAGCTATCTTCTGGGTGGGACATCCTATGGCTGCTTAATATTTGAAAGTGGTACAAAACAGCATCACCTCAAATGTTCACTGCAGGTTATCTCCCTGTATATGTTGTTGTATCACTTTATGATATAATTAGTTTTGCTTGTGTACCCATTGTAAACAGCAGAGTATGAAGGGGGTGGATGTGAAAAAAAAAAAAAAGGGCAAGCCAGAGAGAAAAACAAAAAAGAGAATGGATTGGGAGTGTGCGACTTGGGGTGGAAAATGACACCTCTTTTAACTCTTGACTACTTATCATGCCAAGGCAACCCAATACTGTCCTGGGATGGGATGGATGAGGGCCACTCATCCTTCACAAATTTTATACTTCTTCTATCATCCTCAGTGTACAACATCTAAAACAAGGATGCGCATTAGTTAAGTGGAATCTGACGAGGATGAAATCCAAGTCCCACTTCCATTGGATCTGAGCCACACTCACTAAGCAATGACACAAGACATGAAGCATGTGGAGTGAGAATCGAGTGCATAAACAAGGCACTGGAATCTTGAAGGATCTCAGTGAAAGAAGCTGCCAGCCTCGTCACCTTAATAAAGCCAGCTAGACCAGATGAGGGTGGAGGTGTGTGCATGTGTTTTTTCTCTAAGTATCTGTTTTGTTCCTTGAGTTAAAAAGCAACCAACGGCCTGTGTCTGTCTTAAAAATAAAGAGAACACCCAACAATGAAAGATGTGCCAGAAGGAAAAAGAAGAGACAGTAGCATAAAAATCTGTGAAGTGGTTGTGTAGATGGAGGAGGGGAAGCTGATGTCAGTGAGGGTGATGGGGAGGAATCCTCTTTCAACAAATATTCAGAGTTTCGCAGTTGGCTTTGCACTCACTGCTGGACACTCAGAGATGAAACAGTCAGTCACTGTCCTGCTAAAGCAGAAGGAGGAGACGGAGACAACACACAGCTAAGAACCAAACCCTGTGCTGTGAACGCTACATTCTTACCACTTGGAGCGTTGCCATGGACCAGCAGCAGCATCTGAGTGTTTGTTCGAAATGCACAGTCCTTGGCTCCAGAATCAGCATCTACGTTTTAATAGGAACGCAGAAGTTTTAGAAGCACTGCTCCATGTGGTGAGGGGCTGTGGGTAGCATGGGGTTAGGAGGAGAAGGACTGACTGGCTTAGAAGGTCAGGGAAGGCTTCCCAGAGGAAGTGACATTTGTGCCAGGTCTTCAAAGATGAGTAGGAACTTCCTGGTTTGAAAAGGGGGGGGAAGGAAATTCCTAGTAGAGGGAGCAGTAGGATGAATAAGTAGCTGACGGAGAGGGGAGGCTGAACTGGAAACATAGGCTGGAATCTGATTTCGACAGTAAGTATCTGCCATATTAAGGAACTTATATTTCTTTGTTTCCTAAGCATGGAAATCAAGGAAGGAGGGAGAATGTTCTCCAGGCACCAGGCTGATGTTTAATCAGTGGCAGGGTGTTCAATGCACATTAGAGTTACTGATGACCTTGTTCACAGTGGAAATATGTTTTTGGGGATGACTAGTGATCTCCAGGTTTGCTCACCAAGGGTGGGAGTTTCCATGAATTTGAAAGGAAACAAAAGAAAATTTCAATCTAAGGGCACTTTTTAAATTTTCTTAGAGGCAAAGTAGCAACTGTTTAATCTTTTAAACAACCTCATGAAAAGCCAAGGCAGATAGAGAACACCTGCCACACTTTAACTAAAACTCAGTTCTAACTCAGGATCAACGGTCTGGTGTTCTGATAACGACTGTTGATCAGTGTGCCAGACCAGCAGGATGTTGAATCGTTGCCCAGGATCCTGGCTCTGGGTGTGATTACCGTCGTCGTGCAGTCCTAGGCCTTCCTTTGTCTTCCAGCTGGCTGGATCCGTTCAACGGTGAGCCAGAGAAACCCACAGGGCTTTTAAAAGTGGCAGAAAACATTTGTCCTACTCTACTATTATAATGATTATTGATTTCTTAAGTGGTCCTGTGTGTGAAATAAGACAGTGCATCAGATCTAGTATGGATAATTCAGGCACGTCTCACTTTTACAGATAAACTTGTCCTGGCACGTAAAGGTGCCTTATTGTATCAAAAGTCCTTGGGCCGTTGGGACTATTAACTGGAGGGTAAAGTGTGTGAGAAGTAAAAAGCAGAGCATTAGCAGGGAGGAGAAAATCATGCTGCAATGTGCGGAAGTGGGGAAAAAAAAGTGGAGGCTTCTATACCAGCACCCACTAGATGCTGGCACCATGATGAATGCTTTACCGTGCTCTCCTCTTATTCGTTCCATAGCCCTACAAGATAGCTGTCCTTGGCCCCAGTTTCAAAGGAGGAACCTGGGGCTCAGTGAAGGTGGTTGTTAGGATCCCATAGCCAGGATGTGCAGAGCTTGGATTCAAGTCTACGTCAGACTTATTGTTGACCACAGTCCACTGCCCCCCACTTCCTGGAGTAGACTGCACTGTCACTCAGAAGTGTCTAATAGCCTGCAAGTTTGTCTAGCCTGGAAGATTGACCAGAACAGCAGAAGACACAAACTCCACATAGATAAGAGATTATTGAACAGTGATTGTTAAATTATATAAAATTTATAAATTATATAAGCATGTATACTAATTATTGTTTTCCTTTAAAAAACTTCACTGTACAAGAGCCTCAGCATAGGTTTTACACATCCAGCTTTTTTTTTTTTTTTTTTCCTGCATTGGGGCTTTGTTGCTGCGTGCGGGCTTTTCTCTAGTTGTGGCGAGTGGGGGCTACTCTTCGTTGCGGTGATTGGGCTTCTCATTGTGGTGGCTTCTCTTGTTGCAGAGCACGGGATCTAGGCACACGGGCTTCTGTAGTTGTGGCACATGGGCTCAGTAGTTGTGGCTTGCAGGCTTTGGAGCGCAGGCTCAATAGTTGTGGCATACGGACTTAGTTGCTCCATGGCATGTGGGATCTTCCCAGATCAGGAATCGAACCCATGTCCCCCGCATAAGCAGGCAGATTCTTAACTACTGCGCCACCAGGGAAGTCCCCACATCCAGCTTTTAAATGCACTTAAGATGATCTGTTTAGATGTTTAGTTTGTAGTTTTTCCAGAACACAGTTTTCATGTCTCCATTTTACAGATGAATGAGTATTTCACATAAAGGCAAATCTATGGATCCATTTGGTTCCTTGAGACACTGGTAATAGTAGATCAGTGAGCATCTATCTATCACTTATTCATTAAAGATGCTGTGGATCTAAATCCTGGAAGAGAAACAATGAGGGACCCAGGTCCTGCTCTAAAGAGGTCTCTCTCCAGCAGGGAGCTAAATCAAACAAGTGAAGAATTAAGTAAAAGAGGTTTTTTGGTTTGTTTAATGTTAGTGACGATAGGAAAAAATTAGAGAGATAAAGGTTTTACCAGCCTAAATAGTATTCAGATGATACTTACTATAAAGACTCAGAAAGGAGTTATGGGATAAGGTACAGAAAGGTTAGGCAAAGCTTTGCAAAGCCAAACATGTCACTAAGTTTAAAAGGGAGATAAATGTTGAAAGGAAAAAAGAGGTTGTATATGTTGGGCCCAAACAAAGGTATAGAGGAAGACGTATTTAGAGAAGAGTAAGTTGGATTAATTTGAATTTGAAGAAACATTTGCAATTGGAGTACAGATTGTTAAATCAGAAGATGCAAGCCGGAGCCAAACTATGAAGAAGGCCTTGAAAGACCTATGCAGCAATTCTACTGTCTCTCTTTAAGTATGGCAGCCACCAAAGGTTTTTGTTTTCCCCAAACCGTCCCAGTTTACCCCTTAACCCATTCCTTAGTTTGTTTGTCATCTTTAAGTGGGACATATCTGAGGGGGGGTTGTTTTCTCTTTTTTTTTTTCTTTCCACATATCTAGAATATAATACCTTAAACTAAGGGGAGAAAAGGAAATATTATCAACAGTAACAATCTAAAGTTTGTTCTAAGACAAACTTTGTAGTAGCCTTACATGCATAGATTTTTGTTGTTGTTTATGACTTTTCAGAATTACATTGATCTTTTCCTTAGGTTACCAAGATGTCCCAAGCATTGCATCTGTTTCATTTCCGATAACCTCTCTTTGCTTCCCTGTGTTGGATTTCTACATTGCATCTGATGCTTCTGTCTGATTTTCTCACACAGATTCTTTCATATGAATCAAGAAATGTAGAGTTGACAACTGTAAACCACATATATTTTGGATGGAAAATAAAATTACCATGTAACTAATTTTAAATGAGTCTTTGAGGTTTGGGATAACTGTAGGATAACCTACAATTGCAGAATAACCTACAATTATCCCAAAGGTTTTTGATCTGCCTGAAACTCTTCCTTCATTTTCAACAGTTGGTGCTGGAACAACTGGATATCAACATGCAAAAAAAAAGAATTTGGATTCCCTACCTCACTTCATATGCAAAAATTAACTCAAAATGAATCACAGCCCTAAATGTAAGTGATATAACTCTTAGAAGAAATCATAGGAGTAAATCTTTGTGATCTTGGGTTAAGCAGTTATTTCTTACGTGCAACATCAAAAGCACAAATGATATTGCACAGCAAAGGAAACCATAAACAAGACCAAAAGATAACCCTCAGAATGGGAGAAAATATTTGCAAATGAAGCAACTGACAAAGGATTAATCTCCAAAATATACAAGCAGCTCATGCAGCTCGATATCAAAAAAACAAACAACCCAGTCCAAAAATGGGCAGAACACCTAAATAGACATTTCTCCGAAGAAAATATACAGACTGCCAACAAACACATGAAAGAATGCTCAACATCGTTAATCATTAGAGAAATGCAAATCAGAACTACAATGAGATATCATCTCACACCAGTCAGAATGGCCATCATCAAAAAATCTACAAACAACATGGGCTTCCCTGGTGGTGCAGTGGTTGAGAGTCCGCTTGCTGATGCAGGGGACATGGGTTCGTGCCCCGGTCCGGGAAGATCCCACATGCCACGAAGCAGCTGGGCCCGTGAGCCATGGCCGCTGAGCCTGCGCGTCCGGAGCCTGTGCTCCGCAATGGGAGAGGCCACAACAGTGAGAGGTCCGCGTACCGCAAAAAAAAAAAAAAAATCTACAAACAATAAATGCTGGACAGGATGTGGAGAAAAGGGAACCCTCTTGCACTGTTGGTGGGAATGTAAATTGATACAGCTCCTATGGAGAACAGTATGGCGGTTCCTTAAAAAACTAAAAATAGAACTACCATATGACCCAGCAATCCCACTATTGGGCATATACCCTGAGAAAACTATAATTCAGAAAGAGTCATGTACCAAAATGTTCATTGCAGCTCTATTTACAATAGCCAGGACATGGAAGCAACCTAAGTGTCCATCAGCAGATGAATGGATAAAGAAGATGTGGCACATATATACAATGGAATATTACTCAGCCATAAAAACAAAGGAAATTGAGTTATTTGTAGTGAGGTGGATGGACCTAGAGTCTGTCATACAGAGTGAAGTAAGTCAGAAAGAGAAAAACAAATACCGTATGCTAACATATATATATGGAATCTAAGAAAAGAAAAAAAGGTCATGAAGAACCTAGGGGTAAGACGGGAATAAAGACACAGACCTACTAGAGCATGGACTTGAGGATATGGGGAGGGGGAAGGGTAAGCTGTGACAAAGTGAGAGAGTGGCATAGACATATATACACTACCAAACGTAGAATAGATAGCTAGTGGGAAGTAGCCGCATAGCACAGGGAGATCAGCTAGGTGGTTTGTGACCACCTAGAGGGGTGGAATAGGGAGGGTGGGAGGGAGGGAGACGCAAGAGGGAAGATATATGGGAACATATGTATATGTATAACTGATTCACTTTGTTATAAAGCAGAAACTAACACCATTGTGAAGCAATTATACTCCAATAAAGATGTTAAAAGAAAAACACAAATGATAAAAGAAAAAGTGATAAATTTAATCAAAATTTAAAATTTCGCAGTTAAACAGCACCATCTAGAAATGGAGAAGACAACCTATAGAGTGGGAGAAAATATTTACACGTATGGAATTTATCCAATGAGAGTCTTATTTTTGGAATATTTTTAACTACTTTTACAACTCAGTGACAAGATTTTTAAAAATTTTTAAATGATCAAGAGATTTGAACAGACATTTCTGAAAAGAAGATACAGGAATGACCAGTAAGCACATGTTCAACATCATTAGTCATTAGAGAATTAAAAATCAAAATCACAGTGATATACCACTCCACACACACTAGAATAGCTATTACAAAAAAACAATCAGCTTTTCACCATTGATTATGATGTTAGCTGTGGGTTTGTCACATATGGCCTTTATTTGTTGAGGTATGTTCCCTGTATGCCCACTTTCTGGAGAGTTTTTGTCATAAATGGATGTTGAGTTTTATCAAAAGCTTTTTCTGCATGTATTGAGATGATTATATGGTTTTTATTCTCCAGTTTGTTAATGTGGTATATCACACCGATTGATTTAAGGATATTGAAAAATCCTTGCATCCCTGGGATAAACCCCACTTGATTATGGTGTATGATTCTTTTAATGTATTTTTGGATTTGGTTTGCTAGTATTTTGTTGAAGATTTTTGCGTCTATGTTTATCAGTGATACTGGCCTGTAATTTTTTTTGTGTGTGAGTGGTATCTTTGTCCGGTTTTGGTATCAGGGTGATGGTGACCTCATAGAATGAGTTTGGAAGTGTTCCTTCCTCTGCAATTTTTTGGCATAGTTTCAGAAGGATAGGTGTTGACTCTTCTCTGAATGTTTGATAGAATTTGCCTGTGAAGCCATCTGGTCCTGGACTTTTGTTTGTTGGGAGTTTTTTAATCACAAGTTCAATTTCAGTACTTGTAGTTGGTCTGTTCATATTTTCTATTTCTTTCTGGTTCAGTTTTGGGAGATTGTACCTTTCTAAGAATTTGTCCATTTCTTCTAGGTTTTCCATTTTATTGGCATATAGTTAGTTGTAGTAGTTTCTTATGGTCCTTTGTATTTCTGTGGTGCCCATTGTAACTTCTTTTTCATCTCTAATTTTATTGATTTGGGCTCTCTCCCTTTTTTTTCCTTGATGAGTCTGCCTAAAGATTTATCAATTTAGTGTTTTTCAAAGAACCAGCTTTTAGTTTCATTGATGTTTTCTATTGTTTTCTTAGTCTCTATTTCATTTATTTCTACTCTGATCTTTATGATTGCTTACCTTCTACTAACTTTGGGTTTTATTTGTTTTTCTTTCTCTTGTTACTTTAGGGATATGGTTAGGTTGTTTATTTGAGATTTTTCTTCTTTCCTGAGGAGAGTTTGTATCACTATCAACTTCCCTCTTAGAACTACTTTTGCTGCATCCCATAGGTTTTGGATCATTGTGTTTTCATTTTCATTTGTCTCTTGGTGTTTTTTTATTTCCTCTTAGATTTCTTCAGTGATCCATTGGTTATTCAGTAGCATATTATTTAGCCTCCACGTGTTTGTTTTTTGCAGTTGTTTTCTTGTAGTTGATTTCTAATCTCATAGCATTGTGGTCAGAAAAGATGCTTGATATGATTTCAGTTTTCTTAAATTTACTGAGGCTTACTATCCTGGAGAATGTTCCATGCACACTTGAAAAGAACGTATATTCTGCTGCTTTCAGATGGAATGCTCTCTAAATATCAGTGAAGTCCATCTGGTCTAGTGTGTCATTTAAGGTCTGTGTTTCCTTATTGGTTTTCTGTCTGGATGATCTGTCCATTGATGTAAGTGGGGTGTTAAACTCCCCCACTATTATTGTGTTACTTTCAATTTCTCCTTAAGTTTGTTAACATGTGCCTTATATACTGATGTGCTTCTGTGTTGGGTGCATATATATTTACAATGATCATAACTTCTTCTTGGATTGACCCCTTGATCATCATGTGTTGTCCTTCTTTGCCTCTTGTAACAGTCTTTGCTTTAAAGTCTATTTTGTCTGATATGTGTATTGCTACTCCAGCTTTCTTTTGATTTCCATTTGCATGGAGTACCTTTTTCTATCCCCAAACTTTCAGTCTCTAGATCTGAAGTGGGTTTTTAAAAAAAATTAATTTATTTCTTTTTAACTTTATTGGAATATAATACTTTACAGTGGTGTGTTAATATCTGCTTTACAACAAAGTGAATCAGTCATACATATACATATGTTCCCATATCTCCTCCCTCTTGCGCCTCCCTCCCACGCTCCCTATCCCACCCCTCCAGGCGGTCACAAAGCACCGAGCTGAACTCCCTGTGCTATGCGGCTGCTTCCCACTAGCTATCTACCTTACGTTTGGTAGTGTATATATGTCCATGCCTCTCTCTCGCTTTGTCACAGCTCACCCTTCCCCCTCCCCATATCCTAAAGTCCATTCTCTGGTAGGTCTGTGTCTTTATTCCTGTCTTACCCCTAGGTTCTTCATGACATTTTTTTTTTTTACATTCCATATATATGTGTTCGCATACAGTATTTGTCTTTCTCTTTCTGACTTACTACACTCTGTATGACAGACTCTGGGTCTATCCACCTCATTACAAATAGCTCAATTTCGTTTCTTTTTATGGCTGAGTAATATTCCATTGTATATATGTGCCACATCTTCTTTATCCATTCATCCGGTGATGGGCACTTAGGTTGTTTCCATGTCCTGGCTATTGTAAATAGAGCTGCAGTGAACATTTTGGTACATGACTCTTATTGAATTATGGTTTTCTCAGGGTATATGCCCAGTAGTGGGATTGCTGGGTCATATGGTAGTTCTATTTTTAGTTTTTTAAGGAACCTCCATACTGTTCTCCATATTGGCTGTACCAATTCACATTGCCACCAGCAGTGCAGGAGTGTTCCCTTTTCTCCACACCCTCTCCAGCATTTATTGTTTCTACATTTTTTGATGATGGCCATTGTGACTGGTGTGAAATGATTTCTCATTGTAGTTTTGATTTGCATTTCCCTAATGATTAATGATGTCGAGCATTCTTTCATGTGTTTGTTGGCAGTCTGTATACCTTCTTTGGAGAAATGTCTATTTAGGTCTTCTGCCCATTTTTGGATTGGGTTGTTTGTTTTTTTTGGTATTGAGCTGCATGAGCTGCTTGTAAATTTTGGCAATTAATCCTTTGTCAGTTACTTCATTTGCAAATATTTTCTCCCACTCTGAGGGTTGTCTTTTGGTCTTGTTTATGGTTTCCTTTGCTGTGCAAAAGCTTTGAAGTTTCTTTAGGTCCCATTCGTTTATTTTTGTTTTTATTTCCATTTCTCTAGGAGGTGGGTCAAAAAGGATCTTGCTGTGATTTATGTCATAGAGTGTTCTGCCTATGTTTTCCTCTAAGAGTTTGATAGTTTCTGGCCTCACATTTAGGTCTTTAATCCATTTTGAGCTTATTTTTGTGTATGGTGTTAGGGAGTGATCTAATCTCATACTTTTACATGTAGCTGTCCAGTTTTCCCAGCACCACTTACTGAAGAGGCTGTCCTTTCTCCACTGTACATTCCTGCCTCGTTTATCAAAGATAAGGTGACCATGTGTGCGTGGGTTTATCTCTGGACTTTCTATCCTGTTCCATTGACCTATCTTTCTGTTTTTTGTGCCGGTACCATACTGTCTTGATTACTGTAGCTTTGTAGTATAGTCTGAGGTCAGGGAGCCTGATTCCTCCAGCTCCGTTTTTCGTTCTCAAGATTGCTTTGGCTATTCGGGGTCTTCTGTGTTTCCATACAAATTGTGAAAGTTTTTATTCTAGTTCTGTGAGAAATGCCAGTGGTAGTTTGATAGGGATTGCATTGAATCTGTAGATTGCTGTGGGTAGTAGAGTCATTTTCTCAATGTTGATTCTTCCAATCCAAGAACATGGTATATCTCTCCCTCTCTTTGTATCGTCTTTAACTTCTTTCATCAGTGTCTTATAATTTTCTGCATACAGGTCTTTTGCCTCCTTAGGTAGGTTTATTCCTAGATATTTTATTCTTTTTGTTGCAGTGGTAAATGGGAGTGTTTTCTTGATTTCACTTTCAGATTTCTCATCATGAGTGTATAGGAATGCAAGAGATTTCTGTGCATTAATTTTGTATTCTCCAACTTTACCAGATTCATTGATTAGCTCTAGTAGTTTTCTGGTAGCATCTTTAGGATTCTCTATGGATAGTATCATGTCATCGGCAAACAGTGACAGCTTTACTTCTTCTTTTCCGATTTGGATTCCTTTTATTTCCTTTTCTTCTCTGATTGCTGTGGCTAAAACTTGCAAAACTATATTGAATAATAGTGGTGCGAGTGGGCAACCTTGTCTTGTTCCTGATCTTAGTGGCAATGCTTTCAGTTTTTCACCATTGAGGAGGATGTTGGTTGTGGGTTTGTCATATATGGCCTTTATTATGTGGAGGAAAGTTCCCTCTATGCCTACTTTCTGCAGGGTTTTTAATCATAAATGGGTGTTGAATTTCGTCAAAAGCTTTCTCTGCATGTATTGAGATGATCATATGGTTTTTTTCCTTCAATTTGTTAATATGGTTTATCACATTGACTGATTTGCGTATATTGAAGAATCCTTGCATTCCTGGAATAAACCCCACTTGCTCATGCTGTGTGATCCTTTTAATGTGCTGTTGGATTCTGTTTGCTAGTATTTTGTTGAGGATTTTTGCATGTGTGTTCATCCGTGATATTGGCCTGTAGTTTTCTTTCTTTGTGACATCTTTGTCTGGTTTTGGTATCACAATGATGGTGGCCTCGTAGAATGAATTTGGGAGTGTTCGTCCCTCTGCCATGTTTTGGAAGAGTTTGAGAAGGATAGGTGTTAGCTCTTCTCTAAGTGTTTGATAGAATTGGCCTGTGAAGCCATCTGGTCCTGGGCCTTTGTTTGTTGGAAGATTTTTAATCAGTTTCAATTTCAGTGCTTGTGATTGGTCTGTTCATATTTTCTATTTCTTCCTGATTCAGTCTTGGCAGGTTGTGCATTTCTAAGAATTTGTCCATTTCTTCCAGGTTGTCCATTTTATTGGCATAGAGTTGCTTTTTAGTAATCTCTCATGATCTTTTGTATTTCTGCAGTGTTAGTTGTTACTTCTCCTTTTTCATTTCTAATTCTATTGATTTGAGCCTTCTCCCTTTTTTTCTTGATGAGTCTGGCTAATGGTTTATCTATTTTGTTTATCTGCTCAAAGAACCAGCTTTTAGTTTTATTGATCTTTGCTATCGTTTCCTTCATTTGTTTTTCATTTATTTCTGATCTGATTTTTATGATTTCTTTTCTTCTGCTAACTTTGGGGGTTTTTGTTCTTCTTTCTCTAATTGCTTTAGGTGCAAGGTTAGGTTGTTTATTCGAGATGTTTCCTGTTTCTTAAGGTGGGCTTTTATTGCTCAAAACTTCCCTCTCTGAACTGCTTTTGCGTCATCCCATAGGTTTTGGGTCGTTGTGTCTCCATTGTCATTTGTTTCTGGGTATTTTTTAATTTCCTTTTTGATTTCTTCAGTAATCACTTCGTTATTCAGTACTGTATTGTTTAGCCTTCATGTGTTTGTATTTTTTATAGATATTTTCTTGTAATTGATATCTAGTCTCATGGCATTGTGTTTGGAAAGGATACTTGATACAATTTCAATTTTCTTAAATTTAACAAGGCTTGATTTGTGACCCAAGATATGATCTATTCTGGAGAATGTTTCATGAGCACTTGAGAAAAATTTGTATTCTGTTGTTTTTGTATCGAGTGTCCTATAAATATCAATTAAATCCATCTTGTTTAATGTATCATTTAAAGCTTGTGTTTCCTTATTTATTTTCATTTTGGATGATCTGTCCATTGGTGAAAGTTGGGTGTTAAAGTCCCCTAACATAAATGTGTTACTGTCGATTGCCCTTTTTATGGCTGTTAGTATTTGTCTTATGTATGGAGGTTCTCCTATGTTGGGTGCATAAATATTTACAATTGTTATATCTTCTTCTTGGATTGATCCCTTGATCATTATGTAGTGTCCTTCTTTGTCTTTTCTAATAGTCTTTATTTTAAAGTCTTTTTTTTTCTGATATGAGAATTGCTACTCCAGCTTTCTTTTGGTTTCCGTTTGCATCGAGTATCTTTTTCCATTCCCTTACTTTTAGTCTGTATGTGTCCCTAGGTCTGACGTGGGTCTCTTGTAGACGGCATATATATTGGTCTTGTTTTTGTATCCATTCAGCCAATCTGTGTCTTTTGGTGGGAGCTTTTAGTCCATTTACATTTAAGGTAATTATTGATATGTATGTTCCTGTTCCCATTTTCTAAATTGTTTTGTGTTCGTTATTTTAGGTCTTTTCCTTTTCTTGTGTTTCTTGCCTAGAGAAGTTCCTTTAGCATTTGTTGTAAAGCTGGTTTAGTGGTGCTGAACTCTCTCAGGTTTTGCTTGTCTGTAAAGGTTTTAATTTCTCCATCAAATCTGAATGAGATCCTTGCTGGGTAGAGTAATCTTGGTTGCAGGTTTTTCTCCTTCATCACTTTAAATACGTCCTGCCACTCCCTTCTGGCTTGCAGAGTTTCTGCTGAAAGATCAGCTGTTAACCTTATGGGGATTCCCTGGTGTGTTATTTATTGTTTTTCTCTTGCTGCTTTTAATACGCTTTCTTTCTATTTAATTTTTGACAGTTTGATTAATAAGTGTCTTGGCGTATTTCTCCTTGGATTTATCCTGTATGGGACTCTCTGTGCTTCCTGGACTTGATTAAATATTTCCTTTCCCATATTAGGGAAGTTTTCAACTATAATCTCTTCATATATTCTCTCAGTCCCTTTCTTTTTCTCTTCTTCTGGAACCCCTATAATTCGAATGTTGTTGTGTTTATTGTTGTCCCAGAGGTCTCTGAGACTGTCCTCAGTTCTTTTCATTCTTTTTTCTTTATTCTGCTCTGCAGTAGATATTTCTACTATTCTATCTTCCAAGTCACTTATCCGTTCTTCTGCCTCAGTTATTCTGCTATTGATCCCATCTAGAGTATTTTTCATTTCATTTATTGTGTTGTTCATCGTTGTTTGTTTCATGTTTAGTTTTTCTAGGTCCTTGTTAAATGTTTCTTTCATTTTGTGTATTCTATTTCCAAGATTTTGCATCATCTTTACTATCATTATTCTGAACTCTTTTTCAGGTAGACTGCCTATTTCCTCTTAATTTGTTAGGTCTGGTGGGTTTTTATCTTGCTCCTTCATCTGCGTTGTGTTTTTCTGTCTTCTCATTTTGCTTATCTTACTCTGTTTGGGGTCTCCTTTTTGCAGGCTGCAGGCTCATAGTTCCCGTTTTTTTTGGTGTCTGTCCCCAGTGGCTAAGGTTGGTTCAGTGGGTTGTGTAGGCTTCCTGGTGGAGGGGACTTGTGCCTGTGTTCTGGTGGATGAGGCTGGATCTTTTCTTTCTTGTGGGCAGGTCCACGTCTGGTGGTGTGTTTTGGGGTGTCTGTGGACTTATTATGATTTTAGGCAGCCTCTCTGCTAATGAGTGGGGTTCTGTACCTGTCTTGCTAGTTGTTTGGCATAGGGTGTCCAGCACTGTAGCTTGCTGGTCGTTGAGTAAAGCTGGGTGCTGGCGTTGAGATGGAGATCTCTGGGAGGTTTTTGCCGTTTGATATTATGTAGAGCTGGGAGGTGTCTTGTTGACCAGTGTCCTGAAGTTGGCTCTCCCACCTCAGAGGCACAGCGCTGACTCCTGGCTGCAGCACCAAGAGCCTTTCATCCACACGGCTCAGGATAAAAGGGAGAAAAAGTAGAGAAAGAATTAGTAGAAGTAGGACGAAAGAGAGAAAGAAAGGAAGGAAGGAAGAAAGAAGAAAAGAAGGAAAGAAAGAAAGAAAGGAGGGAGGGAGGGACTGTGGGAGGAAGGAAGGAAGGAAGGAGGGAAGGAAGGAAAAAAGAAAGAAGATAAAGTAAATAAAATAAAGTAAAATATAGTAAAGTTATTAAACTAAAAAATAATTATTAAGAAAAAAATTTAAGAAAAACAACAAAATAAAATGGTGGGATAGAACCTTAGGACAAATGGTGGAAGCAAAGCTGTACAGACAAAATCTCATACAGAAGCATACGCATACACACTCTACAAAAAGAGGAAAAGGGGAAAAAGTCATAAATCTTGCTCTCAAAGTCCACCTTCTCAGTTTGGGATGGTTCGTTGTCTAAAGGAGGGAAGGAAGGAAAGAAAGAAAAGATAAAGTAAAATAAAATAAAGTTATTAAAATATATTATTAAGAAAAATTTTTTTTAAAAAAAATGGACACATAGAACCCCAGGACAAATGGTGGAAGGAAAGCTATACAGACAAAATCTCACACAGAAGCATACACATACACACTCACAAAAAGAGAAAAAGGGGAAAACATCATAAATCTTGCTCTCAAAATCCACCTCCTCAATTTGGGATGATTCATTGTCTATTCGTGTATTCCACAGATGCAGGGTACATCAAGTTGATTGTGGAGCTTTAATCTGCTGCTTCTGAGGCTTTTGGGAGGTCTGAGGTCTTCTGCAAGTGTTCCGTAGGTGTCCTGTAAGAGTTGTTCCACGTGTAGATGTATTTCTGGTGTATTAACGTGGCTGCAGTTGGAAGCCTCAGTTTCTTGCCACATGGATCTCTCCATAGGCATGATATGGAAGCTCATGATATGGAAGCTGGCTTACCCCAGGATGAGTGATCCGGCCCGCTGTCCCCAGGACGGTCGTGGCTTCGGCCTCCAGGGCCCCTCCAGAGCTGGCAGCCTCAGTGAGGCTGCCCCCCCCTCGGGCTCTGGGGCAGTTCCGTGACGGTAGAGGGAAGAGACCCCAAGCCGGGAATTCCAGCTCTTCGGAAACGCGGGCTCCGTTCTCTGAAGTGGGTCTTTTGTAGACAGCATATGTCTTGTTTTTGTATCAATTCAGCCACTCTAGGTCTTTTGGATGGAGCATTTAATCCATTTATATTTAAGGTGATTATCAGTATGTATGTTCTTATTGCCATTTTGTTAATTGTTTTGGATTTGTTTTTGAAAGTCTTTATTTTCCTTTCTTTCCTCTTTGTTCTTTTGTCTTCTGATATGATGACTATCATTAATGTTGTATTTGGACTCCTTTTTCTTTTTTGTGTGTATATCTATTGCAGACTTTTGGTTTGCAATTGCCATGAGGTTTGATATAGCAGACTATACATATATGTGATTGTTTTAAGTTGTTGATCTCTTAATTTCAAATGCATTTCAAATATCCTGAATTTGTACTCTCCTTCTCTCCTGATTACTGGATTAGATATCATATATTACATCTAACTGTTTTTTTTTGGTTTTGGTTTTGGTTTTTTTGCTGTACGTGGGCCTCTCACTGCTGTGGCCTCTCCGTTGCGGAGCACAGGCTCCAGATGTGCAGGCTCAACAGCCATGACTCATGGGCCCAGCCACTCCACGGCATGCGGGATCCTCCTGGACTGGGGCAAGAACCCGTGTCCCCTGCATCGGCAGGCGGACTCTCAACCGCTGTGCCACCAGGGAAGCCTCGTCTAATTGTTTTGTGTATCCCTTAACTGCTTATTGTGGATATAGATGATTTTATTACTTTTATCTTTTGACCTTCCTACTAGTTTCTGTGTGGACAAAAAGCATTTCCTCTAAGATCAGGAACAAGACAAGGATGTCCACTATCACCACTTTTATTCAATATAGTTTTGGAAGTCCTAGGCACAGCAATCAGAGAAGAAAAAGAAATAAAAGGAATCCAAATTGGAAAAGAAGTAAAACTGTCACTGTTTGCAGATGACATGATGCTATACATAGAAAATCCTAAAGATGTTACCAGAACTACTAGGTCTCATCAATGAATTCAGTAAAGATGCAGTATACAAAGTTAATACACAGAAATCTGTTGCATTTGTATACATTAAAGATCTGAAAGAGAAATTAAGGGAATAATCCCATTTATCATCGCATGCAGAAGAATAAAATACCTAGGAATAAATCTACCTAAGGAGACAGAAGACCTGTATGCAGAAAACTGTAAGACACTAAGAAATAAATTGAAGACGACACAAACAGATGGAAAGATATACTGTGTTCGTGGACTGTTAGAATCAACAGTAGTCAACGTTAAAATGACTGTTCTACTCAAGGCAATCTACAGATAAAATGTTATCCCTATCAAGTTACCAATGGCATTTTTCATAGAACTAGAAAAAAGAATCTTAAACTTGTATGGAAACACAAAAGACCCTGAGTAGCCAAAGCAATCTCGAGAAAGAAAAATAGAGCTGGAGGAATCAGGCTCCCTGACTTCAGACTGTACTACAAAGCTGCACTCATCAAAACAGTATGGTACTGGCATAAAAACAAATATAGATCAATGAACAGGATAGAAGGTCCAGAAATAATCCCACACACCTATGGACAGTTAATTTACAACAAAGGTGACAAGAATATACAATGGAGAAAAGACATTCTCTTCAGTAACTGGCGCTGGGAAGCTGGGCAGCTACATGTAAAAAAATGAAGTTAGAACATTCTCTAACACCATATACAAAAATAAACTCAAAATGGATTAAAGACTTAAATGTAAGAACTGATACTATAAAACTCCTAGAGGAAAACATAGGCAGAGAACACTCTTTGATACAATTTGCAACAATACCTTTTTGGATCTGTCTCCTAGAGTAAAGAAAATAAAAACAAAAGTAAACAAGGACCTAATTAAACTTAAAAGCTTTTGCACAGTAAAGGAAACCATAATCAAAACAAAAAGATAACCTACAGAATGGGAGAAAATATTTGCAAATGATGTGACTGACAAAAGATTAATTTCCAAACTATACAAACAGCTCATACAGCTCAATATCAAGAAAACAAACAACCCAATCAAAAAATGGGCAGAAGATCTAAATAGACATTTCTCCAAAGAAGACATACAGATGGCCAAAAGGGATATGAAAAGGTGCTCAACATCACTAATTATTAGAGAAATTCAAATCAAAACCACAGTGAGGTATCATCTCACACTGGTCAGCATCAACATCATTAAAAAGTCTACAAGTAACAAATGCTGAAGAAGGTGTGGAGAAAAAGGAACCCTTGTACACTGTTGGTGGGAACGTAAATTGGTGCAGCCACAATGGAGCAACAGTATGGAGGTTCCTTAAAAAACTAAAAATCGAGTTACCATATGATCCAGTGATCTAGTCCTGAGCATATATCCAGAGAAAACTAATTCGAAAAGATACATGCATCCCAATGTTCATTGCAGCACTATTTACAATAGCCAAGACATGGAAGCAACCTAAATGTCCATCAACAAATGGATGGATAAAGAAGATGTGGTATATATACACAGTGGAATATTACGCAGCCATAAAAAAGAATGAAGTAATGCCATTTGCAGCAACATGAATGGACCTAGAGATTATCATACTGAGTGAAGTAAGCCAGACAGAGAAGGAAACATATCCATATGATATCACTTATGTGGAATCCAAAAAGTGGATTACACTTGTATCCAAAAAGTGGATACAAGTGAACTTATGTACAAAACAGAAATAGACCCACAGACATAGAATGAAAACTTATGGTTACCAAAGGGGAAAGGGTGGGATAGATTAGGAGTTTGGGATCAACAATATACTGCTATATATAAAATAGATAACCAACAAGGACCTACTGTTGCACAGGGAACTAATTTTTTTGTAATAAACTATAAGGGAAAATAATCTGAAGAAAGAATAGATACGTATATATATGTATAACTGAATTACATTGCTGTACACCTGACACTAATACAACATTTTAAGTCAACTATACTTCAATTAAAAAGAAAGTCAATAACAAGTGGTGAAGATGTGGAGAAATTGAAACACTGCTGGTGGGATTTTAAAATGGTCAGCTACTTTGGAAAGCAGTTTGGCATTTCCTCAAAATGTTAAACATAGAGTTGCCATACTACCCTGGAATTTCTTTCCTAGAAAAATCCTCCAAGAGAAATAAAAATATATGTTTATACAAAGACTTGAAGGTGAGTGTTCATTGCAGCATTATTTACAATAGCCAAAATAGTGGAAACAACCCAAGTGTCCACAAACTGTTGAACAGATGAACAACATACGGTATATCCTTACAGTGGAATATTATTCAGCCATGAGAAGGAAATAAGTACTATGCATGCTGTACCATGGATGAACCTCAAAAATATTATGCACAGTTAAGGAAGCCAGACACAAAGACCACATATTTGTTTGGCCAAGAAGTTCATTTGGGTTTTTCATAAGATCGTAGGGAAAAACCCAAACGAACTTTTTGGCCAACTCAGTATATGATTCCATTGGTATGAATTGTCCAGAGAAGTCACTGATCTAGAGACAGGGCACTGGAAGTGAGAGTTGAGTACATGGTCATGATGTTTCCTTTGGGGTGATGGAAATATTTAAAATTAAATTGTGGTGATGGTTGCACACCTCTGTAAATACACTAAAAAAACATTGAAGTGTACACTTAAAACAGGTGAGTTTTATTGTATGTAAATTATATCTCAGGAAGCTGTTTTTTCAAAAATTGTCTTTCATTTATCCTTTTCTCCCTTTTTTCCTCCTTTCCTGCTTTCTTTTCTTCCCTTCCTTACTTTTTCTTTTCTCCTTACTCTTTCCCCAACTCTTAAACACAGATGAGCATTTAAAACATAAATGTTCAGCAAGCATCCATGCTACTACTCCTCGAGTCATACATTGAATATTTCTAGCTGCTCAGAGGGCTCCCAACATACAAGTGCCAGCTATCCTCACTTCTACCGGAGTCACGTTCTCATTTTTAAAAAAATACTCTTAATACTGTGTGTTTATGACTCTATTTCTGGGTCTGTTCTCACAACCATGATGTTGAATGAAAGAAAACAGACACAAAAGTATGCATAATGTGTGAATATCTGTATCTATACCTATCTATTTAAAAAAAACAAGCAAACATAGTGTTTAGGGATGCACACAGTGAAAGTGTCTTGGAGTTGATCATTCTAAGGCAATTTTACATGGTAACCAGTGGGCCTTTTCAATATGTAAATTCAAGCCTTAATTTATCTCTGGAAAGTTTTCTTGGATTATACTTTTAAATATTTGTTCTGTTCCTTTGTTTTGTTTTCCTTCTTCAGGGATTCCTAGTATATGTATGTTGGCTCTTCTTTGCCTGTCTCCTGTTTAAACCATTTTCTCTCTGATCCTTTTCTTAATCTCATTTAAAATTTTTCTGTGTTATTTTCCTGCTTTTCTTTGATCGTCCTTATAAAATTTCTATTTGATTGTATTCCTCTTTGGGCATTTTGAAATTTAGTCTTTATTTCTGATATGACTTTATATTTTGCTTCCTTTCCATTCTTCAATCAACTCATGTTTTATTTCTTATTTCTTTGCCTATTTCTTTTAAGTTTTGAATTTTTGATGCAAGGTGTTTTTCAGATCTTTATGCACTTGTTTTAGGCTAATACAGATTGGACTGTTGTGTTACAGTTTTCTTCTGTTTTATGGTTTTAGGGAGGTTTTCATCAGGTGAAATGTTCTGACTCCTCTTTTCTGTTTTCTTCTCATTTTAGCTTTTTATAGATTAAAACTACATATGTATGCATTCCATGAACAATATTGGTACATTTGGTGAGTTACAAAATTCACACTTTAAGAATCCCCTCTCTCTCTCCTGGCAATGTAGCTAAGTGCATTTTCCTTAATAGACGGCTTGGGGGAAGGATATACATGTGAGGGGGAATTTTATGCATCCTTTGACTTTTTGTCTTTTTTCTCTTCGAAGGTGCTATGTTTCCCTCTCTTGTATATATATTTTTTCCTTTTACCATCCAGGCTTCAGAAGTGATTCCTCCTCTTTTTTTCTAGCATTTTTTTGTGAGGATGTTCAAATATACAGAAAAGTTGAAGTAATTTTCCAGCCAACACACATATACTTATCACTTAGATTCTACAGCTAACATTTTACAGTTTTCACTTATCATATTGGTGAAACTATTCCTCTATCCATCCGTTAATCCATTTTATTTTTGATGCATTTCAAAGTAAATTGTCCACGTTACTGCATTTCCCCTTAAATGCTTTATCATGAATATCATTAAATAGAACACAATATTTTTTTTTACAATTGCTAATGTAAAATATACATACAAAGAAATGCACAAATATTTAGTATATATTTGCTAAGTTTTAATAATTGCATACATCTGTGTAACCCAAACCACTATCAAGATATAGAACACCACCAGCACCCTAGACAGTTTCCTTATTCCACTTCCCAGTAAATCCTCTACCCCATACTGACAGAGATAACATCATTCTGCTTTTTCAACCATGGATTAGTTTTGCTTATTCTAGAATTTCATATTAATGAAACCATACAGTGTGTATGTTTTTGTGTAGGCTTATTTCACTCAGCATGTTTTTGAGATTCATCCATTGCTGTTTTTGTTTTGTCAGTAATTCATTCCTTTTTATTTCTGAGTAGTAGTCTATTGTGTGAATATAGCAAATATTGCTTATTTATTCTCCTCATGGCCTTTTGTATTGTTTCCAATTTGAGGCTATTAGGAAAAAGCTGCTATGAACATTCTTGTGCATGTATTTTTGCATACATGTGTTCCATTTCTGTTAGGTAAAGTGAGGTGTGGAATTGATGAGACATAGGGTATTGAGCTTTACAGGAAACTGGCTGACCTTTATCCAAAGTAGTTGTACAATTTTACACTCCTATCAAAAATGTTAAAGGATTCTCTTGGTCTGCAACATTGCCAAGATTTAATTTTGTCATCTTTTAAATTTTAGCCATTTGTAAGTCTTCTTTTGTGAAATTCAAAACTTCTGCCCTATTTCCTTGAGTTATTTCTCTTTATGCTATTGAGTTGTAGGAATTCATACATTTTGGTACCATTCCTTTGTCAGATATAGGTTTGCAAACGTTTATTCCTAGTCTTTGGCTTACCTATTAAATTTATATATGTATCTTTGAAGAGCATAAACTTAACTGTGATAGTCTAATTAATCCATTTTATCTCTGATGCTTAATGTTTCCTTGACCTGCCTAGGAGATTTTTGCCTACATTCAAGTCATGAAGATATTCTAAGTTTTCCTTTAAAAGCTTTATGATTGTAACTTTTATGTCTAGATCTACAATCCATCTCAAGTTAAATTTTATGTATACTGGAGATAGGGGTTGATGTTCTTTTTTTTTTTCCCCCTATGGGCATCCAGTTATTCCAACAATATCTGTTGAAAACCTTTCCTTTCCCCATTGGATTTTTCAGGCAACTTTGTTGAAAATCAAATGATAATATAAGTTAGGGGTCTATTTCTGGCTCTCTATTCTGGTCCATTGATCTATTTATACTTATATACACTATATGTACTCTACTATAGTATCAAACTGTCTTGATTTCTGTAATGTTCTAGTAACTCTTGAAATTGAGTAGTTAATTCCTTCAAGTGTATCTTTCTTCAGCTTTACTTTGTATATTATAGGTTCTTTGCACCTCCACATACATTTTAGAATCAGCTGGTTAATTTCTGCAGTATGGCTGGTGGGATTTTCATTAGGATTATGTTGAATCTATGAATCAATTTGAGGAAAATGGATATCAACAATATTGAACCCTCCAACCCATGTGCGTGGTATATCTCTCATCTTATTTAGACCTCCTTTAATTTCTCTCAGCAAGGATTTATGGGTTTTAGTGTACAGGTCTTTAGTTAATTTATTCCAAAGTAGTTTGTGTTTTTGTTGCTGTTGTTGTAAGCGCAGTTTTAAAAATTTCATTGCTAATTATTAGCTGCTGGTGCATAAAACACAATTGAGTTTTTAAAATATTAATCTTATATACTATGACTGCAAAATTCACTCATTAATTTTGTTAGTTTTTTTGTAGATTCCTTAGGATTTTCTGTGTAAATAATTATGCCATTTGAAAATTGAAACAGATTTACTTTTTCCTTTCTGATCTTTATATCTTTCATTTCATTTTCTTGCCTTATTAGAATGGCTAGGACTTCCAGTTCCAATAGAAGTAGTATGAGTGAACAACTTTGTCTTGTTTCTGATCTTAGGGGGAAATATTAAATATTTCATCATTAATATGATATTAGTTGTATGTTATTTGGAGATACCCTTGATCGCTCTGAAGAAGTTTCCTCTATTCCTAGCTTGCTGAGAGTTTTTGTCATGGAAGGGTGTTGCTTTTTTTTTTTCCCCCTAAAAAATAATCCTTCTCTCCTAGAAACAATGCCTTTCAAAGCTGCCACTTGAGTCCCATAAACTTTAATGTCCCTTCCTTTTGGTTATATTACTCTGATCTGTAAAACTGTTTTTCAGAATTTTAAATTATTTAACAGCTTCATTGACATGTAATTCACATACCATATAATTCACCCATTTAAATTGTTCAATTCAGTGGTTGTTAGTATATTCACAGACAAGTACAACCATCACCACAGACAATTTTTAGAACATTTTCATCACCTTAAGAAGAAACATGATATCCTTTAGCTATCACACTTATCCCTCCATTCCTTGTCCCCAGCCCTAAGGAACAACTAATCTACTTTCTGTCTCCATAGACATCCCTATTTTGGACTTTCTCATGAATGAAACAGAGTGTGGTCTTTTGTGACTTGCTTCTTTCTCTTAGCATAGTGTTTCCAAGGGTCATCTATACTGTAGCATATATCAGTACTCCATTCCTTTTAATGGCCACATAATATTTCATTGTTTGAGTATACCACGTTTTGTTAATCCATTCATCCACTGTTGGACATTGGGTTGTTTCTACCTTTTGCCTATTGTGAATAGTGCTGCTATAAACATTCATGTAGAAATTTCTGTGTGGACATGTATTTTTACTTCTCGTGTTCTATTTCCTAGAGTGGAATCCTGGGTGATATGGTAATCTTCTGTTTAATT
Organism: Monodon monoceros; assembly: GCF_005190385.1. Lineage (NCBI taxonomy): Eukaryota > Metazoa > Chordata > Mammalia > Artiodactyla > Monodontidae > Monodon > Monodon monoceros. The sequence goes on from NW_021703781.1 coordinate 36,736,349, forward strand.
GTTTGAGGAAATACTAGGTTGTTTTCCTAAGTGTTGGGCTACTTTTACACTCCCACTGGCAGTGTATCAGAGTTCAAATTTCTCCACAACCTCACCAACAATTACTATCTGACTTTTCAATTCTAGTCATCCTGCTGGGCACGAAGTGGTATCTCATTGTGATTTTGATTTGCATTTTCTTTATGACTAATGATGTTGAGCATTGTTTCATGTGCTTGTTTGCCACTTGGGTCTCTTCTTTGGAGAAATGTCTATTCACATTTGCCCATTTTAAAAACTGGATTGGGGGAGGAGCTTCAAGGTGGTGGAAGAGTAAGATGTGGAGATCACCTTCCTCCCCACAAATACATCAGAAATACATATGCATGTGGAACAACTCCTACAGAACACCTACTGAACACTGGTAGAAGACCTCAGACCTCCCAAAAGGCAAGAAACTCCCCATGTACCTGGGTAGGGCAAAAAAACCCAAAAAACAGAGACAAAAGAATAGGGACGGGACCTGCACCAGTGGGAGGGAGCTGTGAAGGAGGAAAGGTTTCCACACACTGGGAAGCCCCTTCGCAGATGGAGACTGCGGGAGGCAGAGAGGGGGAGCTTTGGAGCCATGGAGGAGAGCGTAGCAAGGGGTGTGGAGGGCAAAGTGGAGAGATTCCCGCACAGAGGATCGGTGCCGACCAGCGCTCACCAGCCCAAGAGGCTTGTCTGCTCACCCGCCTGGACAGGTGGGGGCTGGGAGCTGAGGCTTGGGCTTCAGTTGGATCCCAGGGAGAGGACTGGGGTTGGCTGCATGAACAGAGCCTGAAGGAGGCTAGCGCACCACAGCTAGCCGGGAGGGAGTCCGGGAAAAAGTCTGGATCTGCCTAAAAGGCAAGAGACTTTTTCTTGCCTCTTTGTTTCCTGGTGCCGAGGAGAGGGGATTCAGAGTGCCACTTAAAGGAGCTCCAGAAATGGGCGCGAGCCGTGTCTATCAGCGCGGACCCCAGAGACAGGCATGAGATGCTAAGGCTGCTGCTGCCGCCACCAAGAAGTCTGTGCACAAGCACAGCTCACTCTCCACACCTCCCCTCCCAGGAGCCTGTGCAGCCCACCACTGCCAGAGTCCCGTGATCCAGGGACAACTTCTCCGGGAGAATGCACAGCATGCCTCAGGCTGGTGCAATGTCACGCCGGCCTCTGCTGCTGCAGGCTCGCCCCACATCCGTACCCCTCCCTCCCCCTGGCCTGAGTGAGCCAGAGCCCCCGAATCAGCTGCTCCTTTAATCCCGTCCTGTCTGAGCGAAGAACAGACGCCCTCAGGCAACCTACATGCAGAGGTGGGTCCAAATCCAAAACTGAACACCGGGAGCTGTGCGAACAGAGAAAGGGAAATTTCTCCCAGCAGCCTCAGAAGCAGCAGATTAAATCTCCATAATCAACTTGATGTACCCTGCATCTGTGGAATACCTGAATAGACAACGAATCATCCCAAATTGAGGACGTGGACTTTGGGAGCAATGATATATATATATTTTTTTTCCCCTTATTCTCTTTTTGTGAGTGTCTATGTATATGCTTCTGTGTGTGATTTTGTCTGTATAGCTTTGCTTTTACCACTTGTCCTAGGGTTCTGTCCTTTTTTTTTTTATTACTTAAAAAATTGTTTTTTTCTTAATAATTATTTTTTATTTTAATAACTTTATTTTATTTTACTTTATTTTATCTTCTTTCTTTTTTTTTTCCCCCTTTTATTCTGAGCCATGTGGATGATAGGATCTTGGTGCTCCAGCCAGGTGTCAGGGCTGTGCCTCTGAGATGGGAGAGCCAAGTTCAGGACACTGGTCCACAAGAGACCTCCCAGCTCCATGCAATATCAAACGGTGAAAATCTCCCAGAGATCTCCATCTCAACGCCAAGACCCAGCTCAACTCAACAACTAGCAAGCTACAGTGCAGGACACCCTCTGCCAAACAACTAGCAAGACAGGAACACAACCCCATCCATTAGCACAGAGGGTGCCTAAATCATAATAAGGCCACAAACACCCCAAAACACACCACCAGACGTGGACCTGCCCACAAGAAAGACAAGATCCAGCCTCATCCACCAGAACACAGGCACAAGTCCCCTCCACCAGGAAGCCTACACAACCCACTGAACCAACCTTAGCCACTGGGGACAGACACCAAAAACAACGGGAACTACGAACCTGCAGCCTGCAAAAAGGAGACCCCAAACACAGTAAGATAAGCAAAATGAGAAAACAGAGAAACACACAGCAGGTGAAGGAGCAAGGTAAAAACACACGAGACCTAACAAATGAAGAGGAAATAGGCAGTCTACCTGAAAAAGAATTAAGAATAATGATGGTAAAGATGATCCAAAATCTTGGAAATAGAACGGAGAAAATACAAGAAACATTTAACAAGGACCTCGAAGAACTAAAGAGCAAACAGTGATGATCGATCAACACAATAAATAAAATTAAAACTTCTCTAGAAGGAATCAATAGCAGGATAACTGAGGCAGAAGAACGGATAAGTGACCTGGAAGATGAAACAGTGGAAATAACTGCCATAAAGCAGTATAAAGAAAAAAGAGTGAAAAGAATTGAGGACAGTCTCAGAGACCCCTGGGACAACATTAAACACACCAACATTCGAATTATAGGGGTCCCAGAATAATAATAATAAAATAAAAGGAACTGAGAAAATATTTGAAGAGATTATAGTTGAAAACTTCCTTAATATGGGAAAAGAAATAGTTAATCAAGTCCAGGAAGCACAGAGAGTCCCATACAGGATAAATCCAAGGAGAAACACGCCAAGACACATATTAATCAAACTGTCAAAAATTAAATACAAAGAAAACATATTAAAAGCAGCAAGGGAAAAACAAGAAATAACACACAAGGGAATCCCCATAAGGTTGACAGCTGACCTTCCAGCAGAAAGTCTGCAAGAAGAAGGGAGTGGCAAGACATATTTAAAGTGAAGGAGAAAAACCAACCAAGATTACTCTACCCAGCAAGGATCTCATTCAGATTTGATGGAGAAATTAAAAGCTTTACAGACAATCAAAAGCTAAGAGAATTCAGCACCACCAAACCAGCTTTACAACAAATGCTAAAGGAACTTCTCTAGGCAGGAAACACAAGAGAAGGAAAAGGCATACAATAATAAACCCAAAACAATTAAGAAAATGGTAATAGGAACATACATATTGATAATTACCTTAAAAGGAAATGGATTAAATGCTCCAACCAAAACACACAGACTGGCTGAATGGATACAAAAACAAGACCCATATATATGCTGTCTACAAGAGACCCACTTCAGACCTAGGGACACATACAGACTGAAAGTGAGGGGATGGAAAAAGATATTCCATGCAAATGGAAATGAGAAGAAACCTGGAGTAGCAATTCTCATATCAGACAAGATAGACTTTAAAACAAAGACTATTACAATAGACAAAGAAGGACACTACATAATGATCAAGGGATTAATCCAAGAAGAAGATATAATAGTAAATATTTATTCACCCAACATAGGAGCACCTCAATATATAAGGAAAATGCTAACAGCCATAAAAGGGGAAATTGACAGTAACACCATCAGAGTAGGGGACTTTAACACCCCACTTTCACCAATGGACAGATCATCCAAAATGAAAATAAATAAGGAAACACAAGCTTTAAATGATACATTAAACAAGATGGACTTAATTGATATTTATAGGACATTCCGTCCAATAACAACAGAATACACATTCTTCTCAAGTGCTTATGGAACATTCTCCAAGAATGTAAATTTAAGAAAATTGAAATCGTATCAAGTATCTTTTCTGACCACAATGCTATGAGACTAGATATCAATTACAGGGAAATATCTGTAAGAAATACAAACACATGGAGGCTAAACAACACACTACTTAATAACCAAGAGATCACTGAAGAAATCAAAGAGGAAATCAAAAAATACCTAGAAACAAATGACAGTGAAAACACAACGACCCAAAACCTATGAGATGCAGCAAAAGCAGTTCTAAGAGGGAAGTTTACAGCTATACAAGCCTACCTTAAGAAACAAGAAACATCTGAAATAAACAATCTAACCTGACACCTAAAGCAATTAGAGAAAGAAGAACAAAAAACCCCCAAAGTTAGCAGAAGGAAAGGAATCATAAAGATGAGATCTGAAATAAATGAAAAAGAAATGAAGGAAACTATAACAAAGATCAATAAAACTAAAAGCTGGTTCTTTGAGAAGATAAACAAAATTGATAAACCATTAGCCAGACTCATCAAGAAAAAGGAGAAGACTCAAATCAATAGAATTAGAAATGAAAAAGCAGAAGTAACAACTAACACTGCAAAAATACAATTGATCATGAGAGATTACTACAAGCAACTCTATGCCAAAAAATGGACAACCTGGAAGAAATGGACAAATTCTTAGAAATGCACAACCTTCCGAGACTGAACCAGGAAGAAATAGAAAATATGAACAGACCAATCACAAGCACTGAAACTGAAACTGCGATTAAAAATCTTCCAACAGACAAAAGCCCAGGACCAGACGGCTTCACAGGCGAATTCTATCAAACGTTTAGAGAAGAGTTAACACCTATCCTTCTCAAACTCTTCCAAAATATAGCAGAGGGAGGAACACTCCCAAATTCATTCTACGAGGCCACCATCATTGTGATACCAAAACCAGACAAAGATGTCACAAAGAAAGAAAATTACAGGCCAATATCACTGATGAACACAGATGCAAAAGTTCTCAACAAAATACTAGCAAACAGAATCCAACAGCACATTAAAAGGATCATACACTATGATTAAGTGGGTTTTATCCCAGGAATGCAGGGATTCTTCAGTATACACAAGTCAATCAACGTGACACATCATATTAACAAATTGAAGGAGAAAAACCATATGATCATCTCAATAGATTCAGAGAAAGCTTTCAACAATATTCAACACCCATTTATGATAAAAACCCTGCAGAAAGTAGGCACAGAGGGAACTTTCCTCAACATAATAAAGGCCATATATGACAGACCCACAGCCAACATAGTCCTCAATGGTGAAAAAACTGAAAGCATTTCCACTAAGATCAGGAACAAGACAAGGTTGCCCACTCGCACCACTATTATTCAATATAGTTTTGGAATTTTGAGCCACAGCAATCAGAGAAGAAAAAGAAATAAAAGGAATCCAAATCAGAAAAGAAGAAGTAAAACTATCACTGTTTGCAGATGACATGATACTATACATTGAGAATCCTAAAGATGCTACCAGAAAACTCCTAGAGCTAATCAATGAATATGGTAAAGTGGCAGGATATAAAATTAATGCACAGAAATCTCTTGCATTCCTATACATTAATGATGAAAAACCTGAAAGTGAAATTAAGAAAACCTTCCCATTTACCATTGTAACAAAAAGAATAAAATATCTAGGAATAAACCTACCTAAGGAGACAAAAGACCTGTATGCAGAAAATTATAAGATACTGATGAAAGTAATTAAAGATGATACAAATAGATGGAGCAATATACCATGTTCTTGGATTGAAAGAATCAACATTGTGAAAATGACTCTACTACCCAAAGCAATCTACAGATTCAATGCAATCCCTATCAAACTACCGCTGGCATTTTTCACAGAAGTAGAACAAAAAATTTCACAATTTGTATGGAAACACGAAAGACCCCGGATAGCAAAAGCAACCTTGAGAACGAAAAACGGAGCTGGAGGAATCAGGCTCCCTGACTTCAGACTATACCACAAAGCCACAGTAATCAAGGCAGTATGGTACTGGCACAAATACAGAAAGATAGATCAATGGAACAGGATGGAAAGCCCAGAGATAAACCCACGCACATATGGTCACCTAATCTTTGAAAAACGAGGCAAGAATATACAGTGGAGAAAGGACAGCCTCTTCAATAAGTGGTGCTGGGAGAACTGGACAGCTGCATGTAAAAGAATGAAATTAGAACACTCAATAACACCATACACAAAAATAAACTCAGAATGGATTAAAGACCTAAATTTAAGGCCAGACACCATCAAACTCTTAGAGGAAAACATAGGCAGAACACTCTATGACGTAAGTCACAGCAAGATCCTTTTTGACCCACCTCCTAGAGAAATGGAAACAAAAACAAAAATAAACAAATGGGACCTAATGAAACCTCAAAGCTTTTGCACAGCAAAGGAAACCATAAACAAGACCAAAAGACAACCCTCAGAATGGGAGAAAATGTTTGCCAGTGAAGCAAGTGACAAAGGATTAATCTCCAAAACATACAAGCAACTCATGCAGTTCAATATCAAAAAAACAAACAACCCAATCCACATATGGGCAGAAGACCTAAATAGACATTTCTCCAAAGAAGTTTTACAGACTGCCAAGAAACACATGCAAGAATGCTCAACATCATTAATCATTAGAGAAATGCAAATCAGAACTACAATGAGATATCATCTCACACCAGTCAGAATGGCCATCATCAAAAAATCTACAAACACTAAACGCTGGACAGGGTGTGGAGAAAAGGGAACCCTCTTGCACTGTTGGTGGGAATGTTAATTGATACAGACACTATGGAGAACAATATGGAGGTTACTTAAAAAACTAAAAATAGAACTACCATATGACCCAGCAATCCCACTACTGGGCATATACCCTGAGAAAACCATAATTCAAAAAGTGTCATGTACCAAAATTTTCATTGCAGGTCTATTTACAATAGCCAGGACATGGAAGCAACCTAAGTGTCCATCATCGGATGAATGGATAAAGAAGATGTGGCACATATATACAATGGAATATTACTCAGCCATAAAAAGAAACGAAATTGAGCTATTTGTAGTGAGGTGGATGGACCTAGAGACTGTCATACAGAGTGAAGCAAGTCAGAAAGAGAAAAACAAATACCATATGCTAACACATATATATATGGAATCTAAAAATAAAAGAAGAAAGGTCAGAAGAACCTAAGGGCAAATGGGAATAAAGACACAGACCTACCAGAGAATGGACTTGAGGATATGAGGAGGGGGAAGGGTAAGCTGTGACAAAGTGAGAGAGTGGCATGTACATATATACACTACCAAACATAAAATAGATAGCTTGTGGGAAGCAGCCTCATAGCATAGGAAGATCAGCTCTCAGCTTGGTGCTTTATGACCACCTAGAGGGGTGGGATAGGGAGGGTGGGAGGGAGGGAGATGCAAGAGGGAAGAGATATGGGGACATATGTATATGTATAACTGATTCACTTTTGTTATTAAGCAGAAACTAACACACCATTGTAAAGCAAGTATACTGTAATAAAGATGTTTAAAATAAAAAAAAGAAAGACTGGATTATTTTTCTTTTTATTATTGTAATAGTTACTTATGTATTCTAAATACAAATCCCTTATTAGATATATGCAAAAATGTTCTCCCATTTTGTGGGCTGTCTTTTCACTCTCTTGTTTCTTTTGAAACACAAACCTTTAAAATTTTTATTTAGTCCAACTTCCGTATTTTTTCTTTTAGCATTTTTACTTTTATTGCCATAGCTAAGAATCTCTTACCATAGCTAAGAATCTCTTACCAAGTGCAAGGTCATGAAGAATTTTTTAATTTTATTTTTTATTGTGGTAAATTATGCATAACATAAAATTTTGCATTTTAACCATTTTAAGTGGACTTTTCAGTGGCATTAAGTACATTCACATTGTTGTTCAACCATCACCATTACCCATCTCCAGAACTTTTTCATCAAACCAAACAGAAACTCTGTCCGCATAAAACAGTAACTCCCTATACTCCACTCCCCCGTCCCTGGTACTTTTTGTCTCTATGCATTTGACTATTCTAGGTACCTCAGATAGGTAGAATTATACAATATGTGTCCTTTTTTATCTGGATTATTTCACTTAGTATTGTCTTCAAGGCTTATCTATGTTGTAGCATATATTAGAATTTTATTTCTTAAAGCTGAATAATATTCCAGTGTATGCATATCACATTTTGTTGATCAGTTCATCTGTTGATAGATATTTGTGTTGTTTCTTCCTTTTGGCTATTTTGAATAATGCTTCTGTGAACATTGTTGTACAAATATCTGTTTGAGCCCAGGTTTTAAGTCTTTTGTATATATACCCAAAGTAGAATTGCTGGATCAAATGGTAAATCAATGTTTAAGTTTTTGAGGAACTGCAAGGTCATCAGGATTTACATCTCCATTTTCTTCTTGGAGTTTTATAGTTTTTGCTCTTACATTTAGGTCTTTGATCCATTTTCAGTTAACTTATATGTATACATGGTATAAGGTAAAGTTCTAATTTCATTGCTTTGCATGTGGCTATCCAGTTGTCCTATTACCATTGTTGAAAAGACTTTTCTATCCCCACTAGATGGTGTTGGCAACCTTACAGAAAATCAGTTGACCACAGATGTATGAGTTTATTTCTAGACTCACAATCTGTTACACTGATCTATATATCTATCCTGGTACTAGTTTTGAAACTGGGAAATGTGAGTCCTTTTACTTTTTTCTCTATTTTCAGGATTATTTTGGCTCTTCTGATTCCTTTGCAATTGCATGTGAATTTTAGAATCACCTCATCATTTGTATAAGGAAGTCAGCTAGAGTTCTCTTAGGGATTGCACTGAATCTGGAGATCAGTTTGGGGAATACTGCTATCTTAACAATATTGTCTTGATCCTTGAAAGTGGGAAGCTTTTCCATTTATTTAGATCTTCTTTAACTGCTTTCAACAATGCATTGTATTTTTCAGAGTATAAATTTTGCACTTCTTTTGTTAAATTTATTCCTAAGTACCTTATTCTTTTTGATGCTATTATAAAAGAAATTCCTTTCATAATTTCATTTTCAAATAGACCATTGCAAGTGTATAGAAATACAGTTAATTTTTGTACATGATCTTGTATCCTGAAACCTTGCTGAACTCATTTCTTAGTTCTAAAAGTTGTCAGTGGGTTCCTTAGAATTTTCTATGTATAGGATCATACCATCTGTGAATAGAAATACTTTCATTTCTTCCTTTCCAAACTAAATGTCTGTTCCTTACTTTTCCTGTTTAATTGCCCAGGATAGAACCTCCTGTACAATGTTGAATAGAAGTGGTGCAATCATAAATCCCTGTCTCATTCCTGATCTTACGGGAAATGATACAGTCTTTCATCAAGTATGATGTTACCTGAGGGTTTTTTGTAGATGTGTTTTATTAGGTTGAAGAAATTCCCTTGTATTTCTAGTTTGTTGAGTACTTTCAATCATGAAAGGATGTTAAATTTTGTCAAATGCTTTTTCTACATCTATTGAGATTATAAGGTGATTTTTGTTTTTATTCCATTGATATGATGTATTACATTAATTGATTTTCAGATGTTAACCAAACCTTGCATTCCTGGGATAAATCCCACTTTGTCAAGGTGTATAATTTATTTTATATGTTTGCTGAATTTAGTTTGCTAGTGTGTTCTAGAGGATTTTGCTTCCATATTCATAAGAGATATTGGTGTGACGTTTTCTTGTACTGTCTTTGTCTACTGTTATTATTGGAATAATACTTGTTTCAGAAGGATTTGGGAAGTTTTACTGCCTCTTCTATGTTTGGAAGACTTTGTGAAGAATTGGTTGGTATTAATTCTTGGAATGTTTGGTAGAATTTAACAGTGAAGCCATATCAGCCTAGGCTTATCTTTGTGGTTAGTTTTGAAAAATTATTGTTTTGAAAAATTATTCAATATTTCTACTTGCTATAGGTCTATTCAGATTGTCTCTTTCTTCTTGAGTCAGTTTCAGTAACTTGGGTCTTCCTAAGAATTTGTCCATTTCACCTAAGTTAGTTAATTTGTTGGCAAATAATTGTTCATGGTATTCCTTTGTAATTATTTTTACATCTGTAAGATTAGTACTAATGTCCCTCTTTCAATTCTGATTCTAGTAATTTGATTCTTCTCTTTTCTTCTTTGTCAAACTACCTAAAGGTATATCAATTATGTTGAACTTTTCAAAGAGCCAGATTTTTGTTTTGTTAATTATCTCTGTTGTTTTCTGTTCATTGTTTCACTTTTTCCTGCTCTTATCTTTATTGTTTCCTTTCTTCTATTTGTAGGTTTAATTTGTTCTGCTTTTTCCAGTGTCTTAGGGTGCAAGGTTAAGTTATTGATTTGAGATCTTTCGTTTTTCTTAGTGTAGGCATTTACAGATACAAATTTGTCTCTAAGAACTGCTTTAGCTGCATCTCATAAGATTTGGTATATTGTGTCTTCATTTTTATTCATTGCAAAGTATTTTCTGATTTTCTGTTTGATTTCTTCTTTGACCCATTGGTTATTTAGGACCACTAATCATTAGAATATATATGTTAGAATATATATACACACATATATATATATTTCCATTCATATTTCTATTCTTTGAATGATTACTCATGAAATTTTTAACATCCGTATTAAACATTTATATTTAACAATAACTTATACCTCCACTTGAAAAATACAAGAATGTGAAAACATTATTTCTGATCACTTGCCTCCAAAATTCCATCTGATTGTTACCCATTATTTTACTTTAGTCCTTATTTTTAACTTTATGAATTAGGCATTAATGTTTTTCTTGCTTTTAAAATTATATTTACATATACATTTTTATTTTATTTCTTCATCACTCTTCCTAAAGTATATCCTTTTAGAGTTTGCTTTAGTAAAAGCTTGATATGGTAAACAATTTTTGTTTTACCTAAAAATAGCTTTATTTTCATTCTTGAAATGTGGTCAAGTGGGTTAACAACTATTCTTCCAGCATGTAAAGATGTTATTTCATAAATTTTATTCATTAATATATTATTTTTATTCATTTCCAATGAATAAAAGTCAAGACACAATATACAAAAATTTATGATTATAGTAATATAATTTATTTGTTATAATAACATTCTTATTTCATTAATTTTTTTTTAACAGAGTATCACTCTTTTCTATTTTCCTGCTTTTAAGATCTGCTTTTAGTCTCTGCTTTAGTTCTGCAGTTTCACTCTGATGTTTTTAGGAATGTATTTCATTAGTCCTAGAAAATGATCTTCAAGTATTGCCTTTGCCCCACTGTCCCTATTCTTTTCTGGGACTCCGATCAGACCCATTTAAATCTGAGTTTATCCTCCACTTCTCTTAGTTATTTTTATTTATTTATTTATTGATTTATTAACATCTTTATTGGAGTATAATTGCTTTACAATGGTGTGTTAGTTTCTGCTTTATAACAAAGTGAATCAGCTATACATATACATATATCCCCATATCTCCTCCCTCTTGCATCTCCCTCCCACCCTCCCTATCCCATCCCTCTAGGTGATCACAAACCACCTGATCTCCCTGTGCTATGTGGCTGCTTCCCACTAGCTATCTATTTTCCATTTGGTAGTATATATAAGTCCATGCCATTCTCTTTAGTTATTTTAAATTTAAACTTTTTCCATGTTAAAAAGAAAAAAATTTATTGTTTCCACCTTGTTCACATCTTGGAAAAGTGTCTGGAGGAGTATATAAACAACTGCCCTTGGGATGGGAGCAGAAGTTCAGGTGGAGTACCTGAAGCCAGGGGAATGTAAGAGTGCCCCTCAAGGGCCACTGAATTCAGGAGGTCTCTAATCATGCTTGAGTGTGAGTCTTTCAAAGAGGTACTACCCAAGCCTGACCTGTAGAGGTTGGTCAGGCGGAAGCACATCTTCTTGATGCGTTTCACTTCCTGCTTTAGGAAGTGGTGCTTTCAGAAGTCACAGACATGAGGAGCTGTGCTGTCAGAGCCCAGAGGATGCAGATCTATTAGGGCCAGCTTCAGTTCTTCTCCTCTAAGGCATCCAAGGTGTAACCTGACTCATCTTGAGATGGCTTCTGTTTATCCTCAAAGAAGGCACCATCACTAAATTAGTTTTGCAAGGAGGCATTTGGTGCCTTTGTGTTTCTGCCTTGACAACTTCCAGAAGTGGCACACACACTTTAGAGGGCCACATTGTTGCAATTAAAATAGTAGCCCAGGGACTTCCCTTGTGGTGCAGTGGTTAAGAATCCACCTGCCAGTGCAGGGGACACAGGTTTGATCCCTGGTCCAGGAAGATCCCACATGTTGTGGAGCAACTAAGCCCATGTGCCACAACTACTGAGCCTGCACTCTAGCGCCTGCGTGCCACAACTACTGGGCCCACGTGCCCTAGAGCCCATGTACTGCAACTACTGAGCCCGCACGCCTAGAGCCTGTGCTCTGCAACAAGAGAAGCCACTGCAATGAGAAGCCTGCGTACTGCAACGAAGAGTAGCCCCCACTCGCTGCAACTAGAGAAAGCCCATGCGCAGTAATGAAGACCCAACATGGCATAACTAAGAAAGAAAGAGAGAGAGAAAGAAAGAAATAAAGAGAAAGGAAGAAAGGAAGAGAAAGGAAGAAAGGAAGAGAAAGGAAGGAAGAAAGAAGCCCAGAGAGTCAGGTGTTAGAGATTCACAAATGCAGCTTGGCCAGATAGTGGATAGTGAGTGGCCTTGGCCTTATTTGAATAATTCTGAAGGATCTGGGAGCTCTTGTTGGAGACAAGTCATCCTGGCCACAAAATACAGTGTTAGCTGGTCTTGGAGGCATGAGACATGAGCTGGTTCAGAGGTACTTTGGAGGCTGAGGCTGGACAGAACATTGAAGTGTGGTCAGAGCCTAGAAGGAGAATAGTCCTGGGTTATCTTCCATCCAAATACTGTTGAATCAAAAGACAGATCTGTGAAGGCCGTCAAATGAACCATCTCATTTAATTTTTATCCATTGACTTGCCTCGCTGTATCTCACTTTGAGTAATCAGATATAGCTGCCAATCTCAAATCTTCTCTTCAACTGTGTCTAATCCGTCATTTAACCAATTTTATTTTCCATTTCTTTTGGTTTTAGTTGATTCTTCTTCTAATCTGCCTAGTCATTCCCCCTTCTTTATTGGCCCAAAGTATAGTAATTCAAGTTATAGTGCGATTTTTGGCACTCACCCTCAGGACAGCCCTTTCTCCCCTTTGCTTACCATTTACTATTCCTAGATTGTTTTAATTCACTTGGGGGGAGGCTGAAAGGAGGTGGGACTTTTCAAGAACAAAAAAATCCATAAAGGTATGTCATATCTAGAGTATAGTTGGGTTTTTTAATTTTTTATTTATTTTTGGCTGCATTGGGTCTTCGTTGCTGCGCGCAGGCTTTCTCTAGTTGTGGCGAGCGGGGGCTACTCTTCGTTGTGGTGCACAGGCTTCTCATTGTGGTGGCTTCCCTTGTTGTGGAGCACCGGCTCTAGGTGTGCAGGCTTCAGTAGTTGTGGCTCGCAGGCTCTGGAGCGCAGGCTCAGTAGTTGTGGCACACGGGCTTAGTTGCTCCGCGGCATGTGGGATCTTCCCGGACCAGGAATTGAACCCATGTCCCCTGCACTGGCAGGCAGATTCTTAACCACTGTGCCACCAGGGAAGCCCTGGGTTTTTTTTAAAATCATTTACTCTACCTTACTGATAGAAGTAGAATTCTCTGGGCCCCTTCATATCCTTAAGGACTGATAAACTTTTAAAATTCCAGTATTTGGAGCAAACGTTTGTTGAATTTAGGCTTACTATTTAATAAAAGGAAGGGGGAGTTGGTATGTTCATAGACACATGAAGGTACAGAGAATTACATTTCAGTAGACTAGTGAAAAAGTCTCAAGACCTCCATCATCCACAAGAGGCCTGGAAATAGCAGATGTTCAACCCTAAACCTTGACACTGGGTACCTGAGTCCTATCAGTGGCACCCCATTGTTTTTAGACGGTGAAATCTTCAATGCAGCTCAAAGCCATGCGAAGTCCGGCCCCACAATCAACTCATACTATTCTCTCTCTCTCTTTGCCTCCCCCTGCCTCCCTCCCCCTCTTTTAAAAGAGAGTTTATTTTTTAGAGAAATTTTGGGTTTACAGAAAGTTCACAAGATAGTATGTGTAGTTCCTGAACACTCCCTCTTCCCCAGAGTTTCCCCTATTCTTAATTTCTTGTATTAGTGTGGTACATTTGTAACTGGTAAGTCAATATTGCTACTTATTATTTTTTTTTAATTAATTAATTTTTGGCTGCATTGCGTCTTCGTTGCTGCGCGCGGGCTTTCTCTAGTTGTGGCAAGAGGGGTCTACTCTTCGTTGTGGTGCGCAGGCTTCTCTTTGCAGTGGCTTCTCTTGTTGCGGAGCATGGGCTCTAAGCATGTGGGCTTCGGTAGTTGTGGCACTCGGGCTCGGTAGTTGTGGCTGTCAGGCTCAGTAGTTGTGGCACACGGGCTTAGTTGCTCTGCGGCATGTGGGATCTTCCCAGACCAGGGCTCGAACCCATGTCCCCTGCATTGGCAGGTGGATTCTTAACCACTGTGCCACCAGGGAAGTCCCAATATTGCTACTTATTATTAAAGTCCCTAGTTCACTTTGGTGTTCACTGCTTGTGTTGTACAGTTCTGTGGGTTTTCACAAGTGCATAATGTCATGTATCTAACATTACATTATCATATAGTCTGATCACCCTAAAAATTCCATGCCCCAATTTTTCACTCCTTCCCCCATCTCTGTTCCCCACTCCAAACTCCTGGCAACCACTGTTCTTTTTACTATCTCTGTAGTTTTACCTTTTCCAGAAGTCATATAGTTAGAATCACACAATATGTAGCCTTTTCAGACTGGCTTCTTTCACTTAGCAACATGAATTTGAGGTTCTCCCGTGTCTTTTTGTGGTTTGATATTTCATTTGTTTTTATCATTGAATAATATTCCAGCGTATGGATGTTCCACAGTCTATTCACCGACCAGAGGAGCTCTTGATTGCTTCCAGTTTTGACAATCATAAATGAAGCCACTGTATACGTTCGTGTGCAGAATTTTCTGTGGACATAAGTTTTCATCTCACTTGGGTAAATATGTAGGAATGTGATTGCTGGATCATATGATAAGACTAAGTTTACTTTTGTAAGAAACTACCAAACTGTCTTCCAAAGTGGCTGTACTGTTTTGCATTTCTACTAGCAATGACTGAGAGAACCTTTATTTCCATACCCTCACCAGCATTTGATATTGTTAGTGCTGCAGATTTTAACCATTCTAATACATGTGTAGCAGTTCTCTTGTCTATTTTTAAATTGGATTGTTATTGTTCAGTTTTTAAGAGTTCTTCATACATTTTGGAATGTACAAGTCTTTTATGAAGTGTGTGTTTCACAAACATTTTCTCCCAGTCTGTAGCTTGCCTTTTCATTTCATTTATAGTGTCTTTTGCAGAGGAGGAGTTATTCGTTTTAACCTATCTATTTTTTCTTTCATGGATGATGCTTTTGGTGTTGTATCTAAAAACTCATCACCAAGCCCAAGTCACCTAGATTTTGGCTTGTGTTAGCTTCAAGAAATTTTAGAGTTTTGTGTTTTACATTTAGCCTATGACCTATTTTTAGTTAATTTTTGTGAAAGGTGTAAGGTCTGGATTAATTTTTTTGCATGTGGATGTCCAGTTTGAACATCTGTTGAAAAGGCTATCCTTTCTTCATTGAATGGCCTTTGCTCTTTTACCAAAGATCAATTGGCTGTGGTTCTATCTCTGGGCTCTTTATTCTGTTCCATTGATCTGTTAGTTTATACTTTTGGCAATACCACACTGTCTTGATTACTTTATAGTAAGACTTGAAGTCAGGTAATGTAAGCCTGCTGGTGGTGCTTTTTTTGTTTCGTATTATGTTGGCCATTCTGGGCCTTTTGCCTTTCCATATAAACTTTAGAATCAGTTTGTCTATATCCAAAAATAACTTGCTGGGATTTTGACTGAGATTGCATTGAAATCTATGGATCAATGCATATTGTGCCGTCCTAACAATATTGAGTCTTCCTATTCATGAACATGGATTATGTCTCCGTGCATTTAGGTCATCTTTGATTTGTTTAATCAGTTTTGTAGCTTTCCTCAGATCCTGTACATATTTTGTGACATACCTAATTATTTTATTTTTGGGCTATTAATGTAAATGTCATTATATTTTAAATTTCACATTCCAATTGTTTATTGCTGGTATATAGCAAAGGAATTGATTTTTTTTAATTGATTTATTTTATTTTTGGCTGCGTTGGGTATTCGTTGCTGCACGCGGGCTTTCTCTAATTGCAGTGAGCAGGGGCTACTCTTCGTTGCAGTGCACGGGCTTCTCGTTGCGGTGGCTTGTTGCAGAGCACGGGCTCTAGGCACACGGGCTTCAGTAGTTGTGGCACACAGGCTCAGTAGTTGTGGCTCTTGGGCTCTAGAGCACAGGCTCAGTAGTTGTGGCGCAAGGGCTTAGTTGCTCCATGGCATGTGGGATCTTCCTAGACCAGGTCTTGAACCCATGTCCCCTGCACTTGCAGGCGGATTCTTTTTTTTTTTTTTGCGGTACGCGGGCCTCTCACTGTTGCGGCCTCTCCCGTTGCGGAGCACAGGCTCCGGACGCGCAGGCTCAGCGGCCATGGCTCACGGGCCCAGCCGCTCCGCGGCATGTGGGATCTTCCCAGACCGGGGCACGAACCTGTGTCCCCTGCATCGGCAGGCAGACTCCCAACCACTGCACCACCAGGAAAGTCCCAAAGCAATTGATTTTTGTGTATTAACCTTGTATCCTGAAACCTTAATACAGTGGCTTATTAGTTCAGGAGTTTTTTGTTCATCTTTGGGATTTTCTACAACAATAATCATGTAACTGGGAACAAAATCAGTTTTATTTCTTCCTTCCCAACCTACCTGTATACCTTTTACTGTTATATTGCATTAGCTAGAACTTCCAGTATGATGTGGGATAGACATAGTGAGAGATCCTTGCCTTGTTCCTGATCTTAGGAAGAAATCATCTAGTTTCTAAACATTGAGCACAGCGTTAACTGTAGACTTTAATAGATTTTGTGTGTGTATGTCATGTTGAGGAAGTTCCCCTGTATTCTAGTTTGCTGAATGTTTATCATGAATATGTCTTGGATTTTGTCAAATGCTTTTTCTGCATCTTTTGATATGATCATATGACTTCCTTAGCCTATTGCTATGATTACATTAATTGAACCAGCTTTGCATACCTGGGATAAATCCCACTTGGTCATGGTGTGTAATTTTTTACTATATTGCTGAATTCTATTTGCTAACACTTCGTTAAGAATTTTTCTATCTCTAATCATGAGAGATATTGGTCTGCAGTTCTGTTTGCGTTTTTACTGTCTTTGGCTTTGGTATCAAGGTAATAAAACAAATTGGGAAGTTTTCCCTCCTCTTCTATTTCAGGAAGAGTTTGTATAGACATGTTAATTCTTCTTTAAACAGCTGGTAGAATTCTCCAATAAAACCATGTAGGTGTGAAGATTGCTTTGTGAGAATTACAAAATTACAAACTCAATTTCCATAATAGTTATATGGTTATTCAAATTATACATTTTATATTTGATGAGTTGTAGTAGTTTGTACTTCTTGAGGAATTGCTCCATATAATCACAGTTGTCAGATATATGTGTAGAGTTGTTTGTAATATTCCATTATTATATTTTTAATGTCTGCAGGGTCTATAGTAATATCCCTTATTTTATTTTTGATGTTAGTAACTTGAGTCTTCTCTATTTTTCCCTTTCAGTCTTGTGAGAGGTTTGTCAATTTGATTGAACATTTCAAAGCTTTTTGTTTCATTTGTGTTTCTCAGTTAACTTTTTTCTGTCCCATTCATTTCAGCTCTTTATTTTTGCATTCTGCTTGAGTTTATTTTGCTTTTTTCCCCCTAGTTTCTTGAGGTAGTAGCCTTGATTTGTGATCTTTCCTCTTTTTAATTGAAATATAGTTGGTTTCAGGTATACAGCAGTGGTTCATATATATATACATATATATATATATTTTTTTTTTTAGATTATTTTCCCTTATTGGTTATTACAAAATATTGAGTATAGTTCCCTGTGCTATACAGTAGGTCTTTGTTGGTTATCTGTTTTATATACAGTAGTGTTATTTTCACTTTCATTCTGTTAAACATATATCTTAAAATTTCCCTTGAGACTTAACCCATGAATTATTTAGAAGTGTGTTGTTTAGTTTCTAAGTGTTTGGAAATTTTCCTTTTAGCTTTCTGTTACTGATTTCTAATTGATTCCATTGTGGCCAGAGGACACATTTTATATTATTTCAATTCTTTTCAATTTGTTGAGGTTTGTTTTATAGCTTAGGAATGGTCTATCTTGGCATATATTCCCCAGGTACTTGAAAAGATTGTGCATTCTGTCATTGTTGAGTGGAGTGTTTTTTAAGTGTTTAGATCACATTGATTGATTGATGGGATGATGTTGAGTTCTATATCCTTGTTTTTTTTTTTTTTTTTGGCCGCACCACATGGCTTGTGGGATCTTAGTTCACTGACCAGGGATTGAACCCGTGGCCTCAGCAGTGAAAGTGCAGAGTCCTAACAATTGGAGCGCCAGGGAATTCCCTTTGCTGATTTTCTATCAAATTGTTCTATCAATTGTTGAGAGAGGGATGTTGAAGTCATCAACTATAATTTTATATTTGTCTGTTTCCATTCATTTCTGTCAGTTTTTACTTCACATATTTTGCATCCTTATTACTTTGTACATAAACACTTAAGATTGCTGTCTTCTTAGTGGATTGACCCTTTTATCACTATGACACATCCCTCCCTATCCCTAAATTTCTTGCTCTAAAGTCTACATTATTTGATACCAATCTAGCCACTCCTGCTTTTGATTAATGCTTCAAAGTATATCTTTTATTCCATCCTTTCACTTTCAACCTCCCTTTATCATTATATTTGAAGTGAGTTTCTTACAGATACCATATAGTTCATATAATTGGGTCATATTTTTAATGCACTGCCAATCTCTGTCTTTAATATTTAGTGTCTTGTTATTTAATGTAATTATGATGTATGCATATTTAAGTCTGCCATTATTTTTTATTTTCTGGTTCTCTATGTTTAGCATTTTTCTGTTTTCCTATCTGTGGTTTAATTGAACAATTTTTTAAAATTCCATTTTGATGTATCTATTGCATTTTTGAGTGTACCTCTTTCTATAGCTTTCAGAGTGGTTGCTCTAGGTATTACCTTATAAGTACATAACTTGTCACTGTCTACTGGCGTCAATATCTTAAGTTTGAGTGAAGTATAAAAAACTTACCTCTCTTTATGCCCTTGACCCTCCCATTTATAATTGTCTTATTTCCTCTATATACATTGAAAACCACAAAAGACAGCTATAATTTTTGCTTCAACAAACATAATTTAGAAAACTCAAGAAAAATACAGTGTACTGTATTTATCCATATTTTTACTCTTTCTGTTCTTCCTGATGTTTCAAGATTCCTTCTTTTATCATTTCCTTTCTGTTTCAAGAACTTCCTTTAGTCATTCTTTTAGCGCAGGTATGCTGGAAACAAGTTCTCTTAGTTTTCCTTCATCTGAGAATGCCTTGATTTTCCCCCTTCATCCCTGAAGCATATTTTTACTAGATATAGAATTCTGCGTTGGCAGTTCTTTTCTTTCAGAATTTGAAAAGTGTTGTGCCACTTCCTTCTGGCCTTCATTGTTCCTGATGAGAAACCAATTGTAATTTTCTTTTACACACATAAAATGAGACATTTATTATGCCAAAGAATGGGCTTTATTTTTCATTTTCCCAAAACACTAAAATAGCACACGGCATAGTAATTTAGCACACAATATAAATATATGCAGTCAAATAATTCTGAAATTGGTTAAGTCTTACTTTGGGACTCCTTAAAAACTTACACTCTTAAGTGCCTTTTATCAAAGTTATCAACACACAACAAAAGGAGTTAACCCAGAAAAATCTAAGTGTAGAGATACCTTGACTCCTGTAAACTGGAAACCTTCTATAAGGGAAATACTTGATTTGCCTCTCTATAACTGAGCAACGACAGATAGCCTCAAGCTCCTTTTTATTTCAAATAACACTGCTAGGGTTCCTAATTAGAGAAAGGTTTATCTAAAGGTAAGGTTAATGTTGCAACTTTCACTGTAGGGCCTCCATTTATTGCATTTGAAGTGGAAGGAGAGGCATGTGAGAAGAGAAATCAAATTTTGTTGACAAAAATTATTCTACAGAATGCAGAAATGGGGCTTCCCTGGTGGCACAGTGGTTGAGAGGCCGCCTGCCGATGCAGGGGACATGGGTTTGTGCCCCGGTCCGGGAAGATCCCACATGCCGCGGAGTGGCTGGGCCCGTGAGCCATGGCCGCTGAGCCTGCGCATCCGGAGCCTGTGCTCTGCAACGGGAGAGGCCACAACAGTGAGAGGCCCACGTACTGCAAAAAGAAAAAAAAAAAAAAAAAAAAAATGCAGAAGTGGTAACAGCTTACCATCAACTCAGCCTGGCTCAGAGCAAGTACAGGGGGGTTGATTTTACAAATATCTACTTCCATTAGATGGTCAGAAACAGTCTGGAGAGACAGTATCTGGGACTGTAACCCTTTAGAATGGGTGTTGAAGGCATATTAAATGCTTCATGTTAAATCTTTAGGGTCTAATCTGACATTTATGTAGGATATATCAGTATTCTCCTTGAAATGGTTTCCCAATCCTGAATGTCTTTCAAGCACAATTTAAAAGTCAAAAATTTCCTTCCATATCAACCAGCTTTCCATGAATTTGAATTCCACTTACTTTAAGTCTATCTGGTCATACAAACCAAAGCAGGAGCTTCATGGCTGCATGGTTTGCATCCAGACTTAATGCAAAAGAAATTATTTAGGACTTTTAAAATTTTTATTGTTCTGCTGGTACCTTAATTATGACATAACAGCTTTGCAAATTCAAAAGCTTGTAGAGCCAGTAATGCCAGTGTTATCTGCAGATCATTTGAGGTACTTTTTTCACATGAAAGCATTTTCTTGTATTCTACTGTTTGCTCTGAAAACATGAGCTTTGAATGGCCAGGGAAAACACATTTTGTCTCATCGTTCAAGAATATTTGGGGATGTGCTGCAGCAGTGTAGACAGGATGGAATGCAGGCAAGACAGTTCCAACTCAGAGTCTAGCCTCTCCAGAAAAGCACTTGGTGGTTCATCCTCACAAATCCCCATTTCTGACCATTTTTGAGAGGATGGTAGTCCTGACTCCCCAGGCTCTCCTTTGTGGCTCTGTCCTCTGTGGCTCTCAGTGGCTGTGGGCCCTCCTCCCAGCCAGTGCCTCACCTGAGCTTCTCCAGTGCCACAGGACACCCCAGCAAAACACTCTTTTGCAGGAGCAAAGAACAGATCCAGTCTTCCTCTGAACAGCTGCTGAAGCTGAATTTCTTCTTATTGATTCTTGCAAACATGGAAGTGCTTTGTTGCCATCGTGAAGCAAGAAGCTGACCTCACTCAGATCATTTTCATTTCCAATGTTAACTCATTTTGTGAATTACCATTTACATCAACTGCAAGCTTATTCGTCCTGGAAGTTATATCTGATGGGCAAGGGCTCTCCTTCTGCGTTCTGTTGAGTCTATACAGCATTTTGTCTGAGTCATCACCTGCTCCCTTCTCTTCTGCGAGGTGGATGCTGAGAGTCCCTCATGCTAGGTGTGCTCTGATGCCCTGAGCCTAAGGACACGTCTGTCAGTCCGAGGAAGGCCTTCGATGGATCTCAATATGAACCTGCATGTGGACTTTGAGCATCATGGAAGCTATGATGAAGACGTAGGGGAAGTTGATGCGCAACCACCAGGCCAGGTCTAAGACGAGCAGTATTTGGGTCAGCCCCTTGCACAAGGAAGACCCTGTAGGAGCTGGTGGCGGCCGAGTGTAAGAGCCAGACAGCCCCACAAAGCTGCTACCATATAGACCCACCACCGTGATGTCTCCTGGCCTCTGCCCTGGCAGGTAAGATGTCATTTCTGACTGCTTTCAATAATTTTTCTTTTTTCGTTCCAGAAGTTTGACTATGATGTGCTTTTGGTGTGGAATTTTTTTAGTTTATCCTGTTTGGAGTTCATTCACCTTTTTGAATCTATAGGTTTTTATGTCTTTTGATAAATTTGGGAAATTTTTTTAGAAACTGTTTCTTTGAACACTTCTTCATCCCACACCATCTTTCTCCTCTCTTCTGGAATTCCAATGATAGGAATGTTATATGTTATAGTCTCAGATTTTCCTGACGCCCAATTTTTTATTATTTTTCAGTCTATTTTTATCATTGTTCAAATTGGCTAATTTCTATGGTTCCATTTTCAAGTTCACTGATTCTTTCCTCTATCCTCTTTATTCTGTTGTTGAGCTCATTCTTGGAGGTTTTTTTTTTAATTTGTTATTGTATTTTTTTTAGTTTTAAAATTTTAAATTGGTTTTTCGTATATATCCTACCTCTTGGTTGAGACATTCTACTTCCTTGCTGAGACTTTTACATTTATTTCAAGTGTTCATAATTGTTGAAGCATTTTTATGATGGCTGCTTTAAAATTCTCGTCAGGTAATTCTAACATTTGTGTCATCACCGTATTGCTGTTTGTTGGTTGCCTTTTGTCACTCAAGTTGAGATCTTCCTGGTTCTTGGTATGATAAGTGACTTTTCATTCAAAGTGATTTTTCATTGAACATTTTGGATATTATGAGAATCTGGATCTCATTAAATCTTGTGTTTTAGCAGGCCTCCTCTGATACCTTTTTTTTTTTCTTTTTTTTCTTTTTGTGGTACGCGGGCCTCACCGCTGTGGCCTCTCCCGTCGCAGAGCACAGGCTCCAGATGCGCTGGCTCAGCGGCCATGGCTCACGGGCCCAGCCGCTCCGCGGCATGTGGGATCCTCCCGGGCTGGGGCACAAACCTGTGTCCCCTGCATCGGTAGGCAGACTCCCAACCACTGCGCCACCAGGGAAGCCCTGATACCTGTTTTAGCTGGCCTCAGGTACTGCTCCAGCTGGGGAACAAGACACTGCCTCGTTACAGCCAGATGGAGATGGATGTTCAGGTTCTCCTCTCTGCCTCAGTTGACACACAGAGGGGAGGGCTCCTCATCACTGCTTGGTAGAAATTGGAGTTCAGGCTCCACTGTAGGCTGTGCTGACATAATTCTGGCTAGGAAGGGGAGCACCCTGATGCTCTTCATGTATTCTCCATTGACAATGCAGAATGGTAGATGGAAGTGCACGAATGGCCTCAGTTCTGCTGAGAAGTGGGAAGAAGTTCTGACTGTCAGTTAGCCTTCCTCTGACACTTCCTAGTGGAAGGGGCAGGGCACCTAACAGGAAACGGGAGAGGAGCCATGTTAGCCCAGGTGGAGATAGAAGTCCAGTGTTCGCATGTGTTCTCCACTCACACTGCATTGGGAGAGACCCCCCTTAACACCTGACCTACTGGAGCATTTTGTTGTAACCTGGAAAGGGTGAAAGTCTAGGCTCTATACATTATCTTTGCTGGTAGGGTCTTAGTTTTGTTGTTGTTTTTGTGTGTTTGGCTTGAATAGAGGGTTTATTACATAAAAGTTTCTGTCTTGTAGGCTGCCCCTTTCCTGGTCCATTGGCTAAAGGGAGTAGGCTTTTCTTGGGCCTTTCTTTATCTGCACTCAGAATTTCCAGGTGGCTGCCTTTTCCAGTAATCACTATAGAATATAAGACCAATAACAAAATCCAGGGAACTTACCACTGTATTGTTCCTTGGTTCCCAGGATTCCCCTAGCCAGTCTGCCTTCTCTCTTCCCCCTTTCAGAATTTTATATTTGTTTTATATATCATGTTCATGGTTTTTAGCTGTACTTAGCAGGAAGAATAGGGAAATGTTTGTGTACTCCATCTTTTGGAATAAGAAGTCCTTTCTATTTTAGTGTGATGGTATTGTGGTACAGTCTTTAAAGACATATATTATGTCTGGGGTGAACTTCAAAAAATTGGGGTGGGTAATAGGTAGGAATATGGATCAAACGAGATTAGCTATGAATTGGTAATTGTTGAAGATGGGTGATAATACATATATGTAGGTTTATTACCCTACTTTATTTTTGTATATGTCTGAAATTCCCCTTAAAAAGAAAACCATTTCCTGACTACCCAGTCTAAGTCATGTTACAAGCTCTTGTCTGTGTTCTCCACTACAGTGTAAACTTGATAACAAGGACCCAGTCTATCTTGGTCACAATTAGAGCTCCAAAGCTTAAAACTGACTGGTATATGGCTGGCATTCTAATTACCATGTTTCCTCAAATATAAGATTCCATAGATTATAAAATACATTTATTTTATGTACCATTAAAAAATACTGCAAATTAAATTATGATATACCACCAAGTTTTAGAAGTATTTGGATTTCAGATGCTACAATGTGAAAAAAATGTTTTAGAATTAATGAAATATGATATCTGTGGAATAAATGAATACTCTAAAATACTGCAAGGTCAAGATTCTGATGACAGTGCTTCATACATGTTCAAGAGCAGATCAGGGTATATTTTTGAGAGTATTATCAATTCTACAGTGAGTATATTTCTTCCCAAATATTGAAATTTTTTATGCCCAACTTTATAGGCTCTTGTTACAAATCTTAATAGAAAATGCAACATTCTGCCATGGTCTCCCATCTTTTCACCACCAAGGACCCTTTTATTATTTTATCCCCAAGGTTCCCATATTTTGAAATATTTTGATGCCAAGTAAAATTTATTTTTTCCTTGATATCAAGTAAAAGCTAATTTTCATTTTTCATCTATTAAATGTATAGTATTCAAACTGAGGCAATATAATTCCAGCTAAAATAAACGTGACCTTCTACCTACCCTGTGTGGACTCACCATAGGGAAAAGTAACATTTCTATTAGGAAATCTACTTTTTAGCGTCCAGTGCCACTTTCTCAGAATCCAAGAACCAGAGATGGCAGGCACTTGAGATGATAGGAATCAAGATGGCAAGAAGCCACATGCCAGCTCCTATATTAAGTCAAGAAAGGGCATTTAGGTAGCCCATCTAAACGTTATAAGTTAGGCCATTTGTTTATACAACTCTCCAACAGAGAAAGTTGTGTAAGGGCATTAAACACTCTGGTGAACTGACATCGTCCAGGGGCCTATTCGAATTTCTAAATTGTTAGCATAAAAATTCAATTCGTTTTTCTAGGTTGAAGTGCAACACAGTAGTGAAAAGAAAATGATACTTGTGGGGTTTTTTGTATCACCCTGTCTCTGTGCCTCAGTTTAGATCTGAGTGCAGAGGACAAGTCATTCATCTTTGCATCCCTGAGCAGACAGTTCAATGGTTGCCCAGAGAAGGCACTTGTGTTTGTGAATATGTGAATGAATGGAAGGACGGTGGTCCTCAGAACCTTCAAGACATCTTCTTATTTGAGCTCTCTTGAGGGAAGATGGAAACTAGGAAAAGGAAATGAACAGGAAACATGACCTCAGGAACCTGGCAAGGAAGAAAAACTAATGCATCCTGAATTCTCTTTACCTTTGGAAAGTTCCTTATGCCTGTGACCATTTCTACATGCCTAACACCTAATGTGGAACAACAAATCTATATGCAAAAACTTTAACCAAATACCTAAGACACACAATACATTTTTAAAATGAGAGCATGGGGCTTCCCTGGTGGTGCAGTGGTTGGGAATCCACCTGCCAATGCAGGGGACACCGGTTCGAGCCCTGGTCCAGGAAGATCCCACATGCCACGGAACAACTAGGCCTGTGCACCAAAACTACTGAGCCTGTGCTCTAGGGCCCATGAGCCACAACTACTGAGCCCGCATGCCACAACTACTGAAGCCCACGCACCTAGAGCCTGTGCTCTGCAACAAGAGAAACCACTGCAGTGAGAAGCCCGCACATTGCAACGAAGAGTAGCCCCCGCTCTCTGCAACTAGAGAAAGCCCGTCTGGAGCAATGAAGATCCAACAGAGCCAAAAATAAATAAATTAAATAAATTTAAAAAAAAATAAAATGAGAGTATGTATATTAGGTGCTACCAAGGGGATCAAAATTTCTTTATTCTCTTCCTAGAAAAATCATGTAAACATTAGCACAGATCTCTCCTTATCCCCCAGGTTCAAAATCATCATGACCTGTTAGCCCTACATTTAAAATAAACAGGAAAAATAAAACCAGTTACCAGATGAACAGTTTTGGTTTTCTTTGGGAAACCTTCCACTTTAAAGGCTCAGTAGTAGGTCTGTGTGAATCTGGTGAGGAGGGACTAAGGGGACTCCAGTGGGCACGGAGCACAGCAGTGGGTCAGTGGATTCCGGCCGTTCTAGTAAGTATCACATTAGGCCCACTTCCAGCCCCCAAAGGACAGGATTAAATATTCTGAGCTCACGTTCCAGGAATGGCTGGTCTTTCCCTTCCCTCCAGAAAAAGGACTGGGGCAGATCCACAGGGTTGAGAGGAGGAAGGACACACCTTCTTAACCTTTGTCTGTCTTTAAAGCAGACTTCCTAGGATGCACTTCTTCCTTACATCAGAAAAAAGCCATGAATATGCAGCCACATGGATTGGAGAAGACAGAAGAAAACAGGTAAGAATCTATGCAATTGCTTCTCTTCCTGTTGAAGTGTTAAATAATATAATCCAGTGACTTTTTTGTTCCGTCATATTCTTGGAGTGGGGCAACTTAATGCTTGGTTTCCAAAGCAATATATTATTGGATAAGTACCTGACATAGCAATCCTGGAGCTTGGTTAGATCTTCTTTTCAATCTCGCTTTCAAATACCTATCTTCTTGCCTTTAGTGTCACTTCAACCAGGAAGAAAAGAGGTAAGTCTCTCAGAGACCATTTAATATACCCCACTGATAACTAGTTATTTATGATGAAGAATAAGCTGTACTACGAACTTGGTAGAGAACAAGAGTGTCAGAACCTTTGCTCTATCAGATTACAAAGTAAGTCTCCTTTCATAATGAACTCCTGGAAGTTGAGATGGTACTCCCTAACGTCTGGGCATCCGTTAGCCCATGGGTAAAACGGGCTAAAATATATAAAGCAATGAGCACAGTCCCTAGTGTACAGTAGGTGCCCCATACATGTTTCTGGTCAACTAAAATAGTTGGCATTTATTAAGGACCAACTGAGTGCCAGACCCTATGTTCGTTGCTTTATATACAGTATTTCTTGGTAGGTGCTAATAACCCATTTTCTAAGTGAGTTAAGTAAGGCTCAGCAATTCAGTTTATCCAAAGAAGGTTAAAATGTTAGCTGGGGATACAGTTAGCAATTGAACCCAGCTGGTCTGATTTTAAATCTCACGCCCTTTCCATTAGTCCACATTGTTTCCTTAAACTGTTATTGCACATTTGAGTGAGCTAGATAGAAAGTGAGAAGCAAGTGAGTTATATTAAAAACCTAAGAATTCTAAACTGAAAATATCCTTTCATGCCTCAGTAGATTAAAGAAGGGAAGGGTAAACAACATGTAATAAAAGAAACCCTAAATGAAAGAGAACAAAAAGGTGCTGTTAAATGTCTTAAAATAGATACAAATGTTAGTTCAATGTCTGATATTGTCCCTCTTTTTACAGAGGGCCTTTAGGAACAAAGTAATCATGTTCTCTCCACCACCCTCCCCACCACAAAAAATGGACATTATTTCTCTCTATACATTCCTCATGATTAAACTGTCCCAATTCAAGAATGTACTAGGACAAAGAAGTAGGCAGGTTTTTATTCTTGAAAACCCCTCAATAGAAGAAAGGCAGTCAGGAAGATGGCCTGGTCACCAACCTGTTCAGTACTAACAGCTGAGTCTTAGTACCTGTATTCTGTAATATTAGGCTGGGAGGTCTTCTTACCTGGACTCAATGATTTGTCTACCACATGAACCTCCTAAACTGTTCATGCAACGTTTTAAAGAACTGTTTACTTAGTCTTGGGGCTAGATAAGAGGGAAAGAATATAGAGATAGATAAAAAGAAATGAAATATACCATGAATGCTTAACCAAAGCATGGAATGGGTTGGGAAGGAAAGAAAAGACTTTAGTACCAGTAGAAATAAAGGCAGACACCTTGGACTCAGAGATGATGAAAAATCTTAAAAAACTTCATCAGTGACAAGTGGCTGCCTTCAGGTGCCAAATTCCACTAACTTCTCAATCTCTATATAAACAAAGAGTTGCAGATGCTGGCCAAGGCCCCATTTTTTCCCTGCCAATATTGATACCAGGTGTTTGGACCATCTACGTAAAACTTATTAATAGGATTTGACCACCAGTAGCTTTTCCTGACAGTTGACTATAAACTAGAACTTCAGCAGTATGGTTTAGAATTACTTTAGAAATATAAATAAGTGCTTCTGTGATTAAACTCTACTCTCAGTTAACACAGAATTGACACTGGCTTTAACTTCTGAGAGACATTATTATTTATGTTTGTTGCCCATTTTAAATGGACACAATTGTAAATAAAGAATTTTAAACAGAGCCCCTAATAAAGCCTAAACCTAATCATTCCCACAATTCCAGTTTTATTTAGATTTTATGTGCTTGCATGTAGACACACTTAAAGAACATATTTTTCATATATATGAAATATAGATGATATGGGAGTTTGACAAATGATTTGTTAATGAAAATTTATTAACTATATAATCTTTGAGTACCAGAGAAACTTCACTATGTACAGATCACCATGAAGTTCCCAGTTTCTAAACTCTGGTTATATGAATATGCCTCAAGCACCAAGGAACAAACAATAATCCTAATTCAAAAAGGAAAAAAAAAAACAAAAAACCCCAAGAAACAAAAGATCCTTCAAGTCTCTTGGATCTGTTTGTTTTTTAAACACCATTTGGGAAACTCTTTTATTCTACATTTCCTTCCATTTAGGTCAGTTTCCAAAAACAGTATCAATAAAAATTGATCAGGGAAAAAGGACAGACAGACCATTACAGATAAAGGTGATGTCACTAAATAACTTTCTGGAAATTATTCTGCCTTAAATACAAAACTTTTAACGTAGGGGATCTGCATTATGTAACATGTATGAAAAAAAAAACCCAACTCTTAATTTTCAAAAATCAGAAACTCCAACAATGCAATCATAAGAAGAGTAGGGGGTGAAAGGCTCACAGGGAGATCTTTAGCAGACCCAGTTAGTTAAACAGATTCTAGGATTTCACCTTCTTCCCTGGCATCTGCTAGCTGCAGAGGCAATTTGTATAATATACAGGCATCAAAAAAGAGACCTGACAGGCTGAGCACAAACTTTCATGAAATTTCACAAGAAATCTTATGGGCAAAAGAAAGAAAAATCAAAGAATGAAGACTGAAATAGAAAAAAATGGAAACAAAATATGTCTGAATCTATGTTTGTGGAAGGGACTGCATCCTTGCCTACAAATGTGGATTATATACACATTTATATTAAGTCAGTTCATATGTTACACCTGACAGTTCAGAAAGGATGTTTCTCATGAGAGGTGGAAGGAGGTTCTATTCACTTGGATCCTCAGGCCCCAGTCCTTTGTCCTGGCTGGTTCGTGGTCTCCGCACAAGACTCAACAGCTTGGTATATGAATGGATAGAGCTTGATGTCTGGTCCAGGGGTGGAACAGTTTCTACATTCTTCATTGTAATATCGTAGCAACAGCTTATATACTTCTCCTGAAGAGTAGAAAGCCAGACCAATTGCACATTAAGGTATGTAGATGGATAAAACTACTACAGAACACTTCAGTTTTATCTTAATCTAAATAATATATGCTCACATTTGGCTTTTGAAAATAGAGCATGAAGGCTTTATTTTAAAAAACAGCCTGGAAGGCTTTCCTGATATAAAGTTAAAATTTTTTAGAATACCTTAAAGAAACTACTTATTAGTTCATAATTACAGCAGGCTATACATGGTACATCATGCATGCATTGTTTTGGGAGTTCGTGGCAACTCTAATTTTACATTTAGCTCCCATATAGCAAGGCCTTTCAGGTCCAGCTGAAACAGTAGATGGAGGATGCTGGCATGTCTGATAAACATAACTCAGAGTGAGGCCGCTTAGGTTTTAACTTACCTGCCAATACCTTCCCTCTTTCAGTTTTCTATACACACAAAAGTAAAAAAGGGACACTAATTCCAACTTCTCAGCCTTAAATTAATAAGCTGACATACTCATTCAAGATTGAGGATGAAAGTTTGCCAGAAAAAGATTCTGCAAGTGTTGCCCCTCTAAGACCTTCTCGCCCCATCAAAATCACACTTCCATTTTTTCTTATCCACTATGATCTATCCAGATTTAGCAAGTGCTCCTCCTGGATGGTGTACAATCCATTTAGATACCAAGTGTCAAGACTATCCCCTACTTACCAACAGTCAGTTTCCTTTCAGTAAGGAACGTGTGCATGCTGTAAATGTCTCTCATCAATTCTGAGTCCCCAAAGGTGAAATAAACCACATCTCGCTCAGCTACAGCAGCTGCCAGTATCTGTATTAAGGCTGTAGCAAAGAGAAGAAACACAACTATATTATGACACTTCACATCAAGATACCTTCTGTTCTTTCAACCAGGTAAATTATAGCTGGTGTGTCATAGCTTTATCCTGGATTAAAGATTTATAAACCTAATATACACGTTATTAGCAATGGCAAATACAGAATGAATATAAATCATCTAGTTTTGTGACTGAACAGACATGCTGCTGAGAATATCATCAAGCCACAGAATTCCCACGTAAGTAAGCATCTTCGTGGGAAAACAAAGGAAGGTGCATCTGAGGCAGCACAGTTAAGGCACTGAAGTGTTTTGTTTTTTTTTTTTCACTTACACTAATCTGGAACTAAAATTTTTGTGTTTGCTTGCTTGATTTAATTATTTTATCTTATACATAGTCATTGTTTTTTTTCTGTCAAAGGAGTCTCTGTGATTTCCCATGACCAATATACTTGGGAGGTTCTACTGTTCTCATTAACCCTACAGCAAGCAAGCATTCTCAAAAATGGGTTAGAGAAGACACCCTTATCCCTCCTGCACTCCCACCTCCACCCAATCACTACAGCATGGAGTGAATGTTACTGAAAACACTGGACAGTAACTCTGGTGTACTGGAAAAGGAAAATCATTGAGGACCACTGTCCCCACAAATCAGAGTTACAAATCACTCAGCCTGGAGTATATTTCCAAAAGTTAAATTCCTTTATAATCTTAATCTCAATAGACAAAATTTATTTTTTTATTATTTAAAAAAATAAATTTATTTATTTTATGTATTTTGAGCTGCACTGGGTTGCATTGGGTCTTCGTCGCTACGCATGGGCTTTTCTCTAGATGCAGAGAGCGGGGGCTACTCTTTGTTGCTATGTGCAGGCTTCTCACTGTGGTGGCTTCTCTTGTTGCGGAGCGTGGGCTCTAGGCACACAGGCTCAGTAGCTGTGGTGCACTGGCTTAGTTGCTCCACGGCATGTGGGATCTTCCTGGACCCAGGCTGCAACCCGTGTCCCCTGCATTAGCAGGCAGATTCTTAACCACTGCGCCAGGGAAGCCCGACAAAATTTACTTTAAATAACAAAAATGAACAAAGGTACAATAAATGCCCTTTTGCTAGTAACATATCTTTTCCCTCATAAAATGGGAGATGGGAATCAAACTAAAACCCTCTGGAGGATAAATATAGTTTTGATTTTTTGAGAGCATGTTAATATTCTACATATTCAAAACAAAATTAAAATAAGAATGGGAATGGGAAGGAACCTGTAACTGAAAGCAAAGTAAAACAAATGAGCCTAATTTTATTTCAAAAGAATAGCACTACAGGGAAAGGAAAAATGAAAGGATGAAAGTAAGAACTAATCCAAGTAACTTATGAACACACTATTTGACTAATATGCCTTCAGTCTTGGGCAAGGAGGAAAGAATCGCAAACAATTCCCGGACTCTTTTTACTAGATTTGCTTACCACAGTAGTACAGGTGAAGCAATTCTGAAACTATTTTAAAATATATTTCAGGACTGAACAAATGAGTTAATTTGTTGATGTTGCTGGCAGCTGTAGTTCTCAGTGTGGAAGAGGGAATACAACACGGAATGGGAAAAGACAAAAAAGAACTCTGTGGTGATTGATAGATTGAAATGGAAGGCACTGGTATGTACTCATGACTTCTAAAATATGTACATTTGTGTGTGTTTGAGTGAGAGAGAGAGAGAGAGAGAGTGTGTGTGTGTGTGTATGTGCATTTCTTAGTTTTGTCTGCTGAAAGGGCCAAAAAGAAGACATCTTAGTAGCAATGAGCACATCTAGTGCCCAGATCTTGGTCTCTAATACCATTCCACCTAACAGAGCTGTATTCCTCAGGGAACACCTGATTCCATGGTTAGGACAGGACAGGTACAAGATGAACCCAGAATGTTTTATTATACCAGAAAGTGAAGAAGTGCTCAAAAACAGGAAAACTGATGGATGTTTGTCACAAGAATATAGGAGCCAGTTTGAAGGAGCTCCTACTAGCCAAATCTGGACAAGCTAAGCACCAAAATATTATGTACAGTAATAACTTACAAATCACTGAAAAAATATAAATTCCTGAGTTCACAATGATAATATATAATAAATAGAGAGAAAGAAGGGCTTTTACTCACAGGAGAAAGCCAAAGACTAACTGGTTAAGTCGGGAGGGAGTGCTAGAACTATCATAATCCTCTTTTTGCAACCATCATGGTAAAGACTGGATCAGGCAAAGATCAATAAAGGATGCTAAACCTAAGGGAAATTTTGTCTCAAAGTGTCTTCCTACAGACTACTTAATTAACTACAAGAGAGGAAAAAAACTCTGCAACAGTGGAAAAATCAGATAACACCTTGACTGGGTGATCAAAATTAACATCACTAATGGGGTCAGATGACTACTTAAGTGCCTCCAGACACTATCACCTAGGTACTGCTCTGATCAAGAATGCATAATATAAACCTAATTATGAGGAAACAGCAGATAAACTCAAGGAATGTTGTATTCTTCAAACATGTCATTGTCATAAAAGAAAAACAAAGAAAGGCTGTGGAAATACTCCAGATTCAAAAGGAGGCTCAGACATTAACTAAATGCAATACCTGACCCTGGACCCTGTATTGGAGGGCAAAATGGCTACAGCGGGTTTGATTAGGGCACCTGATAAAACTGCAACACAGATGAGAAGATTAAAATATTATATCAATGTACATTTATGAATTTATAACTAATGTGTTTATATAAGAGAATAGGAAAAACACACTAAAGTATTTAGCAAAGGGGGTATAATGTATGTAACTTAAGCTCAAATCGTTCAGAAAAAAATTGTGTATAATACACAAGCATATATACATAAACATACACAGAGTTTAACTTTTTGTAACTTTTTGTAAGTTTGAAATTATTTTCAAATAAAAAGTTTAAAAAATTATGTAGGAAGGAAAATTATTTTTAAGATGAACTAGTAAATTTGATATAGCTGAGTATTCCCAAATTTGGGAAACAATCTAAGACATTAGAATACATGTGAGATTCTAAAATACCAAAGTATATCCTAATTTCCAAACTAATATTTATTGAGTATCCCCAGCATGTGAGGTACTGTGACTAGGCCTCATTAATCTTGGAGTGTTGAAAGTAATTATCTCAAAATAGAGATACATTTTAATTAAAACCACTCAACCAACTTGTACATACATTAAAGCTTCAGTACACTCAATTTTAAAAGGTTCCTAATTAACCTAAACTACATAAAAAAAGGGAAACCAATGAATCATCATCTTTTTCTACCAAGAGGTATCATTTTTTTATCTTTTGGTTTGAATGAAATTTGGCTTTAAGTATTTCCTATTTAAGAGACAGAGAGGAGAGAGAGACCCAAAGAAAAGTCCTTTTAGTCCTACTTCGTCCTTACATACAGAAATACTAGATCACTGGTTATTTGCCATTTATGAAATAAAATATTAATAAAAACATTTAAAATGTATCTCCCTATAGAGTTTAAGTTTTAAATGCTTCACAGGCCACTTTGTCCCTGTGGATAGGCTCCTGGAGCTAAGCTTGACAGATCTACCAAAAAGGCTGGATCCTAATAAGAGAACCAGTTCATACTACATTCTTGATTTCACATCCATTTCTGTTTGGGTACACATGGTAACAAAAGCTGGGACTGGAGACTGAAGACCTGAGCTCAGGCCTTGCCCTTCTGCTAGCTATCTAAGCTCTATGACTTTGGCCAAGTCACTTAACTCTCCTGCCTGCATTTTCGCCATCTGTGCAATGAAGAAGTTGAATCAGATGATCCCTAAAGACTCTTTCAGAGTATAATTCCATAATCTGTTATAACTTTTCTCCTTGCATTGGATATTAGACTATAAATACACAAAGGAAATTTTCAGAAATTTAAATTAATCTTGACCTTAAATACATCAGTAATCACTAACAAAAGATCATTTTAAACAGAACTGTCTTCAGACCTCACTACATCCCCAAGATCTTTTCAAATCTAGACAATTATGTCTCACAATTTAAGTGAACTCTCCTGTTATCACAAGTTAGATGAGAATAAATCACAAATCTAATAGGGTGTATGGACTGACTCCAAGTATGATAAAACCATCAAATTCTAACTTCAAGCACAACTAGGTGCCAAAATAATCACTTAAATTAACCTGCAGGGAGCTTGGTTTTAATTTTCTTTTTGGCATCAATGTTAAGCTGCAAAAATTCTTCAAAAAAATATGAATAATGTCAAAAAACAATTCACAGTGTCCTCTTGTAACAAATGAACCAAACAAAAAATGAGTAAAACCATGGATACTTTATACCACAGGTATGGTCTGAGGCCATTAGCATGTAACATTAGTAACAACTGCTAACACTGAGCTCTATACTGTAGCATGCTGAACGTTCTAGCAGCTTTTTTTAAAGGACAAACTCAAGATTCACAAGGATTAACTCACTTAATCCTTACAAAAACTGAATAAATGTTAGTATTATTTCCATTTTGAAAATCAGGAAATAAAGGCACCAAAAGATTAATTAACCTGTCTAAGGTCACAGAGCCAGAAAGCGGTGGAGCTGAAATTTCTATTTGTCAAATAGAAATTCATTAAGCTTATTTTATTTGCAAGTCACTATTAGGTAGTGAAGGTAGGGAATGGGGATAGAAAAGAAAATGCACAGGACTGCATCAAGATAGCTTCAAATTATGGTAAGCTAGCAATGGCATAATCTTTCACAAGTCAGATAACACAGTACAGAGAGGTACAAAAAATAAACACTGAGGATGTGCAATGAGAAATTGACAAAAACACAATAGAAAGAACTTTAGAGCACCACTTGATTCCTTCGGAAAGCAGGCAGACAAAACTAGAAAAATATAGGGTCTGATCTAATAGGTATAGAATCTAACAAAGTATAAATTCTTTACCCTTCAGAGACATCTTTTCAAGTGCCAACATAATATATACAACAATTATGTTAGGCCACAAGTAAAAGCCCAAAAAACTCTTAAAAAGTAGAGATAATTTTATCTATACTCTTTGATTACAATGCAATAAAATTAGAAATAAGAGATGAAACAAACATAATTTGCTTTAAAAACCATTTAGAAATGGTTTCAAGTTATCTCCTAAAAATCTCATGGGCGCCTGGTGGTACACTTACGGGGCAGGAGCCCACTCAACAGTCTCTACTGAGATGGGATAAATAATGCAGCAAAAAACAAACAAAAAAAGCAAAAAACAGTGCTTCTAATCTATCTAACAATGAGAAAAGGCCAAGTAATCTACAGAATCATAACTTTTCCTGAGTCTACCAGAGAGCTGAGTTTTCAGGGCAACCAAAGTACAACAAGCTCTACCAAGAAGAGACAAAACACATGAACTATTATCTTGAAAGAACACAGGAGAAAGAGGCAGCTACCATAGAAACGGGTGAGAATAAAATTTTGAAAGCCAAGTGTGAACTGGAGGTGGGGGTAGTGTCACTTTGTAATAGCTATGAGCCCCAGAAAGGAGAATTCACATTCACTCAAAAGCTCTTTTCCACGGGCCTCCAGAGGGTCCTCAGAAAGATGAGGGGCCAGGCAGGAGGACAGAGAGAGCCCCCTTTGGTTCCACAAGCCTGCAGGAGGTAACTGGCTGCTGCTGGAGGACAGGCATCAAGCCCCTCTTCCCTATGTCCCTTCTTTCCTACCCTCTGGCTCATAGGGCCATTGGCTGCCTGGGGCAGAAAGCTGTTAATCAATGTCTGTTGAATGAATGAATATATGAAAAATATTCTCTTACTAGTTGTTAGCATAACGTACAATGAAAGCCATTCAAAATTAAATTGTTACAAACTGAAAAACTCATGCACAGTTAGGCAACAAGCATGTTAAAAAATATTTAGCCTTATTTCTAATAAAAGAAATGTAAGTTTAAGGGTTTATTATATGCCCATGTTCTCCGTCCATGAAGTTTTCTGTTTGCTTGTTTTAACTGTCCTTCCTCCCTTCTTTCTTATAGGGTAGGGATAGCATCTGATGGTTCAGATGAGTCTTCCTGAAACATTACTAAGACCTAGGGACAGATAAAGATGGCCAGTTCAGAGAAGTTAATATTGGCCCTGTCTTTATCTGCTCTCAAAAGGTTTTTGTTTACCAACTTTATTTAATCTATCAATACTTTGAACTGGACCATAGCTTCTGATTCTTCTCTGTGCACCCGCTCTGCCTCCCTAATGTTGGTTCATCAGCGAACATCTCTTTCTTAATGCTCTCTTCTCTTGGAAATTAATCTAGGATTTAAATGCTCCCTTGCTCATATATGCTATGTGGCTAATGAGAAAGTGGGCTTATAAAAGAGGGGTTTTTACACAGTTCCAACAGCTCTTTTTTTTTTTTATACAATCAGAATATAATTGACATATAGCATTATATTCATTTCAGGTGTACAACATAATTAGATATTTGTATATATTGCAAAATGATCACCACAATAAATCTAGTTAACATCCACCACCACACATAGCTACATATTTTTTGTGATGAGAACTTGCAAGATTTACTCTTTTAGCAACTTTCAAATATACAATACGGTATTATTAACTATAATCACCATGCTGCACATTACATCCCCACGATTTATTCATTTTATAACTGGAAGTCTGTACCTTTTGACCTCTTTCACACATTTTGTGCACTCTCCATCCTATACCTCTGGCAACCACTGATCTGTTCTGTGTATCTATGAGCTCTTTTTTTTTTTTAAGGTTCCACATATAAGTGAGATCATATGGTATCTATCTCACTTAGCATCATTCTTTCAAGGTCATCCATGTTGTTGAGAACATTTTTAATAAGATTTTTTAAAATTAC
Source organism: Monodon monoceros (assembly GCF_005190385.1). Lineage (NCBI taxonomy): Eukaryota > Metazoa > Chordata > Mammalia > Artiodactyla > Monodontidae > Monodon > Monodon monoceros. Next base: position 36,773,647 of record NW_021703781.1, read on the forward strand.
AAAAACAATAACAGATTTGATGCAATCTCTGTCAAAATATCAATGGCATTTTTCACAGAAATAAAATAATTCTAAAATTTGTATGGAAACACAAAAGACCCTAAATAGCCAAAGCAATTTTTTTTTTTTTTGCTGTACGCGGGCCTTACACTGTTGTGGCCTCTCCCGTTGCGGAGCACAGGCTCCGGACGCGCAGGCTCAGTGGCCATGGCTCACGGGCCCAGCCGCTCCACGGCATGTGCGATCTTCCCAGACCGGGACACAAACCCGTGTCCCCTGCATTGGCAGGCGGACTCTCAACTACTGCACCACCAGGGAAGCCCGCCAAAGCAATTTTTGACAAAGAATAACAAAGCTGGACAAATCACACTCCCTGATTTCAAACTCTACTACAAAGCTACAGTAGTCAATACAGCATGGTACTGGAACAAAAACACACAGATCAATGGAACTGAATAGAGAGCCCAGAAATGAACCCATATTTATATGGACAATTAATCTATAACAAAGGAGGCAAGAATACACAATGGGGAAAAGACAGCCTCTTCAATAAATGATGTTGGGAAAACTGGACAGCTACATGCGAAAGAATTAAACTGGACCACTTTCACATACCATATACCAAAATAAATTCAAAATGGATTAAAAGTAACACCTAAAACCACGAAACTTCTAGAAGAAAACATAGGCAGTATGCTCTTTGACATAAGTCTTAGCAATATTTTTTGGATATGTCTCCTGAGACAATGAAAACAGAAGCAAAAATCAACAAATGGGACTACAGTAAACAAAAAAGCTTTTGCACAGTGAAGGAAACCAACAAAACGAAAAGGGCCACCTACTGAATGGGACAAGATATTTGCAAATGATATATCCAAAAAGGGGTTAATATCCAAAATATTACAAAGAACTCATACATCTCAATGCCAAAAAAACAACCAACCAGTAAAAACTGGCCAGAGGACCTAGACAGACATTTTTCCAAAGAAGACATACAGATGGCCAAGAGGCACATGAAAATATGCTCAACATCACTAATCCTCAGGGAAATGCAAGTCAAAACCACAATGAAATTGCACCTCACACCTTTCAGAATGGCTATTATCAAAAGACAACAAATAAGTGTTGGTGAGGATGTGGAGAAAAGGGAACCCTTGTGTACTGCTGATGAGAATATATATTGATGCAATATATATGGAATATAGTATGAAGGTTCCTCAAAAAGTTAAAACTAGAACTACCATACAATCCAGCAATTCCACTTCTGGGTATTTATCTGAAGAAAATGAAAACACTAATTAGGAAAGATATATGTACCCCTATGTTCACTGCAGCATTATTTACAATAGCAAGATATGGAAGCAATCTAAGTGCCCATCAATACGTAAGTGGATAAAGATGTGGTATATATATACAATGAAATACTACTTGGCTATAAAAAAGAATGAAATCTTGCCATTTGCAACAACATGGATGGACCTAGAGGGTATTATGCTAAGTGGAATAGAAAGACAAATACTGTAGGATTTCACTTATGGATGCAATCTAAAAACAAAACAAAATAAATGAACAAACATAACCAAACAGAAACAGAGTAATAGATACAGAGAACAAACAGGTGGCTTCCAGAAGGGAGGGGGTAGGGAGGAAGAGAGAAATAGGTGAGGGGGAAGATGTATAAACTTCCAGTTGCAAAATAAATGAGTCATGGGTATGAAATGTACAGTGTAGGGAATACAGTCAGTAATTACATAAGATCTTTGCATGGTGACAGAAGACAACTAGACTTATCATGGAGATCATTTTGAAATATACAGAAATATAGAATCACTATGTTGTATACCAGGAGCTAACGTAGTATAAGTAGGTCAATTATACTTCAGAAACAAATAAACAAACTCACAGGAAAATATGATCAGATTTCTGGCTACCAGAGGCAGGAGGCTGGGGGAAAGGGAATTAGATGAAGGTAGTCAAAAGATAACAAACCTCCAGTTATAAGATAAGTAAGTACTAGGAATGTAATGTACAACATGATAAAGATAACTAACACTGCTGTACATTATAAATCAAAGTTGCTAAGGGAGTAAAGCCTGAGAATTCTCATCACAAGGAAAACAGTTTTTTTCTACTTCTTTAATGTTGTATCTATATGAGATGATAGATGTTCAGTAAACCTACTTGATATTCATTTCATGATGTAAGTCAAATCATTATGTTGTACACCTTAAAATTACATAGTTCTGTAGGTCAATTATATTTCAGTAAAGCTGGAAAAAACCAACAAACAATATATGCTCACAACAGAAAAATAATCTCGATAATTGAGAAAATTACACAATGAGAATCTTGTGTATACTATACTACCCTTAATAGTCACCAGAGCAAGCAAAGCCGCAGTCTGAGAGAAAGGCTTTTATGCCATGAAGAAAAGAAACAAAATGAACACATTTATAAAGCTTCCCAAATTGTCCATCACAAATGACCAAGGCTTATAGTAGACCTTGTTTCTGGATTGATGATATGAATCTACTCATTTATTTTACTTAAGAGAAAAACAGAAAAAAGTGTCTGTCATAAGATCAATAAGCCCAGAGTGAAAAACAGGTTTCCTCAAACAAATTCAGGATGATAAAGAATTTCATAAAATAAAACCCAGAAATTCCTTCTTCTATAGACCTTCAAAACACCAAAACTGACAACATGTGGTTTTTGTTTTTGGATATGAAGAAAATATGGGTGAAAGCCTTTAGAATAAAGGAATAGAGAAGATTTTTCTAAGCATGCCACAAAAATGTAAACACATAAAACATAACTCCATGTGACAACAACTCAACAGGCTCAAATACATAAACCCTATGAGTATCCTTTGTAATAAAATTATAATAGCACCTTCCTGGGTTCTGTGAGTCATTCTAATGAATTATCAAACCTTAGAGGGGTTGGTTGTGGAAAACTCCCAAGACTGGTAGCCAGCTGGTAAGAGGTGCAGGTGGGCGGGGGGACACCCCCTCCCCAGACTTGCAGCTAGAGTCTGCAGTAGGGGCAGTCTTGTGGAGGATGGGTGTCCTTAACCCGAGGGTCTGTACTAACTTCAGGGAGTTAGTGTCAAGACTGCACTGTAGCACACCCAGCTTATGTCACCAGCTGGGTTGACAAAGAATAGTAACCATGCTAAGTAATAATATAATACTATTCTCTATAATTGACACTCCTGAGAGGAAAGCAAACGTCATAATATGGTAAATGACCAACAGCTTTGTTGATAGGTTTGTGATTTTTCTACTATAAACTATAAAGGGCAAGAAATGTTTATCCTTCTTGAGTACTGAAATGCCTCCTTATCTGTGCCATTCATGCAGCTCTCCCAAGCTATAGTCCCCCACACTGTGTACCTCTATTAAAGCACTCATTACTATGTGCTGCATTGTCTATGCCTCTCCCTCATATGCTAGACTGTGAATTCCAAAGCAGGGACTACATCTTATTCACCTTTGTATTCTCAGAGCCTACCACAGTGCTTAGGCAGTGGCAGATGCGCCGTAAGTTTGGTGAATGAACGAGTCAGTCATCAAATAGCTCTGTCCATAAAAAACCACTTCTGTAAAGGAACGTGCTTGAATGGGTGCTTTGGCTTGAAACTTCATAGTAATTTTGGCCTCTTCCCTCTCTTTATTCAACTAAATACTGTGTCTTATAGATCAGAGATAAGTGACCTCTGCAGGTAAATAATAAATAAAAATACGGATTCCTTCATATACAATAAGAAAAAAAAGGATGGTGTCAAATATTCTTTTTCTCTTCTTTTAGATCTTTGTGGTTAGAAATCCGGTTTGAAGGACTAACTCTTCTCCTTAGTCAAAATACTATTATCCTTCTTGTAACAACTGATTCACTCACCTTTTAATCTAGCATCGCCCCCAAAGGCACCACAGCCCCAGTTTCCTGTGGCCACTGCAGAAAGATTCTCTGAAGAAACTCCAGGACGAAGAAATCCACAGTAAGCCTGCAGGATGAAAGAAATATCAAAGCACGTGAATGACTAGACACTAACAGTATTTCTGACTGATGTACTAGGATCAGTATCCATTATCAAGCTTATGTTATCTCTCTCTCTTTTTTTCCTAGGGGCCAAAGTACAGGGGAAAAAGAGAAAATCCTGGGATTACACAAGGAAGAGAGTAACAAATGATCAGTTCTATTATTTATTTGCTTTGATGCTGGGCAAATCAAAGCCTTTAAACCATTACAGGTCTCAGTTTCTTTTTCCAATTCAAACAAATATAAAGGAAAATGTCAGATATTTTAAGAACTAATGGAATCCCAATCACAAACCACAAGGGATTAAAGGACAGAAAGGCATTTAAGACACTTTTATTTGAAAACTTTTGATTACCATTTTTTTCATTAAGGTAAACAGTTACTATTATGCTTCCTCACCACTCTCTCTCTGAATTATTGGGACTTAGATTAATAACTGTGATTAGCTTTTAAATGTGCTTCCTGCCACTGAAATGCTTAAACAACTATAAATAAAATGAGCAAGTAACTATATATAAAAAGGATACCTATACCTGGTTACAAGATAACCTTTAATATCCCTTCCAGCTCCAAGATTCTCTAGTTTCACAGCTCTGTTTTAAGCTAGAATATTTTAAAATTTGCCAGTAACCTGAGAAAAGTACAATATATCCTGAGGATGCTAAGTTTTAATTAAATGAACAGCTCATTTTGTATATGAGAAGACTGCAGTTTAAGGTCCCAGGGTTTCTGATTTCTGTTTCTTTGCTGTCAGACAAGTTGGTCTTTCTGCCTCCAAAGGGTTCTTAGTTTTCTGAAACTTATCAGACTATATTAAGAGGTTTAAAATAATAGCAAAGCAAATCTCCCCTGGGCTTTCTCAAGTACCAAACCCTAAAATATAGCTTATGTATAACAGTAAATAAAATAGAAAGAATGATGTGTGACAAATGTTCCCAGAGAAAAACCAAGGATAAAAGAAAGATGCTTCTATGAAACCCACACATAGAAATACTGTAAATTGCTCTCTGAAGTTGCTACAAGGGTATAAAAATGTATTTTATACCTGTCTGGGTGGATTAACAAGGCCATTCCTTCCCCCCACTCCTAGGCTGTAAATCCTGACAGATATTAATTATAAGTTGGTACCAGACCATTACTCAACACTGTGGTACAGAGCTTACACTAGAACTCACAAATTACCTGTATAATCAGATGCATGGAGCATCTGAAAATCTCTTTCAGGTCAAAACTATCAAAGAGCTCAATTTTTTTGAGTAGGTTCTTGAAAGATACAGTCTCTGCCTTTATGCCAACAAGGGGGTGAACAGACTTTCTGTCAGAATAGACATAACTTTGCCACATGCTTTCCTGTCAAATTCTCCAAATATGTCTAGAAGAAGAGGAAGATTTCTTAGCCTCCTAGTTTGTGTCATCTCTGTTTTATACCATCAGAATGGTTTTAGTTTCTTTCACACTGCTATCTCTACATATCTGGGCTAACTTTTCTTTAATGAGCAAAAATAGCTTAGTAAGACTAAGGCCTAACAACAGAATTTGAAATATTTAGATTATTAGAAGCAAAATCTAACCAATTTTACTTTAAAAAAAAATCTATCTTGAAAAATGACCATAACAAAAAAAAACCTATGAAACTGAAATTAACCTGCATTTGGTGTTCTGATTAAGTAAAATAAAATGAAACTTTAAAAATGTAATCAGATAGAAATTAAATGATATAAAATACTTACACAGTAATTAGGTATAAAGAATAACTGATGATTAAATACAAAATTCTTTTTTTATTCAAGCATAATTGATTTACAATATTATATTAGTTTCAATATTATATTAGGTATACATAGTGATTCAGTATTTTTACAGAATATACTCAATTAAAAGTTATTACAAGATAATGGCTGTAACTCCCTGTGCTATACAATATATCCTTGACGCTTATCTATTTTATACATAGTAGTTTGTATCTCTTAATCCCATACCCCTAATATGCCCCTCCCCGCCTTCCCTCTCCCCTTTGGTAACCACTAGTTTGTCTTCTATATCTGTGAGACTGTTTCTGTTTCTCATATACATTCATTTGTATTATTTTTTAGATTCCACATGTAAGTGATATATAGTATTTGTCTTTCTCTGTCTAACTTATTTCACCAAGCATAATATTCTCTAGGGCCATCCACTTTGCTGTAAAAGGCAGAATTTCATTCTTTTTTATGGCTGAGAAATATTTCCTTGTATACATATCCATTTGTCTGTTGATGGGCAGGGCACTTGGGTTGCTTCCGTATCTTGGCTACTGTTACAAAATTTTTATTCTGTTTGAACCAACCATTTCTCTATGATGGCCTAGTGGCATGGGATGGGGGGCGGCAGAAGGAGGGAGGACATTATATAATGTAAATACATTATACTGTTTGCTAAATTAATAATTTAACAATTTTTGTCCTAAAGAGTTGTTCATGACTTCCCTGGTGGCGCAGTGGTTAAGAATTCGCCTGCCAATGCAGGGCACACGGGTTCGAGCCCTGGTCTGGGAAGATCCCACATGCCGCGGAGCAACTAAGCCCGTGCACAACAACTACTGAGCCTGTGCTCTAGAGTCTGCGAGCTACAACTACTGAGACACGTGCCAAAACAACTGAAGCCCGCGTGCCTACAGCCCATGCTCCACAACAAGAGAAGCCACCACAATAAGAAGCCCACGCACTGCAACGAAGAGTAGCCCCTGCTCTCTGCAACTACAGAAAGACTGCGTGCAGCAACAAAGACCCAACGCAGCCAAAAATAAATTTAAAAAAAAAGAGTTGTTTATATGAAATCAATCTACCGTACTCGTCTAACTTAAACTAATACATAGTTGGTATTGAAAATGATTTTCTGATGTTTTAGAACACTGATTTCTTAAAAACAAACATAACATAAAAAGTTCCTTAAGAATCTTTTGGAAGAGAATAAAATAATATTGATTAAGAGTCTTAAAATTATACTTAGATTCAGTAACAGTAATTTTATAAATTTCTTCTTTTGTAAATTTCTTTTATTTGATTAAATAACAACTGTACAAAGATGTTTACTACATTATAGATAATAGAGAAAAACTTGGGACCACCTATTAGTTCAAAAACAGTGGCTAAGTCCTAGTATATCAATCCAACCAATTTTGTGGCCATTACACATATTATTATGGGGATTTCCCTGCCAGTCCAATGGTTAAGACTCTGTGCTTCTCCTGCAAGGGGCACTGGTTCAATCCCTGGTCAGGGAACTAAGATCCCTCATGCCATGTGGTGCAGCCAAAAATAGGTAGATAGATAGATTTAAAAAAATCAAATTTATTTAAAAAAACATCATGAAGATCATTAGAAAGTATGAAAAATACAATTTATAGATAAATAGATAAATACAATATAGGTAACTTTTGCACACATTTATATGAAAATTAGTATTCATGTGGAAAGACCTACAAAAATGAAAACAATTATTTGAAAGGTAAAATTATAGATGATTTTTTATCTTTAAAATAATTGTAACATTAGTAAATTGATTTTGCCTTTTTAAGATGCAATATAGGGACCTCCCTGGTGGCACAGTGATTAAGAATCCGCCTGCTAATTCAGGGGGACACGGGTTCGAACCTTGGTCCGGGAAGACCCCACATGCCGCAGAGCAACTAAGCCCACGCACCACAACTACTGAGCCTGTGCTCTAGAGCCCACGAGCCACAACTACTGAAGCCCGTGCACTGCAACAAAGAGTAGCCCCCGCTCGCCACAACTACAGAAAAGCCTGCACACAGCAACGAAGACCCAACGCAGCCAAAGATAAATTTAAAAAAATAAGTATAAATAAAAATTTTTTAAAGATGCAATATAAAATGAAAACACCATGTAGACCTTAGATTTCTCATATGTGAAATCAAAGACTAGATTAGGTTTCTCTATGGTTATCCTGATTCTATACATTGAGAAACTTAAGGGAAAACTCATTAAAAATGATACATTTTGAACTAATACTCCTGAAAAGTAACACAGACTTCAAGAAAAGATTATAAATGATCAAATGTTGAGCTTCTTAGAAATATCAGCAGCAAGTATTGATCAGTTGTGTTAATTAAGCTCTGATTTAAGAACAATCCCCTTCCAAAGTTGGTGATAACAACAAAAAAAATCTGACTTGAATGAAATAAAACTTCTATTGCCAGGTTATAAGACTCAGTCTTTTTCTATAAAGTATGTCTCGGGGCTTCCCTGGTGGCGCAGTGGTTGAGAGTCGGCCTGCCGATGCAGGGGACACGGGTTTGTGCCCCAGTCCGGGAGGATCCCACATGCCGCGGAGCGGCTGGGCCCGTGAGCCATGGCCGCTGAGCCTGCGTGTCCGGAGCCTGTGCTCCGCAATGGGAGAGGCCACAGCAGGGAGAGGCCCGCGTATCGCAAAAAAAAAAAAAAAAAAATGTCTCATAAGGACTCTATATTGTACAAATAAATGTTTTTCAGTATTGGTAATACTTACACCTAACTTAACCTATTCACATATACCAAGGCTTCACATCTTTAAAACTTCTGGTGCCTCTGAGGATGGGAAACTGAAGGTTAGTGCTATCCAAGTAAATGTAGAGAGTATCAGTTAGCCGTGGGCAATTTAAAAAGAGAAGATTTACTTATGTCCAGTGTTATCTTTTAAAAAGATCATATTTATAGATGATTTCTAAAAGTGAATGATCTAGCTCCTCCAGAAAAGTATTTGTGGGAATATAAATGTTATCATGGAAAAAAAGACTTCCCTAGTGGCACAGTGGTTAAGAATCTGCCTGCCAACGCAGGCGACACGGTCCAGGAAGATCCCACATGCTGCAGAGCAACTAAGCTCGTGTGCCACAACTACTGAGCCTGCGCTCTAGAGCCTGCAAGCCACAACTACTGAGCCTGTGCTCTAGAGCCTGCAAGCCACAACTACTGAGCCCACGTGCCGCAACTACTGAAGCCCATGCGCCTAAAGCCCATGCTCTGCAACAAGAGAAGCCACTGCAATGAGAAGCCCACGCACTGCAACAAAGAGTAGCCCCTGCTTGCTGCAACTAGAGATAGCCCACGTGCAGCAACAAAGACCCAACGCAGCCAAAAATAAATAAATATTTTAAAATGTTAAAAAAAGGGAGCCTTTAAATGTGTGTTAATGTACGATAATGGTTAAATACATTTACTTTTCATATGCTTCTCTCCAAACTTTTCATGTTTTTCTCTGCCATAACAAATACCATGGACTGAGTGACTTAAATAATAGACATTAATTTTCTCACAGTTTTGGAGACTAGAAGATCAAGGTGTCAGCATGTTTGATTTCATTTGAGACCTCTCCTTGGCTTGCAGATGGTCATTTTCATGCTGTGCCCTCACATGATCTTTATTCTGTGGGTATGCACCCCTGATTTTTTTTTGTATGCCCTAATCTCCTCTTTTTATTAGGATACTAGTTAGATTGGATTAGGGCGCTCCCTGGCATCATTTTAACTTAATCACATCTCTATACATTCTGACCTACTGGGGTAAGGGCTTCAACATATGAATTGTGGGCGGGCTGGGGGGGACCCATACCTACTGCTTATATAAATGTCTTCTAGTATCAATGACCATGTGACAAATTCACATACACATCTGATGAAAAGCTAAATATAAATCTTCTTATTCTACTTGATATGCTGTGTAATAAAAACATCATGTGCTTGGAGACAATTGCTTTAAGGCAAGAGTTTAGAACAGCGAATGCAAGCTCACAATTAAAAGGTACCTAATATAATAAAAGATATTCCTCAGTAATATCAGGTGAAAGAGAAATTATATCTGTTGATATATCAAAGAATAGTCTTTTTGGATAGTTTTTATGAGAAATTACTTAAAAGAAAAATGGAATCTGTGTGTAAGTTGAACTTTGGAAAATAGTGCATTTATTCTTCAAACTTTTATGAGATTCCTTTGAGAACTTCAAACATTAAAATAACCTAATAAATTATATATTAAAAAAACATGTTTAACAGTAAATTAGATTCTTGAGTACATTAGAATATGATAATAAATGTAATTATATTTGAAATATCTACTAAGTTTTAAGTGTACTAAAGTCTTTCTGGATTATTTGGTTATTTTACTAACAATATGAGAGGCAAGGCGGTTGAGCTGGGATAAGCAGAGCACCACAGAGAGGCCGTTCCTGTGGTAAGACCCAGGGAAAAGATGTGAAGGTGATATACTGAACACCACACATGCCAATCCCAGGGCAGTCCCAGTCTGCCTGCAATGGTACACCTAGTCTGTCATTCCCAGAAGTCTGTGTAGGGATTGGCACATGGGTAGTCATGCAAAACCACAACCTCATTATCTTAATAATGAACTTCATGACCAAATCCTACTCATGGAAGTTAAACAATGGTTTTCAGAACTGGGTCAGTCTTCTTGGCTGTGAGAGTAATTTGAGGAACTAAAGAAGACATCAACTGTTTTGGTAAGGCCCTATCTATCTAGAGAATAGACTTAGAATACTACTCTATGACAGTTTATTTACTATGGTTAACAGTAGTAAAAATTTAACAATAGGTCTGGCTCATTTTTCTATTTCTGTAACACAATGAAAAAAAAAAGAAAATGACTATAGGAGACAAAACTAAGTAGCACAGAAAACCACAGATTCCATCATAAATATGTCAAATTACCAAATAAATAAATAATTTATATGTCAGTCTTACCTATATGAGAACAACAGTGACTTGACTTTCATGGTTTATCTGTTTTAATCCTGATAAGCACACCTTGTAGAGAAAAATGTCATTGGGCAGGTCTGATAAAAATTTTCAGGGTTCATTCATTTCTATATGGTTTTACAATGATAATGTTCCAAAGCAACTAAATGTACTTGATGAGATAAATGCATGTGTGGGGCCTAATATCAAGCAACAGTCTATCTGGCATCAGTAATCAAACAATTACGAAATGGAAAGTACATCCTGTACAAGCTGACAGACACATTAAATCAGGAGAGCTGTGGGCAGACGTACTGACACTGCAAGAATTACCAGAAAACATTAATTTCAGCATTAATAAAATGGCAGTAAATAGATGACAGCTGCCAGATGAACTAAGAAATAAGGTTACTGGCCTTGTTAAGCTCGCGTCTGATTTTCTCAGGCACAAACTGGTCGAGGTAGCGTCTGAAGTGAAGGGCATCGATGGCGACGATTTCTGTGCCGCGCCGCTGCCAGTCGTCCCTGGGGCAGGACAGATGGGGGAAAATGAGGAATGGGGAAAGGCACTCATAAATAAAACCCTCACAAGGGTCAGGTTTCTGAGACTTTGGCAGGGTTAATACATTACAAACAAACCAGTGGGTATATATCTCAGCAAATCAGGAGGGTAGAAAAACACCATTTTATTTTTAAATTCCAAGGGATACATATTGTGGACTGCCAGGCATTAAACAGTAAAATGAAAAAATAGTACGTATTATAAACAGACACATCATTAACAATGAGTCTTCCAGGTTAAAAGATTTTGGGGGCAAACGAAAGGAATTTAGTTCTTTGTTTTCCTCCAATACTAAAGACATGGCGTTTGTATCTCAACAAGAGCTCATTCCTCCTTTGTTCTGAAAGAACTGCTCTAAGTATTGAGTTTGTAACATCACCATTTATTGTCCAAGAACGAATCCCAAGAAGTCAAGTTCTGTAAAAAATGTGTAATAACTACCTACTGTGCTCAGTTGCTGACTGGGCAAAACTATTTTTAAAAAGGCAAAGAAATCAAAGCAGATGATAACAATTTGCCCAAGGAGACAGGAAAAACTGGCTGAGATGGTGATTCTAGAAATGTGAAATTCCAAATATTTCATCTCTTTATAAACATGCATATACTGATATGGCAGTCAACTTTTCACACTGAAGAATACCCACAGAAACCTTCATGTTAGTCTAAATAATTATCAGGAATTAAACATTCACATAGATAATTGTTGCAACCACATACTTTAACCAAAACAAAGGGAAAGAGACTAGGGACTAGACTTGAGATATTACAAAGATAAGGTTGTATGGCTACATGGGCAATAGCTGATTCTTTCTGCCACAATGGCTCTTTTGCATTGAAACACACATACATAGGCCACACACATTTTCTGTAAAAATTTACCTCTGGTAAACCAACTTAGTGGGAAAGCAAAAATGTCAAAGTGTAAAAATATATTTCAATAAGAACGAGGAGACTGCAGCAGCAAAATTCAACATAGGTTCTGCTATCAACTGTTTGTGGCATCAGGCAAATTGTCCCAGCATAGGTTTCCGCCACTTAACCTGATCTCACAGAAAAGGTAAGGATAACTAAATAAGCTGTTTAAAGGCTTTAAGCTCTAATTAGTTCGACCTTGGAAGTTAATCTCCACTGGCTGCTTACAATTAGCAGCTGAGCTGTGCCTTTCTTCTTCTTGGTTTAGACATTTGGCTTTTCTCTGTTGTTCCCTTTGGTATATGGAGATAGTGATACTGTTTTAACTACTAACGAAACTGTACTATTGAATTTACAAAGAAAATTATATTTCTGAAATAAGAACAGATGGGAGACAGACTGTACCAGGGTCAAACCCACATTCCTTAGCTTTTGGTCATGAGATGCTAACGTCAGAAATGAACTCACCTCTCACTCCCGTCCTCATGGCTCCGGGCCCATCGGTATGTTTCGGCATAGCCTGTGTATTCACTGTACTGTTCAGTACCTGAAACAAATAACCTGCCACTATTATTTTTGAGAAAAAAATTTCTTTTTGAATTTTATTTTTTTTTATACAGCAGGTTCTTATTAGTTATCTGTTTTATACATCTTAGTGTATGTATGTCAATCCCAATCTCCCAATTCATCCCACCACCACTGGCCCCAGAAAAAAATTTCTTAAGAACTGCACCTTCTAAAGGGTCTCTGTTAAGAAACAAACAAATAAAAAACCCCACTGGTCTTAATGACTTGTTACTACTTCCCATAAAGAAAAAAATGATGCCTTCAAATGCCACTGCAATTATCATACAGTGAATGAATGTCCCAATCAACAAAGAAAACAAAATGTCTGTCATACTCATTTCTTTTATGAGGAGTACATAAAGATTGTGTTTTATAAAAGTCCACTGTCGGGCTTCCCTGGTGGTACAGTGGTTGAGAGTCTGCCTGCCGATGCAGGGGACACGGGTTCGTGCCCTGGTCCGGGAAGATGCCACATGCCACGGAGAGGCTGGGCCTGTGAGCCATGGCTGCTGAGCCTGCGCGTCCGGAGCCTGTGCTCCGCAACGGGAGAGGCCACAACAGTGAGAGGCCCGCGTACCGCAAAAAAAAAAAAAAAGAAGTCCACTGTCTTCAATGTCAGTGATCAGATGGTTTTTTATTTGTGTTGTTGAAAAAATAAATTTTACATAAAAACATTCCCTAAGAAAAGTGTCAATAAAATTAAATTTAGGATTTGCCTATCAACAGGCAAGGTACCTCAAAGAACTTTGTAAAACTAGGATATTATGCCTGAGAAGACAGGGAGGGAAAAAAGCATAATTAACATTCATCTGATGAGAAGATGTACCAAGCTTGGCATATAACATAGATTTCTAATTCACTGGACCTAAACATATCAAAAGGGATGGTGTCAAAAGTGTTCTATTTAACTAAGTAAATAAGCTCATTCCAACTCCTACGGTCAACTCAATAATTACTTGACCTGATAAGAATCAACAAAACAGTAAAATTAAATGCTGAAAACTTGAGCAAGATTATACTTTTCACATTAAAAAAAAAATAGAAACAAGACAACATTGAGAACTAAGATTAATGATATTTTTAGTACAGTTGACTCTCAAACAAATGGGTTTGAACTTCACAGGTTCCCTTACACTGTAGATTTTTTTCAATAGTAAATACTACAGTACTAGACAATCTGCAGTTGGTTGAATCCACAGAGGTGGTCCCCACAGATGATGGAAATGTGTATTCAAAGGGCTGACTGAAGTTATATACGCATATAAGTTATATGTGAATTTTACGGTACTACGTTTCTCTTCAAAAGATACACTTCAGTGGGATTCCTACCAAAATGAATAAACTGAATCTAGTTATGAAAAAACACTGGGCAACCCCCCCCCCAAAGAGATATTCTACCAAGTAACTGGCTTCAATGTTTTAAAAATATCAAGGTGAACAAACACAAGTTTGAGAAACTGTCCCAGTTTAAAGGATACATGACAAGTCTATTCAAGGTCTGATCCTGGATTGGACTGTAGACTGGGTGGGGGGAAAAGCTACAAAAGATATAATTAAGATAATTGATAGAATATTGACTAGGGATTAGCTAATAGTATTTTATCAATGTTAAATTTCCCAATTATTTATTTATTTATTTTTTGCGGTATGCGGGCCTCTCGCTGTTGTGGCCTCTCCCGTTGCGAAGCACAGGCTCCGGACACGCAGGCTCAGCGGCCATGGCTCACGGGCCCAGCTGCTCCGCGGCATGTGGGATCCTCCCAGACCGGGGCACGAACCTGTGTTCCCTGCATCGGCAGGCAGACTCTCAACTACTGGGGAAGCCCAAGTTTCCTAATTTTGATTAACTATGCTGTGCTAATGTAAGAGAATGTCCTAGTTCTTAGGAAATATACAATAAAATATTTGGAGTAAAAGGGCAGAATGTCTCCAATATACTCCTAGTTCAGGAAAAGAAAATAGAGAAAGAATGATGTAGCACATGGGGCAGAAATGTAAACTGGTGAATCTGGGTGAAAATTATATGGAAATTCCTTGTATTATTCTTGCAACTTTTCTGTAGATATGAAAATTTTCATACATAAACAAATATAAACATAGATATACAATATAAGTAAATATTAAATAAAGCTATGAAAAATACTATTCTATTTTTATAAATGATTAAAATATTCCATAATAAAAACTTAAAAGATTTAAACTCAATACTAGAGTTTCTAGTCTATTACTGAGCACACTGTTTCTTAAAAATAATTTTTCAAAATTTTAAATAATTTACAGTTTAATTACCATAAATTCACCTAGTATTTGGGGTAAGATAGTCTGCTACAAATCAAGAAAATAACTACAAATTAATGTTGTTTCTGTCAGGCTTCCTTGACACTGTAAGTAGAGTTGGTTGTTCCTTCTTTGTGCTCCACAGTACTCTGCATACAGCATCAGCAGAGCAATTAACATATTAAATTGCAATCTGCAAATCAATTATATTTCTACACAGTATCAACGAGCAGTCAAAAACTGAAAATTTAAAACTACATTTACAATAACAAAAAATATGAAATACTTAGAGGTAAGTCTGAGAAAATGTAAAATAAGTATACAATAAAAAGTATGTAATATGACTGAGAAATTAAATAAGACCTAAATAAACATAAAGATATCTCATTTATGTGTCAAAGACTAAATATTGTTAAGAAGTCAAGTTTTCCCACATACAGATGGCCAATAGGCACATGAAAAGATGCTCAACAGTGCTAATTATGAGAAATGCAAATCAAAACTACAATGAGGTACCACCTCACAATGGTCAGAATGGCCATCATTAAAACGTCTACAAATAACAAATGCTGCAGAGGGTGTGGAGAAAAGGGAACCCTCTAACACTGTTGGTGGGAATGTAAATTGGTGCAGCCACTATGGAGAACAATATGGAAGTTCCTCAAAAAAATAAAAATAGAGTTGCCATATGATCTAGCAATCCCATTCCTGGGCATATACCCAGACAAAACTATAATTCAAAACGATGTATGCACCCCTATGTTCATAGCAGCACTATTTACAATAGCCAAGACATGAAAACAACCAAAATGTCCATTGACAGATGAATGGATAAAGAAGATGTGGTATGTATATATAGTCCATATATATATAATGGACTATTACTTAGCCATCAAAAAGAATGATATAATGCCATTTGCAGCAACATGGATGGACCTAGAGATTACCATACTAAGTGAAGTAAGTCAGAGAAAGACAAATACCATATGATATCACGTATATGTGGAATCTAAAATATGACACAAATGAACATATCTACAAAACAGAAACAGACTCTATGGAGAACAGACTGTAGTTGTCAAGGGGAAGGGAGGGTGGGAGAGGGAAGGAATGGGAGTTTGGGATTAGGCAAACTATTATATGTAGGATGGATAAACAACAAGGTCCTATGGTATAGCACAGGGAACTATATTCAATATCCTCTGACAAACCATAATGGAAAAGAATATGAAAATATGTGTGTGTGTGTGTGTGTGTGTGTGTGTATAATTGAGTCACTTTGCCGTACAGAAGAAATACAACATTGTAAATCAACTATACTTCAATAAATTTTTTTTTAAAAGTCATCTTCCCAAATTGATCTATAGATTCAGAACAATCTTAATTAAAATTCAGCAACCTTTTTTGTAGATATTGAGAAACTCATTCTAAAATTCAACAAACAACTCTGAAGAAGAACAAAGTTAGAGGACTCACGCTGCCTGATTTCAAGAATTATTATAAAGCTACAGTAATCAAACCAGAAAGAACCAAAAAAACCAAAAAAACCAAAAACCTAAATTAATAAATTGGACTTCAAAATTAGAAACTTCTGTTTTTCAAAAGTCATTGTTAAGATAATGAAAAGACATACTTCATATGTCTGATAAAAGACTTACCTAAAATATATATAAAGCACTTCCAAACTCAAGAATAAAAAAGCAAACAACCCAATTAAAACATAGGCAAAAAGATGGCTTCAGGAGCATAGCCATATGTCAAAACTTACCTAACTGCACACTTTAAATATATATGGTTTGTTGTATGTCAATTATACCTCAATAATCTGACTCCTTCACTAGACTGACAGCTTCTCAAGGGCAGGGATTATATATTATTAACATGTGTGCCTACATTAGCATCTTGTAATGCAAAAATATAGAAGCAGTTGAGCAGTTGCTGCATAAACATAATTAAGGACCGAAACAGGAAGAACACTGAGGTTAAAATAATGAGTCCAGAAACACTTAATCTGGACTAAGTATTATATAATTGACATATTAAAAAATTCATTTACAAAGACAGTGTGGCATGGCAAAAAGAGCACCACACTGAGATTAAGAGTCACAAGGAACCCAAAGTGAATCCTTAAGTAACCAAATCTCATTGGACTTCATCTCAATGTCTAAAAATTAGGCTTGTCAATAATTCTTATATTGTTTACCCCATAGAATAGCTTGGAAAACCAAATAAGACGAGTTTAAAATCCTTCAATACCATACACAGGCTGGTAGTGGTGTCATCAGACTTAACTTTGTAAGGGAGTAGAGAAACCAAAGATATATGACTCTATTTATGTGGGGTTAAAAAGACACGTGGTCTACTGGCCTGACTGGGAATAAAGACAGCCGGGAATAGTCCTGTTCTTTTGCTTTTTGCCCTGCGGTGGACAAGCCTCATTTTCCCTGTTTATTATTATTATTAATAATAATAACAATAATAGCGCCTACTCTGATCTCTTAATTATGAAAATAAACACCTCTTCTGTCTTTTGCAAAGTGGTTGAAAAATATAAAATATCAATGATCAACTTCTATTTCAAATTAGGATGGTTTTTGTCTTTTTTCCTAACAGAAACAAGGTTAGGTTTATTTCCTTCAGGTTTGGGAAATCAAAAATGCACATACAGATGCTTTTGCTCTAAAATTAAATCCTGAGTTTTCTAAGTAAACATCTTTCAAAATTATGTTGTTTGTTCTGAAAAACAAATGCCCTTAGCTTGCTTTAAATTTAAATTTACTGATAAAGTTTTCTGAAAATGCAAAAGGTGAACAGTGATAACAGCAAAAGAGAGAAGACAAAGACCTTTGTGATAGCTCTCTCTAGGGGTATAGCCTTAAGACTTCATACTCAAAGACAAACCTTCACCTAAGTTAAAAACTTTTAAGGAACCCATTTAAATCTTTTCAAGAGCTCATTACAACCTTATGAGTTCTTAGACTTTACAGTAGTAAGAAAAATTCTTATTGTCTTTTACTAGTAATGAAAGTTTATGATGAACACAGCAAAAAATATTTGGAGATTAAAGAAATTCTACTTACTAATGGGTTATGCCATTAGAAAGAAGATTTATACAAAGAACCTAGGGGTAAGACAGGAATAAAGACACAGACCTACTACAGGATGGACTTGAGGATATGGGGAGGGGGAAGGGTAAGCTGTGACAAAGTGAGAGAGTGGCATGGACATATATACACTACCAAACGTAAAATAGATAGCTAGTGGGAAGCAGCCGCATAGCACAGGGAGATCAGCTCCGTGCTTTGTGACCACCTAGAGGGGTGGGATAGGGAGGGTGGGAGGCAGGGAGATGCAAGAGGGAAGAGATATGGGGACATATGTATATGTATAACTGATTCACTTTGTTATAAAGCAGAAACTAACACACCATTGTAAAGCAATTATACTCCAATAAAGATGTAAAAAAAAAAAAGAACCACCATCTACCCCACTTTTATTAGTATCATTAAAACAGTGGTGATTATGCAGCAGAAAAAAACACTCTGGCCTTTCATTCCCATGATTAATAAAAATTAAGAAAAGCAAACTCCAACTTTATTTGGATCTTTCCCAATGAGCTGGTGTCATTTAGTAAGCACTGGGCTGTTTTTGTAGTGATGGGCACCTCTAGTGTTGTTAGCTCTATGAAAGGTACCAGTACTATAAGCAATGGTGTCTGCTTTTGTCTTTTCTATCAGTTCTGCTGACACTCACAAAAGATTTAAGGACCTGTGGTGTTTGGGACGATTTGATTCACTAGAGGGCAGGTTTTATATTAAATGTTGTCAACATTCTGCTCAGTAAGTTTCATGTCTAGGCATCTGCTTTATGTTCTCACCACACAGAAACAACAAAATAATCTCCCAGCACCACAGTAACACCTTTTAGTATTGAAGCTTTTACTGGACGTTATGAAGGAACACAAGAGAGGGGAAAAAAGGGGAAGATTGGAGTTTTAATTCTTTTCCTCAATCTATACTTACTGAAAGGTTTTAACTCATGCCTGCTCCAGGGAGGATCACAGCAAGTAGAAGGATAACACTGTTTGGATAAAAGTATTTGCCTGTTTGCATGACCTGTTTCATATTCATTTAAAAGTCTGATACCAACCAGATGCCCCACAATGATGATAAATTTAATTTATTTCCAATTTCTCAAACTCTTCTACAGATTCAGGCAGCACAGTCACAGCCATTAGCTCACTGAGCCTGGTTGAATCATTGAAGGAATGGAATTGATCAGGCAGATAGAGTGCAGTGCATAGTTAAGAGTCTCCTAAGAAGGGAGATGGCAGAAATCCAACATCAAATAGATGATGAAATGGCCATTTCCATTAAGGGAACATCACATCACAGATATTAATTAGGAGGCACTATAATAGAGTTAAGTGGATATGGGGAAAAAATGCTGAGTTAAAGTCACCCCGGGTGTCCTTAGCCTGAGGTAATTACAGGTGTGAAGGTGAGTCATGGATCTGCAATTTTCCATCTATTTTACAATGGCTGCAGGTAAGTTAGAGACCAGATATAACTCCAGAGTGATGATGCTTTTTTAGATTGGGGACAAACTATCCTTAAAAAAGAAAAGAAGTCTAATGTTTTCCTTTTACTATTCCCAAGGAAATTATATCCTTTATTTACAGAAACATTAATGGGAGATGACAAGGGACTACTTCCCTAGTACAACGTAAGTGAAACAAATGAAACAAATTAGCTTTGAGTAAAAATGCCCTGCATTCTACCAACTTTTTTATTTCAAGAATGTAAATTCATCCTAAAAAATTGATGGGAGGGCTTCCCTGGTGGCGCAGTGGTTGAGAGTTCGCCTGCCAATGCAGGGGACACGGGTTCGTGCCCCGGTCCGGGAAGATCCCACATGCCGCGGAGCGGCTGGGCCCGTGAGCCATGGCCGCTGAGCCCGTGAGCCATGGCCGCTGAGCCTGCACATCCACAGCCTGTGCTCCGCAACGGGAGAGGCCACAGCAGTGAGAGGCCCACGTACCGAAAAAAAAAAAAAAAAATTGATGGTATATTTTGTTCTCAGTCTTCAATTCAAATCTAGCTTAACTGCTAAAAATTAAAACTCTTTTAAAGTATTATTTGATACACCCAAATGCTGGAGACGGTCACATTCCAGAACTTCAGTGCTCTCTAAAACAGTCTGAGATCAATATTCAAAGTATTCATTTGCCCAACAATGGATTTATGACAGTTTAATTTTTTTGTTCTGTAATTCCTTACACTCTTTTCTCCCCTAACAACTTCTAACTACACCCTTCTTATCTGCATACATAATAAACAACAAATGCAGATAGACAACCAATATGTGAGTTGAGACAATGCTGAGAATAAAAGGGTTTTATCTTTCTATTTCAGTACAGTTTGGATTACAACCTCAGAATTCTGGATGAAATACTTCAGGTTATTAACTTCAAATAGCTGCAGTTCTATCAAAGAAGAAATTCCTTTGCTGAAGTTCTTAACTTCCTATATAAACTCAAACAACAATTTTTACTTTTTGCCTTATCTCACCAAAACAGAAGAATCAAAAGGATATTATAAGAAATAATATAAGGTTATCTAAAAGATGTGGAATAACTCCTTGAAAGCCCTTTTATCCACAAGCACTTATAAAAGTTATGGACACATCAACAAAAACAATGGAGTAAAAATCTCAGAGAACTGTCTCCTCCATAAAAATAATAAGAACACTGGCAAAACTTGTAAGAATCATCTTTTTCTGAACTGTGGGAATTAACCAAAGGCTTGCAGCAGCCTGAGGAGTGTTTATTAAAGAAAAATTGGCTGAATATTGGTAAACACAGTGAGTTGTATGGTGTTTTAACTTGCCCTGTTCCTGTTCCACTTTCCCAAGCTCCGTAGTAGCCTTAGAAACCAACAGCCTATAATCAAAGCAGCCTGGTTGCCACCAGGGGGGGCAGAGAAGGGTTGAAGCTCCTTCAAAGCCCCATTCTCAGAGAACTGTAATCATCTGACCTGTCTGGTGGTTCCCTGGAAGAACTCAGTCACAAGGCTGTCTTTATTTGACCAGACCTGGACTTTGTCCAGGGTGAAAAGCCTAATTCCCAGGGGTGTTTGTTGAAAACAATTTCAGTCAATTGTTTAACAGTGTAGCTGCCTGAGGCATTAGATTACAGTTGGGGTAAACAGGCTAACCAAAAAGCTTCAGAGGAAAAGCTAAGGAATGAGAAGTACTTACGGGACTTTGAAAAGTATCCTCGGAAATCTAGACGTCTACACACATGCCCATAGCTGTACACAGGCTCAAGAAAGACCTGAGAAGGTCCTAACCTCTCCCCTCACTCTGATCTTGAGGCTCTGTGTAAGCAGGAAGGAAGTGTCAACTGCCTGGTGGAGTGTTGAAGGTAAGCCCCAACATATACACAGAGCCCTTTGGCAAAGACTGACTTACTGGCTCTAGGCATTTAAGAAAATCTCTGTCCAATCATTAGGTAACTACTAATCTAACCAAGCAGAGACTTTAGTGGCTACACATGAAAAAGAATAGTCTTCACAGAACTAGATTAGGAAAGTCACTAAACAAACAGCAACAAAAACATACTCTGGGAAAAGGAGAAAATCTGATTTCAAGAGTTGCCCCATTTAAAATGTCCAGTTTTCAACAAAAAAATTGAGACATGCAAAGAAACGAGAAAGTAGAGTCCATACTCAGAGAAAAAAAGTATTCATTAGTAACTGACCCACCCTGAGGAACCCACCAGATGGTGGACTTACTAAACAGAAACTTTAAGTCAGCTGTTTTATATCCATTAAAAAAAACTAAAGGAAATTATGTCTAAAGAACTAAATGAAAATATGAGAATAATGCCTCACAAACAGAGAATCTCAATAGAGATAAAAATTATTTTTAAAAAGAATCAAATAGAAATTCTATAGTTGAAAAGCATAATAACTGGAATAAAAATTTCACTGAGGGTATTAAAAAGCAGATTAGAGCAGACAGAAGAATCAGTGAACCTGACAATAGGTCAGTAGAAATTATCCAGTCTGAGAAACAAAAAGAATGAAGAAAAATGAACAGAGCTTCAGAGACCAATGGACAACACCAAATGTACCAACACATGCATAACAGGAGTCTCAGAAAGAGAGAAGAGAAAGGGACAGAAAGAATACTTCAAGAAATAATGGCCAAAAATTTACCAAATGCATCTAAACATTCAAGACATTCAATGAACCCAAACAGGATAAAGTTAAAGAGATCCACACCTATACACATCATAAACAGTTGAAAGACAAAGAGGGAATCCTGAAAGCAAAACATAAGGGACAAAATTTAGATGCTCTCCTGAAGGTGGCCTACAAATGCATCTGAGATGTGTGGTCTCAGTCTTAATTCTGTCATGTACCTCTTTGGACATAAATTAGTTGAGTTATACATTTGATAAAACTAACAGAGGATGGTTTTCATCCCATTGTAATCTTTGAAAATAACAATCAACCAAATTCTCCTACACTTAGCCTGTTAGTCTCCTATACTAATCTCAAAGCGGCAATAGATTCAAAGAGGAAATAAGAAATCCTCCTTTGCAGAAAGAAAAAACATCAGCAATTGATGGCTGATTACGGCTTTTATAAGGGAATTTTTTTTTTGGGGGGGGTGTATGTTCTTTTAGGTACCTGAATAAAAGGCTTAACTTCCCCTACAGTGGCTGATTAAGAGTTTCTTAAGAGTTATGAGTTAATCATCAATTTTTTTTGGTAGCTTATACACAAGAAAATACTGTGACATAGTGATATTGCAATCTAAAGAAACTTAAGGGAAAAAAATGTAAATCTTGATTAATAGGCCTAAAGTATAAATTTGACTATGTTTCCTTCTCTCCTCCACCCATAATAACTTAAATCAAAGAGAGGCACTATGATAATCACACTTTTTCTCTTAGGATTAGAAATTAGAATAAACATAAGGCTACTGATTTATTTCCCTTCTATAAAGCTCACTGTTGTACTGACTCTCTCCAAACACTGTAACTGTTTTTTATACTTACATAGTGTGTTCATACTGAAGTACAACAAATCACTTTGGAAATATAATGGAAGAACAATAATAGGATACATGCTCAAAGACATATCACTATCTTCTTTTTAAGGACACCATATCATAAAATTTCAAACTGGAGAGTAGTTTAATCATTTTTACCCTTGTTCCTCAGATAAAGATATGAAGAAAGAAAAGTGGGGATAAAATGTCTTACTCAAGATTATGAAAATGAAACTGTAACAATTTAATAAGAACAAGTATAAATTAATGAATTAAAATATTGGGACTAATGCCCACGGTAGAGAAAAGCTACTGAGTGCCTCTCATCTTCATGATAGATTATCACAGATGGGGAACACTACCCCATTGTCCAGACTTCTCAAAACTAACCTGTGATGATAAGACATTCATTGTGATCCAGCACCTCAGTGAAGAGCCGTGAAACAATCAACTCAGGGTTGATTAAAAAGCGGATTTCTTCTTGTACAAGTCCTGCACTGGTTACACCACCTCCAACAAAACGGTTTGCAAAATCCACCTATTTGGGAAAATGTGGCATGTTAAATGACAATTTAAAATACCTACATACATGATAAAGAAGTATACTCCCTCTAAGCTCTGATCTTCCTTTCCTTTCCCACATAAATCAATCCCCAAATTAGTAATCTTCCCAGGGAGAACAGATTGTGGTTGACTGCACCCTTTCCACCTCACTGCAGTTAACATCTCTGAATATTTCTTTGGATTCCAAAATGTTAGAAGGAACATGGAAAATAGAGCTTTTAGGCAAAAGCCTCAGTGTAATTATATGGACTCTTGTTTATAAACTTTACCTGTGCTCCAAGGGCCACAAATCAAGGGAGGTTTTTATCTGGAAAGGTTTCAAGATCACTTCTCCACCACTCTCTACTCAATTTCCATTTATGTACTTCATATGACTTTAATATAATTATACAGGCATACCTCATTTTATTGCACTTTGCTTTATTGCACTTCACAGATATTGCAATGTTAATGGCAACCCTGCATCTAGCAAGGCTATTGGTGCCATTTTTCCAATAACATTTTCTCACTTTGTGTCTCTGTGTCATATTTTGGTAATTCTTGCGATATTTCAAACCCTCCACCAGCAAAAAAAGTTATGACCTGAAGGCTCAGATGATGGTTGGCATTTTTTTTAGCAATAAAGTACTTTTTAATTAAGGCATGCACATTTTCTTAGACATAATGCTACTGGACACCTAAAAGACTACAGTATAGTATAAACGTAACTTTTATATGCACTGGGAAACCAAAAAAATTCATGTGACTCACTTTTTTGCAATGGTCTGGAAACGAACACATGGTATCTCCAAACTATATAGCCTGTACCTTTCTTATATTATATGGAAATCAAACACTTGTCCTTAAAGGTTTGAAAAGTTTAAGATTTAACCTTTTTGGTAACTTTTTTCTTTTGTGAAAGAATAAAGGGATGAAAATTTCTTCCTTCTAAATTCAACTGCAAACCCCAAACTGCAAAAACATTACAAACTTTTTAAGAAAAATACACCTAAGGGGAAGAAAAATGAAGACAAAAAAAAATCTAGTTTAACAACAAAAATTAAATAAATTAATATTTCCAATTTAGTTTAAAACCATATGTAAGTTTTCTATGGAGTACTATGATGGCATCCCCAAGCTCCTATTGATAAAGGTGAGTTACACAATCCTCAAGAGAAAGTAAACTCAACTTGCCAGAATTATTTGTTTGTCTTAAACTTACTATGCACTCCAATGTGTCCAACGGTATGCTAGGCTCTATGGGGCAATATGTAAGAAATAGTTTCTGACTTTGTCTTAGATTTTTCTATTTGGGGAGTTAGATTACACACATACACACAACTTGTGTACACATACAGTCATACACAACCCCTCCTGCCCCCTACCAGAATTTAGTAAGTAATGTAAGAGAGGCTTCTATACTATTTAGGAAAAACACAATCCTGTGTCTCTTCTTTACTCTCACACTGCTGCCACACTCTCGACACTTCTGACACAAGATGTGTGGATTTTCCACACATCAAGCAATTCTGCAATACCGGCTAGGTGTCCTACAATCCAGTTCAGTTCTGACACTGTCTACCTGGAGTTAGTGAAAAATCCCACAGGCTAAGGATTCAGTCCTACAAGACTGCCCCAGTTCAGATGACAATCTCAAGTCCCAGGTTGTCACCTGTACTTCTAGTTGACCAGCTATAAATTGGGGTTCCCATGACCCCACCCGGGGCTTGATGATTTGCTAGACCAGCTCACAGAATTCAGGGTAACACTTACTTACATTTACTGATTTATTAAAAAGGATGTAATAAAGGATACAGATGAACAGCCAGATGTAGAGACACACGGAGCAAGGTATGTGGGAAGGGGCACAGAGCTTCTACGCCCTTTCCAAGCAAGTCATCTCCCAGCACCTCCGCATGTTCACCAACCCCAAAGCTCTCCAAATCCTGTACTTCTGAAATTTTTATGGAAGCTTCATCACATTCTCATGACCGATCATTAACTGAGTCTCCAGTCCCTCTCCCCCTTTCCAAGAGGATGGAAGGTGGGGCAGAAAGTTCCAAACTTCTAATCATGGCTTAGTCTTTCTGGTGACCATCCCCATCCTGAAGCTACCCAGGAGCCCACCAAGAGCTGCATCATTAGAACAAAAGACATGTCTATCACTCAGGAAATTCCAAGGGGTTTAGGAGCTGAGTCAGGAATTGGGGTCAAAGACCAAATATTAGAACAAAAGATGCTCCTAGTGCTCTTACCACTCAGGAGATTACAAGGGTTTTAGAAGCTCTGTGACAAGAACAGGTTATAGAGACTAATATATATATTTCCTATTATTTCACATATACTTTCAGACTATTGTCAAGTATGAGATTTCGTAAAACTTGTTTGTGATCTCTAAAGCAATTATAAGAAATAGTAATGTGAAGCCTGTTTTACAAAAGAGTAAAACAAGAATATGAATCTTCTGACACGTAAAAATATTATATGTGAAAAGAGAGAAATTAATAGAAGATAAAGTAGTCTTCTTTCACTACAGAAGAACTTAGAAAATACTGAAAAATATGACTGGACAAGTTCTTGAAATGAGTTACCGAAGTGAATCAGTTGGGTTTATATTCTGGCATAATAAATCAACACTAAAACTTTAGCTTATATAGAAAAATAATTTTGGTTAAACTAGTCCACTGATTAGAAATAGTTACCTACTACATATGAAGTCTTTATACACTGGGTGATTTATAGCTTAAATTGTTCAATTAAACAAGTATTGATGAACTATTATGCTGTGAACCATGGAATACAAAGATGAATAAGATGTGGTTCCTGGTTTCATAGCATTTACAGTCTAGATGGGAGTGAGGCACATAAGTAGAATGATAAGATGATTATTAAAGAACCTATTAGGATGTATTTGATACTTTTCAGATAATACAATTAACTAAAATTGGCGCATGGGGAGGATACAGGAGCGTTACAAAAGGATGTGGCGTATTCAATTGAGATTTTGCTGACAATCAGGCTAAGGGAATAGCTGCAAAAGGACACAGGAAAAACCAATGTAAAGAGCTGTATGAGGAGAGTGGTAAGCAGATTCCTCATGCCTGTCTGCAGTGTACAGTATGTGGAGAGTTAAAGTTGGTAATGAGCTGGTCTGGGGTCCAAGAAATTTTTACTTAATTCTTAGGATTCTGGGAAAGATTCTAAGAAGAAAAGTAACAAATGTATCTGTGTTTTAGGAAGATAATTCAGACTAAAGTTTAAAGAATGAACTGGAAAAGTAAAAGCAGAAAGGCTGGCTAGGTAAATACTGAATAGTTTAGACAAGCACTACTAGGGCCTCAAATAGGTCAGTGGGGAAAGAAGTGAGACCCAGCAAGGAAATAAAATGGACAGCTCTTGAAAACTGAGAGACTGCTAAGTATCATGGTATTCGGAATACAAATGAGAAACAAAGGCCTGAGATCAGCTAAACTTAATTGTTACTGGAACAAGATACATAACTAAATTTAAAAGATAAGCTCTATCCAATCTATGTACTACTTGGAAATGATAAATGAAATATATTCAATGTGCATGCTACTGTTCATTCTTTGAATAAAAGGCCAACACTTATTACTTAAAAGGTATGCACAGAAACAAATACACTAAACTCAATATGCCTCTGAAAGCAGGGGTCTTTTAGAAAATCAGTTTCTACTACTTAAAAAAGTTCTTAATAAAAGGCTCTCTATTGCAGGTAAGAAATCTGTTCCAGTACATGAAAACAAGCATATGAGTGCTTCCTTATTTTTAGCCATTTTCTAACTCACTTTACTTTAAAGCTACCTGTTCAGCTTACTCAGTTCTGAATTATAACTTGATGAAAAGAGAGAAATGATAACACTCCTTAGAGAGGTTTTGTTGTTGTTGCCACTCAGCATAATGTAATTTATATGCTACACAAGGAGATTTGGAGCACTGCAATACAATATTCCCTGATCTCCTGGGGATACATGGCATGGGTAGGGAGAAAATAAATAGAAGCCTTTATGGTATTCTTTTAATCTACTGAGGTTTCACATTTCATCTATAATACATTCCAGGGAAGTGGGGAGAATCTCAACCTTGAATGTTGTTGAATAACTCCTTGCTGAATCGTACTGTAATGAAAGGTCAGCATTCCTGCGGTGCTAACCACCAGTAGCTTTGTTTATTTCATGTGTATTAAGCTTCCCTCAGTTAATCCAAGATGTTACTGTAGGAAAGAACCTTGTCAAGATGGAAATGTGGGGGAAAGAGTGATAGTCATTCGAAACAAATTTTAGTCTTATTTCAAAGTTATTGTTTTAAATAGAAGAAAAAAGACTTATTAAATATAAATATTAAAAAAATTAAGTACAGGACAAATATTAATTCAGTTATCCTAATTATTTTTGTCTATAATTTTAATCACTGGGAGGTGATTTAAAACAAAACACGGTTTGCCTCTTTGAAAATTTTAAATACAAATATGTCTAAATAAAAGGCCATTCTAAAACAAATGTAGGCACTTAGAGCATACGTATATAATAAGTAGCCAAATGCAAATCAGTCTGGTCATTTTATAATAAAAATTAAGTTAATTACACAAATAGTCCATTATCAGGCAACTGCTTTAACTTCTGACCCTATATAAGCATTTAATAATGATCTAAGAAAAAAATCAGCTAGTCTCAGTATAAACAAGATGGTGTACAAGCTTCTTTCAAAGAAAATTAGGATTACAATGCTCTTCTAAATAAGAACACAAAACACTAACATTTCGTCTCTGATTAGTGATTTTTTTAAAAGATCACTATAAAGCAAAAGGAAAGCACATGTTCAGGTTAGGTGTTACAACAAGTTAAAGCTAGATACAGTGTTTTATTTGTTGACTCCTTTTTCCAAAATACTTTTTTTTACATAATGGCAGGAACATAGATTAATAACAAAGATTGACAGATGGACAAAATTACTTGCTCTAAGACAGGGAAGAGATGGCAAGTATATCTGGCTCATGTGCCTAAAACTATTACACATGGAGAGAGGACTTTCTTATCAATCCGTTTTAGATGTCTGCCTCCTAGACCCAAACAAAGTTGGTGACAGAAAAACATCTCAAGCCGGTCATTTTTTAGGGCAGAGCAAGAGCCTTTAAAGAAAGAGAACAAAACTGCCTGGTGACAGCTTGTCAAGACCATACCCTGGGAACTTCCTCCACTGTCAATCTACAAGCTATATCTGAACCAAGAGGCCTGATGTTGTCCAGATCTTGGATTTTCTGTCAAAGTCTTTTTAAAGAGGCACACGTACGAAACAGAGAACGTATATCGGCAGATAAAAGTATTACCAAGGCTGTCAAGGTGATCTGTTTGGTGTTTTTCTCCATTCTGCTATTATGCTTCATTGCATTACATCAGCTTAGAAGATAAATAAACAGCTTTTCATATTTCCTTTGCTGTCGGAAGCTTGACAAGAGACAGTCGTCCCTTCCCCCCATGCCCCCACTGCTGTAATTCTCCTACCTGTAGCATGCCTTGACCATTTCCTTCTATGGTTCCTTCGTAAGTGACATGCAATCGAGTCAGGAGTTTTTCACATCTAGGATTTAAAAAGATATTTCCTTATTTATTTTTTTAATGGTAAGTATTTCACTACAGAAAAGTCTGAAAATACAGATTAACTATAAAAGAAAAATTGAAACTATTCCAAATCTCAAAAGTCAGAAACAGATGCTTATTTACTCAACATTCTTGGGATAGTCTCCCCAAATTTTCTTATTCAAATATATAAATACACATATTTAAATTAAAATGGGACAACATACTGTTTAGAAAATTGTTTTGCCCCTACAAAATATCAGTTTCTCCTCTTTTTTAAAAATATTTTTTATACAATTTTTAAAGGTTACTTTCCATTTACAGTTATTACAAAATATGGGCTACATTCCCCATGTTGTACAATACATCCTTGAGCCTATATAACACCCAACAGTGTGTACCTCCCACTGCTCCACACCCACCACCACCGGTAACCACTCCTTTGTTCCCTGTATCTGTGAGTATCCTTCTTGTTATACCCAGTAGTTTGTTGTACTTTTTAGATTCCACATGTAAGTGATATCATACAGTCTTTCTCTGACTTCTTTCACTTAGCATAATGCCCTCCCAGTCCATCCATGTTGATGTAAATGGCAAAATTTTGTTCTTTTTTATGGCTGAGTAGTATTCCACTGTACATATATACCACATCTTCTTTATCCATTCATCTGCTGATGGACACTTAGGTTGCTTCCATATCTTGGCAACTATAAATAATGCTGCTAAGAACATTGGGGTGCATGTATCTTTTCGAATTATTTTTCGGATATATGCCCAGGAGTGGAATTACTGGGTCATATGGTCGTTCTATTTTCAGTTTTTTGAGAAACCTCCATACTGTTTTCCATAGTGGCTGTACCAGTTTAAGTTTCTCCTCTTTAAAAGTTGAAAAACTTCTAAAAATATTTTTAAAAATTAAGATCTATGAAATTTTATTATTATGCTAGAGTTGGCAACCTAAGGAAAAATATAGAAAAATTTTACAAAAAATTATATATGATTCTCAGAGGGGCTCTATTTTCACTAGTTTGGAAACCGTATATGTGTGTGGGGTGTCTTGATGAAAATACATGCTACAGAAATCCTGATCTATGGTATTTTTATATTAATAAAATTGATAGGTAAGTCTAGTACCTGTAAGTCACAATTATTTTCTTTCCTTTTCATAAACCATGGTCACTGAGGTGTTTATGGGGTTCTGATAAACCACCCCCAAATTTGGCATCTTGGCATAGTGAATATTTTAAGCTGAAGAAGTTTGAGAAAATGGCAGAAGCAGAAAGGTCACTCTGACCTCCTCCCCCTCTCCGCCTTCTTACCTGAAACAAGCCATAAAACCCTCACATGAGGGATCCTACCTATACCTGGAGGAAAGGAGCATTATTATCTCTGAAGACAAAAAGATGCCAAGAAGAATTCCAACAACCAGAACTTGCTGTTTCCCCCAGTTTACTTCAATCGCCTCATACTCTTTTACATATCATATTCCTCCATGACTGTCTATTCTTCATCAAACCTAGCATAAAAGTACATAGATCTGTTTCTTTGGGTCTTCATTTCCTCATAAAGGCTCCTGTATCATGCAAAACTTATATAAAATAAATTTTTATGCTTTTCTCCTGTTAATCTTTCTCAGTTTAATTTTCATACCCAGCCAGGGACCCTAAGAGGATTGAGGAAAAACTTTTTCCTGCCCTACAGTGTTTACCTGCTTAAATCATTAAAAAAAAAATTCCTTTTTATTAATAGCAGTTGATGATGACATTTTTTCCTTAGATTTTTTTCTCCTGATTAATTACTGAATATAAATAAATAAATTATAATAGAATGTAACAGATAGTAAACTCCTAACTTATACAGAGTGGCATGAATTTTTGGAGGGAGGGGAATTATATATTTTTTAAAACAATTATATTAAAAAAAAATTTAGGGCTTCCCTGGTGGCGCAGTGGTTGAGAGTCTGCCTGCTGATGCAGGGGACGCGGGTTCGTGCCCCGGTCCGGGAAGATCCCACATGCCGCGTAGCGGCTGCGCCCGTGAGCCGTGGCCGCTGAGCCTGTGCGTCTGGAGCCTGTGCTCCGCAACGGGAGAGGCCACAACAGTGAGAGGCCCGCGTACTGCAAAAAAAAAAAAAATTTAGCTGGGAAGCACTATTTATTTATTGGGATTTGCTTTTATCCTGGTATCAATGAGTCCAAATACATTTCTGGTAAAGCTCCAGTCCAACAGACTGACCTTACTCAGAAGGTAAAATAATTCAGTACAGATTCTGTTCTCAAAGTTTCATTTGTATTAACTTATTTAATCTTCACAACATCCCTATTACTATCTCCTTTTACAGATGGGAAAATGAAGCACAAAAAGCATTTAAGTAACCTGTCCAAGACTAGTAAATGAAGCAACAAAGATTTGAACCCAGAAAGCCTAAGGTAAAAGCTCTTAACCAGTAAGCTATGCTTTTAGAAAAATTACTTTCTAAATCTCTTGGAGAAAGTTAGTACCATAAGTTTGATTTTTTTAACTTCCCTTTTTTGCAGCATCCTACTTTCCTAGCTATTTTATTCCAGGGGAGACTACCTGTGAGGATACTATTGAGAAGATAAAGAAGCATGATCCAGAAGTCTCATCTGCTGTCAACTATTCTCTGTGACTGTAGCTGTCACCTTATAGTACACTTCTCAAAATTAGGAAATTGCTAGAAACTATTTTTTTAAAATAAGCATCCTCCAACTTCCTAATAGGTTTCCCCTTCTGGCCCCAGCAAATTCTTCATACCACTGCCCCAGGAATCAAAGACAGATTATTCTGGTTCTCTGTGATTAACTAAGCCTGGCTAAGGTATTTATTGATAGTCACAGGGTTAACTATAATGCCAGAATCCTGAAACTCAGAAAAGCCTCTAACTTCCTGGCACCCATTTAGTCCCTTACTCTTGGGAATACCAACAATCCTCATCTCTTCTTCATCCTCTCTCTCTAAGTGAACACATGTTTCTGGTTCTGTGGAATCTGGGAGATGGATTTTAATTGCATTCTGCAACTCACTTAAGAAGCAGCTAAAACAAAAAAGAGATCAATGAAATTAAAAAAAAAAGTATGAAAAGTTTCAAGTTAAATTCTGCCTATCTAGGTTAAGGGGAATATCTAGATCTTATTTAAAGAGCAAAATTATCTTACTGACACAGCAGCCTCACCAATCTCTGCATTTTGACCTATCCCTTCTCTCCCAGATGGTGTACAAATAGGTGTCCTTTCACATTAGTGCCAAATGAATGCCAGATGCAGAGTAGAGATCCTGAGCTGAATTAAAAACAATCCCTCTGAATGATCTATAAAATCTACACAAAAGCAACATGAACAAAAACATCTGTGTTCCTATTAGAGACTAATAGAAGAGCTAAGAAAAGCAACCTTCTGTACTCTAATCTGGGCAGATAACACAGCAGATTGTTACTTTAGTTCTAGGCACCATATTTTAAGAGGGACCAATGGCCTAGGGTACATCAACAGCTGAGTTAAAGGGTTTACAATCCATATTATATGTGAAACAGAAGAAATGAGTAGTTTAGTATGGACCTGTGTGTATTGTTAGAGGTGGCGGTGGATCAAGAAAGCATTAAAATACATGAAGGAGGGTCAAATCTTAAAGAAAATTAGTTTTATTGATTGTAGTTCCAGAAGGAAGAACGAGGAATGGGATTTGGCGGGGTGGGGAGATTTTTGGAAGACAGACTTTTTAGTAAATGAAAGTATTAGACAATAACACAAGCAGCCAACAGTGGGATAGACTGCGGCCAAACAGTGAATTTCCCATCACCAGGGCTGCCTAGTCTCCATCTGTTATAGGTATTACAGAGCTGATTACTTTTAGTAGGCAGCTGGACCAGATGACTTCCTGGGGTCCCTTTAATTTCTAATATACCACGATTCTGAAATGCTGTACATGTTTCTCTTCCTTTCTGACTCAATTTTGTTCTTGCTTTTGTCTTTCTTTTGGTTGCTTAATCTTTTATCCACTTCCCTCTGCTAATAATCATCTCAGCCATGGAGTCAGCCTCCTAAAGTAAGTTTGTTTTTCCTCCACCTCACAAATAAACATCTTTGATGGATGAAAACACAGGAAAGCCATCTAAGCATATGTGCTTTCTCAAGTTAATTCCTTTAAGAGTGAGTCCCTTTCATCAATAATTCTAAACAAAACAATTACAAACTACGATAAAAATTATTAGAAAGTGAAAATGAAGAGGCACTGATTAACATGAATGCACATCCAAAATATGCATTTAGCATGTTTAATCATGTCGTCACATGCACTGAAACAGTAGATACATTCTTCTCTAAGTGCATTGGGGATTTGTTCCAGGTTAGAAAATGTGTTGACTATTTCAAGCACTAAAGGAACTTACATAACTGAATAAACTCAGATTGCTTATTATTCTCCTCAGTATTTGCAGGTAAATAAGAAAAAACCCTAGTAAATTAGCAACTTCCACAAAATTGCCAATAGTACATGTTGACAACCAAACTTCAAAACTCTTGTCACTCAGACAAATACTAAGTAACTACGATTTACATTTTAGTTTAGTAAAAATAAAACTTCCTAATCTTGTCCTCCAGAAAGAAAAGCGATAAAATACAAACATTAACCATAAAACCAAGGGTAAGGAGGAACATTAAATACTGGTGTTTAATGTTAGTGTCTTCACACAGAAAACTCCTAATTCTAAACAGGACTTTGTTTCAGAAGACAAAACTAAGGCAAAAGAGTAGAAGTGAAAGGGTTGCAGACTTTGATTCAAAAGGCATGACCTTTCTAACAATGAGAGCTATCAATTGATCATTTTAAGAAACTCCCTGGTACTAGGGCAATTAGGAGGTTGGGAAGCCATCTTTTCAGGGGCTGTAAAATACAATCTCTCATGGTGAAAGAGTCCTTCCAATTCTAAGATTCCAGGATTATTTACATTATTATTACCTTTCCCACTCTGGAAAATCTTCAAGACTCTGTCTCGTAAATGTCACCAACCCAGTAGGTTCTACAAAAGCAATAAAAGAGAAACACACCCAAAATAAGTATTGAGTTTGAAAAGATTATATATATTCAGTAAAAGAATGGGTCTAACACTGGCTGTAAAGCTAATCAGGAAAAACCAAGCCTGGTGCTGGAATACAACAGAAGATTGATTTAAAATAATATTATCCTTACAATAGGAATTCTTTCTACAAAATAGTAGATAAGCCCTCCCTAAGACACAAAACTATACAGAAAACAGCACGACAGTAGGATTTGCATGCTGGTACTTTTTGGTTAAGTTTTCCAAATTGAACATACTTTTAAAAAATCCTTGGCGGGGGGGCTTCCCTGGTGGCGCAGTGGTTGAGAGTCCGCCTGCTGATGCAGGGGACACGGGTTCGTGCCCTGGTCCGGGAAGATCCCACATGCCGCGGAGCGGCTAGGTCCGTGAGCCATGGCCACTGAGCCTGCACATCCAGAGCCTGTGCTCCGCAACGGGAGAGGCCACAACAGTGAGAGGCCCGCGTATCGCAAAAAAAAAAAAAAAAAAATCCTTGGGGGAAAAAAGGATGCATAATGGATATAGCTTATACAACAAAGACAAACTAACTTTTAATTTGTAAACTCCTCAAAAAAAAAAAGCCTTAACCCTACACCTAAAGACTGATAAGTGTATACACATTTATGTGTTTTATAATAAAATAATGTCTAAGATTAAAAAAGAAAATTGCTGGCATGTCCTTTGAGGTTGACACAGCTAAACCCAGGGCTTAGATGATATGCAAGTGCTCTATTTAAATGCACCTTTGCCAGAAGGAGGAATTACTGTATTCTAAGAGGTTAGAGAAGAATGATGACATAGTTTTCAAGGAGCAATAGATATGAGAGGATCAAAATGCAGTAAATTTTAGAGGATCAGATCCTTTTTTGTTAGATTTACTTTTTTTTTTTTAAAATAGTGGCAAAAGCAAAAAATAAATCATCTGGCCAAAAGAAATTTGTTTGATTCAAATCAAAGAACAAACTAAAAAGGCCAGGCCATTTCTGTTTTCTTCTGTTTTAAAAAAAAAAATGCTCTTAAGCAGAGAAAACTATGTCAGGAACTATTAGTGATAATGGTGGTAGAGTCCCAGTGAAAGCTTGGCAATCATTTCATTCCTTTGGATGATTCCACATTTCTCTGCTCTCAGTCACAAGCAGCAACAATCCAAAAATCATATGGAGTAGTTACAGTAGAAAACAGAATTTTGTTAACATGAGTTACAAAATATTCTTTAGATGTCTAACTTTCTTTAAGACAAATGGATAGCATAGTTAAAATTCACAAGTCAAATAATTCAAACACTAGAGAAGCAATTCTATTAATAGGAAACTAATGTCTGTGTCATCATTCAATAATTTAGCAGAAAAGTAAGAACATTAAATGTCTCTCATATATACTAGGAGATACCAAGAGAAATTAAAAAATGAAAATTTCTGGCAAAGCAAGAGAAAAGGAAGAACATGGCTCTTTAGATATAATTAATAACAAAAAAAACCCCTTGAGAACATGCCTACTACCGTTCTTCCATAGAAAGGCACCTTTCACACCAGAATAGGTTATTTTGGTTAATCAAATATTTCCTTTAATAAAATCACAATATATACTGCATATGAGTCATCACTTTTTTGTTTTAAGATCATCCAATTTTTTTTTAATCTTTTATTTTTTAAAAAATTTTTTCACCACACCGTACAGCATGTGGGATCTTAGTTCCCTGACTAGGGATTGAACCCACACCCCCTGCATTGGAAGTGCAGAGTCTTAACCACTGGACCGCCAGGGAAGTCCCAAGCCATCACTTTTTAAATATTCCATTTATAAGATAGTTTTATCTAAAATTATATTGAAAATAATTCAGAAAGCTCTTTAAAATCTTTCAGTCTCAAGAGCCTCACTACAAATATAAAATATATACTGACATCCTTGAAAAGGTGGTCCTGATGAAATTATATTTTATCAATTCTAAAAAGCATATTTTTCACGTATTAAGTTTCTGAAACTAGTCACATAGTCAAAGGTATCTAGCCATTGCTATTGATCTGCATTAAAGCAATTTTTCCAGAGAAGATATGCATCTGCTTCTACCATCATCTGGGGCCACCACCAACCTGAAATCAGTCTGAATTAAATCTTCCGTTGCAGGCTTCTGTGGATCACACTGGTAATATGACTTCAGACCTCAGACTTGCAGCTTGTGGTTCAAATTCTCAGGGAAGATTTTTTGGGCACCCTCTCTACCTAGGTTGACACTTGCAGTTTCTTTGTTGTCCCCTTTCTGCATAGCCAAGTTAATTTCTCACTTATTCTTAGACTAAGGGTACAGACCTCTGGTATACCAGCTTTGTAAGAGATATCTCCTACAACTCCCCATCCTGAGTGTTTTTTCCTTTGTAGTGGTACCTAACATAATGAAACTTCTTACCATATATCATGTCCTAGAGTTGATGAAATATGGTACTTTAAATAGGTTTCTATAGTTTCTATTCAGTAGACTCTAGAACATTCTATAGAAAGTAATTATTAAATTGAAAATCTCTTTTATTCTATTTAGTATTTCCTCCTTAAGCCTGTAGCTTTATATCCTAAAAACCTATAGCATGTCTCACTATATTTCTACAAAGAACCAAATTACCATGTACAGTTAAAAAGTCAGAAAATAAAACGTCTAATTACAATTTATTTTTTCAGCCTAATTCCCAATACTTATGATGATTTAGGGATTTCCCTGGTGGTCCAGTGGTTAAGACTCCGTGCTCCCAATGCAGGGGCCCAGTGTTTGATGCTGGTCAGGGAACTAGATCCCGCATGCTGCAACTAAAGATCCTGCATGCCACAACTAAAGATCTCACATGCCACAACCAAAGATCCTGCATGCCATAACCAAAGATCCCACGTGCTGCAACTAAAGACCCAGAGCAGCCAAATAAATAAATAAATATTTTTTTAAAAATATGTATGATGAAAAAAATAAATAAATAAATTAAAAATATGTATGATGATTTATAAATTTCTAGTTGAAAAAACAAAATTTTAGCTTCTTTTCTCAAAGTGTTTAAAATCCTAACATTTGGAAAGGCAAGCTGGCTTTTAGAGCAGACATGCAGGATTTGACTTCAGGGACACAAAAGTAAACCCTGAATTACTTAGAAACAGTAATGGAATTCATTCTATTTAGATTTAGAATAGCAAAATATATACTCATCTTTCTAACAAATTAGTACAAATTCTAATTAGGTTTCATGTCTCATAAGCCCCAGTGAGCATTCTCTTTCCTTACTATTTCATTCAGTACAGAGCACAAAACAAAAAAAGATAAGCTAAGAAATAACTCCCTGCATGCTGCAACAAAGATCCACGTGCCACAACTAAGACCTGACGCAGCCAAATAAACAAAAACAAACAAAAACAAACAAAACAGGAAAAAAAAAGAAATAACCCTCTATCAAAAGAAGCCTATGAATTTTCCCCTTAAATTATCAAAATCCTGATTATTGATTACTTTCCCCCAAATTTGTACAATGTCCAATGGCAATACATTCAAAAGGAAAAGAATGCCAAGTACACTAGGATGTGAAATTACTTACTAAGGGAAGGATATGAGAAAAATGACCTTAAAATAATTCAGTGATGTATTTTAAGACAATCCCACAACTTGGACAACCAGAACTGAAAAGAACTCATTTCACTTGACCTGTTCTACTTAGCAAAAGCAAACTTTTGAGATGTTCTGGCTTCCTTTATAATTACTTTGCAGGAAAGGCTACCCATGATAATAGCTAACATTTATTAAGCATGTAACTTCTGATTTAGTATTTACAACTACCCAATGAGGTAAGTTATCATTATTCTTTTATTTTACAGATGAAGAAACTGAGGCTTAGAGATGTTAAGAAACTTGTCTGTGGGTCTGTGATCACCCAGCTCCTAGGATAAGGGTGGCAACACCCATCTAATATTAGCTGGTCACTACCAGCATTGGCTAGACATTTACCACTACTGCCTCAGGTGCTATGATTAGCCTCTGGGAAAAGAAGATGGCTGAGGTCCAACAGAGGAATAAAGACATGTAAACTCTAAGTACAAACACTGTTTTATAAGAACTCTACAAAGGGCTGAAGGAGGCACAAAAGAGAGGGATGGGTAGGAAGGCAATGAATTGGTTAACCTCTGCAAATAAACTAACTGTAATAGTCAATGTTTCTTTAAATAAAGAATATCTAAAATGTATCCCCCAGTCAATATACTTTCTTTTGAAAGTATTAATTTACTATTTTTATTCATGAACATCCATTAGCGTATGTTACGCTAGTCTAATTTCAGAGTATATAAAACCCATACACATTCATAGCACACATTTACGTATACACAAAACAAATGCATAAAATCTAGATA
Organism: Monodon monoceros; assembly: GCF_005190385.1. NCBI lineage: Eukaryota > Metazoa > Chordata > Mammalia > Artiodactyla > Monodontidae > Monodon > Monodon monoceros. Next base: position 36,812,382 of record NW_021703781.1, read on the forward strand.
TTGAATTATTATTGTTTTAATGTGGTTTGGGGAGGAAAGTGTACTTTAAACACAAAATGTTTTTGACCTGTCTGAACTGTCCCCCTCAGTGACAAAAATTACGGTAAGAATGAAAGGAATGTACTTTTCTCTGTGACTCTTCTAAAGTAGCAGAAGAGTGTTTTAAGCTTCTCTGGTTTCCTTGATGAACGTCCTTCAAACAATCTGAAAGAGATGGAAAATAAAAGAGGGTAAGGATGATTCTAAATGCCTTAATGATTCACAGAAAACTAAATCTATATTGCTACCAAGTAATAAAAGAAGTAATTCTTCCAGAAGGCAATTCTGTAATGACAGAAAACTGGGAAACTGTTTGGATTCAAACAGAATCTGAAGAGGACTGAGACCAACTAGAACCTGGCTTCTTCAAAGTTGTTCATGTCAGATGGCACTCTCTAACAACCACGTTCCTCCAGTCTATCTTTCTGTGGGGCACCATCTGGTCCCCCAAAGTCAATTAGGCCAGTGAGTTAATGCTTGATCATGGCAAATACTATATATAATTCATAATATTACCAGGTAGTTAAATGATTGAACGAGAATGGTATCTGAAAAAAGATCCACATGACTGTTTGGGGGTGGGGTGCAGCTAGGATAACAACAAGCAGGTATGACAAGATACTGGCGGACTGACCAATCCTTGGTGATTAAACACATATACCCTTCGTATGGTAACCAAAACAATGCCTACCCTAGGTCATCCAGTTTCCAGCAACCTGGACTTGCACTACTTAATTTAGTTTTCTTTGAAATGACATGGTAACACATGGTTATTGGTAACACATAATGCAATTTATCCTGAGGAAAGAAAAGTAAGGCTTTGAAAGCATATGATCTCAGTAAGTAGTTCACCAAAAGATTTCTAACACAAAAGCATGCTTTCAGGCACAAGATCTAGCTTTACAAAGGTACTTAAAAATTGCAAAGAAATTCTGTGGCTATAAATGATGAAGTATTAGTCATCTGCTTCTAGTCATATACTCTTGCTCTAAAACCAGAAACCCTTCAAATAAAAGTCCACTTTAATAAGTGCCGAAATGGGTAAAATATTCATGATTAGAAAAACAAGCTTATGTAACTATGCAGAGAGGGAAAAGTTAATTCTATGAGAAAATCCTATTGAGCAAATGAAATGAATTAGGAAAAGGGAAGGAAATGTAGATTTCAAATGATCCTGTTTCCAATGATCTGAAATTCTTTATTCAGGGTCAATTTCTGAGAAAACAATTTACATGAATACTTATTTCCTGAAAAGAACGCTAAATGTCAGAAAGCATTTTAACGAAATCTGAAATCTAATTAATGTTTAAAAGTAGTTTGAGTGCCTGTGTGAAAATTTTTTCTCATCTAAAAGACTGTATTTTCTAAAATGTTTATAACAAATACTCTTAAAATCCAGCTGCCTGCTGAAAGAAAATCTTTGCAAACACAGGTTTCAGTTCGGTTTCTTCTGCAAAATGTCAGCCAGAATAGAGCTTGTTTAAATCAAAATGACAGTCAAAATGAAGAAGCCACTTGGCAGTTTAATTAAACATCCTGTATCAAATAAATATGATTTACCGAATGAATACCTTGGGATCCATTGCAAAATCCCTTTCTAGGTTTACTACTTAGTAGAGGGAATCAGGATAAATACAAAGGCAGCTTATCACCTTTTTTTAGAGATGAACTGATGTACTTACTATACAACTCAATTACGGGGAAAAAGTTCCTCTTCGTAGAACTGTTGCATAATGAGTGAAAATGGCTATTGCCCTTAAGAAATAATTCCCCCAAATGTAAAAAGCATCCCTACCTTCAGCATGTGATCATTTATTTATAAAAGCACATAAAAGTTAACATATTTAATAACCATGATGGCAAATTATTAACCTTAGGAGACTCTTGGGACTACATATTTATTACCTTAGCAATATGGACTTTCCTGGAAAGATTATATGTCTGTTATTATCACCCACTACAAATGAGCACTACTGTTTATTTTACAGGTCCAAATCTTATAGGTACAAATCAAGCAGAATCTCAATGCATTCTCTTTCTTCATTGCTCCAAGTCTAATTTCAAATCACTATGCAACCAAATACGCTTTCCATCTTCCTGATGGAGAAGTGTGTGTGGGGTGGCGTCTGGGACACAACAGGGAGGTAGAAAATAAGGCAAGATGAAGCAGGTTTAAAATCTTTGCATCAATTCTCAGATTTCGCTTTGTAAAATTTTAAAGTACCACGAATAGCCACCTAAATAAAATGAGTTATTCTGGTATGGAAGCAAGTGAAAATAACATAAAAACACAGGCAATCTGCATGAGAGAAAGCCACAAGAGTGATGTACTATCTGAAGGACAGCGTTTGGGGTGGCGGCGGGGGGAGGGGTGGTGGTGATGGGGAGATAGACAAAGGGACTAAGGACAGAGCCCGAGAAAGGAAGAGACAGAGGGATGGGGCTGGCAAGACAGAGAGAAGAGAAAGAGACAGAAGTTGGGTTGAAGACAGAAGAGGGTATGAGAGACAGAAACTCGCAGAGAAAGACACGCAGAGAGACAAACAGAAAAAGACAGAGACTCAGAGAGAATGAGACCTTCTCATAATAATCAAGCACCATCCCAGTTTTTTTTTAACTCCTCAACACCATTTTTTGTTGTTGTTGTTAATTTAGATTTTCAAGTCCTGGGTTTTTTGTTTTGTTTTTTTGCCGTGCTGCACGTGATGTGGGATCTGTTTTAAGACCATGGATCGAACCCACACCCCCTGCAGTAGAAGCATGGAGTCTTAACCACTGGACTGCCAGGGAAATCCCTGGATCCCTCGGTATGTATATTTGAAGGCATATTTTGAGTCAGCAGGCGTGCATGTAAATATGCACATAAACTAGGCCATAATAACCCCTCCACACGTAGGGAAGACATTTTAGCATTTAACCAAATGATAATTACAGATTATTAAAGAAAATAAACAGAAAAAGCCAGTTAGGCAACCTCACTCTTGTTCTAAACAAAACTTTTATTTTCAAGGGAATAAGTCAATCAAGGGTCAGCTACTTATTAACTGGTGTTTTTCTTTCCATACATATAAAGAGAAACATAGTTTAATAAAATCTTTCCCTGAATGGAATATTGATAACATTACTAGAATTGGATTCTAGACACACACATACTCCCATGTGATTTCAAGTTAAGGATTAATCCTATTAGTATACAGTAAATCAAACCTAAAGCACTATAACCTCCACTTTAAAGTGGAAGCAAATGATAATCCGGAACCCAGCCAGAAAGTCATTCTTGGCTTTTCTGTGAAGCACTGTGCCATATGGCCCTGACAGCATTTTCAATCCACGGAAGAGACAGATGTAAAAGCCTCCTGGGCTGACCACTGCTGCAACCCACAATTAATCTCTGACCATCAGTTTCTAAGCAATCTCAGCAGCATCGATGCTAATCACATTGGAAGCCTTTATAAGAATGTTTAGGCCCTGAAAGGCAAGCAGGGGAAAAGGTCAGGGGTATTTAACATAACTAAGCAGGGCTGGAAGAACACAAGGATAAATAAAAAAGGGAAGACCTATTCAATTTATTGACATCAGCTTGCCACCACAAACTCTTACTATTTTTCTTATTCAATCAACTGGTTAGCCTTTGGAGACTAAATACACTCACACACACACACACACACAACTCCTAACTGGCGGAAACTATAATCATAAACAGCAATCATGCAAAAAAGAAAACATGACAACAACAAAATGCTCCATAATCTGCTTACCAAATGGCTCATCAAATTAGGTAGTTGATCTTTCATAAGCCACACGAAAAAGGGGAACTATTGGTTGTTTTTCATTTCTGGAGTGCACGCAGAGCATTTTGCTCTTGAGAGGAAGTGAGACATAACAAAACAGCAATGAGTTTGAACAGAAGACAGTGTTCAAGTCCCACTTCTGCTACAAGTCATTTACTCTCACTGAACCTATTAGTATAGAAGCTTCCCAACTAGAAACTTCCAGAGATAGAAAATCACAGTGAGCTGCCAATAGACAGCATCAATGATCGCGAATAGTTGCGGTTGTTGGCTGTTTTCGGCTTATGAAAACACATTCATCTCACTGAGAGACAAGTGCAGACATCCTGACTGCCGAGGATTCCCTAAAACAATTGTGGAAACTACCACAGGTTTCACCTGCCTTAATTAATTTTCAGTGTTCTGGTGACCAAAAGAACATCCGTCAGCCAGGAAGACAAGAGCATGCCTGGTTTCAAATCTTCAACAGACCTACCTACTTAAACTCTTATTTGTTAAAAATGCTATCGGGATACTGCAAGCTTAAATCCCTCATGGTCATTCTGGACTGGAAGTAATTCTTACAGATCAAGAATTATTTCTAGGGATAATTCTAATTTCTGACTACCTATGATGTAAAAAACTATTCATCTGATTCATTCAAAAAGAGGCTATAGGGCTTCCCTGGTGGCGCAGGGGTTAAGAATCCGCCTGCCAACACAGCAGACATGGGTTCAAACCCTGGTCCAGGAAGATCCCACATGCCGTGGAACAACTAAGCCCGTGCTCCACAACTACTGAGCCTGTGCTCTAGAGCCCGTAAGCCACAACTACTGAAGCCCGTGTGCCTAGAGCCCATGCTCTGCAACAAGAGAAGCCACCATGAGAAGCAGGCCATGAGAAGCCTGCTCACTGCAACAAAGAATACCCCTGCTTGCCCCAGAGAACCAGAGAAAAAGCCTGCGCAAAGCAACGAAGACCCAACACAGCCAAAAATAGATAAATAAACAAAATTATTTATTTTTTTAAAAAGAGCCCACTGATATGATGCACCAAAAAGGACACAACATCAGTTCTCTGCTATTTCTGTCAAAAATTCAGTGACCTCACTCCATTTGTGAAAAAAATGTCAGTCAAACCCGACTGAAGAACATACTACAAAATAACTGAGGAGTAGTCTTCCAAAGTGTCAAAGGCATGAAAGGAAAGGAAAAATGAAATAACAGGGTAGAGGAGACTTAGAAAACTACAGTAGTCCCCCCTTACCTGTAGGAAATCCAAGACTCCCCAGTGGCTGCCTGAAACCTCGGACAATATGGAACCCTATGTATACTATGTTTTTCCCTACAGATATATACCTAATGATAAAGTTTAATTTATAAATTAGGCACAGTAAGACATTAACAACAATAACTATAATAAAGTAGAACAATTATACTAATATACTGTAATAAAAGTTATGTGAATGTGGTCTTTAGCTTTCAAAATATCCTATTGTACATATTTAATGCCTTTTCCATCTTAACTAAGCACTTATCACACACATTGGCCATAACTTGTGCAGTTTGAGGTGTAACAGCAAAACTACCATAAATTTCTTTTTCCTTCTTCTTAATTCCATGGACAGAAGCACTTTACAGCTTTTCTTTGTCATATCCCAACTGCCATCATCACTACTCCTCTGCTTGGGGTCCATTATTAAGTAAAATAAGGGTTACTTGAACACAAGCACTGCGATGCCTCAATAGCTGATCTGATAACCAAGTCAGGCTACTAAGTGACTAACAGGTGGGATACGCTGGACAAAGGGATGATTCATGTCCTGGATGGGAAGGAGTGGGACGGTACAAGATTCCATCATGCTACTCAGAATGGTATGCAATTTAAAACTTACAAATTGTTTGGAATTTTCCATTTAATATTTTCAGACTGTGGTTGACTGTAGGTAACTGAAACCATGGAAAGCGAACCACAGGTAAGAAGGGACTACTGTAGGGACTTCCCTGGTGGTATAGTGGATAAGACTCCATGCTCCCAGTGCAGTGGGCCCAAGTTCAATCCCTGGTCAGGGAACTAGATCCCACATGCATGCCACAACTAAGAGTATGCATGCCACAACTAAGGAGCCCATATGCCACAACTAAGGAGACCATGTGCTGCAACTAAGGAGCCCGCCTGCTGCAACTAACACCCCACACAACCAAATAAATAAATAAATATAAAAATTTTTAAAAATAAATTAAATAAATGGTCTTTAAAAAAAAAGAGGGGACTACTGTAAACACAGTGCGGGATACTGGGAGGATTCTGGATCAGAAAAATACAGTACAAAAACTTTTGGAGGGCTTCCCTGGTGGCGCAGTGGTTGAGAGTCCGCCTGCCGACGCAGGGGACATGGGTTCGTGCCCCGGTCCAGGAAGATCCCACATGCCGCGGATCGGCTAGGCCCGTGAGCCATGGCCGCTGAGCCTGCGCGTCCGGAGCCTGTGCTCCGCAACGGGAGAGGCCACAACAGTGAGAGGCCCGCATACCGCAAAAAAACAAAACAAAACAAAAAAACCCAAAAAACTCTTGGAATTCAAATAAGGTCTGTAGTTCAGTTAACAGTATTATACCAATGTTGATTTCCTGGTTTTGATAACTTTACTATGGTTACAAAGTATGGTTACATAGTAATATTAACATAAGGGGAAGTTAAGGAGAGTTGTATTCGAGATCTCTCAGTACTATTTCTGCAACTTTTTTACACATCTAAAATTCATTAGAAATAAAGTTTTTAACGAGACAACATTAAAAAGGTAAACTAAAATAAGTGGCATTACCACACCAATCAACTTTGAACACAAAAACAGAACAGCAAACAGAACTTTGTCAACTTTGAGCAAAGTCATGTGACTTTGCTCCATCACTACATATCCTTCTCTGTACCCTGTCCACACTGCCCCACCCCTCAGAGGCAGGAGATGGGGATTAGAGGGAGGTAATGGAGGAGGACATTACACACAGTCTACTGGGAAAGAGGAGCATATACTGGAACAATTCTCTGAAGGCCCGCTCCTGACATTAGGGGAAAAAAACCTCACATTTTACTCACAGATCCCATAAAGATAATTCTCAGGTGAAAAACAGAGATGGGGGGTGGAGGGGGGGGGTTGGAGGGAGGAAAAAAACAATAATCATTTGCCAAGAAGATTTTACAATGTTTTTGTTTGTGTAAATGATGGAGAAAGTAATAATGTGGGAAAATGGTTAGAATCTAAAACTTTATCAACCTTCACAACACATTACTTTAATCAAATAAGTTAAACATTTTGTCTTCCTTTTAAAAAATATTAGATTAATAAATTAATCATGTCTATAAAAAGTCAAAGTCAACTTTCACTTTTGCTTTTTGTCTTAAGAACTGTATTTTCAAGTCTCATAAGACAGTCAGTCTCATGACTCTAAACTCACACTTTACAGAAAGGAGTACTCGTACTCACTCCAGCTTTAACATTATTTCAGCATACGAAGAATATAATGTACAACAAATGTTCTGTGACTAAATAATCACACGGAACAGGCATAAGGAATTCAGGGCACTTAGAGGAGGAGGACAACCTGACAGAGTGGAAAGAACATGTGCCTTGGAGTAAGACAGACCTGAGACTAAACTTTAGCTCTGTGACTTACTGGCTCCTGGACCCAAAGCAAGTTTTGTTAACCATGAACTTTAATTATCTTGCCTGCAAAATAGCAAAAATATCACTTAACTCACTGTATTGTAAAGATTAAATTAGATAATTGTAAATAAAATGTTTGGCAAATCACTCAATGCCAACCTTCTCCATTTTAATGTTAAAAAGGGGTTCGCTGAAAACATACCGATTGAAGTTAATATCTGGATAACTACAATACTCCGATTTCATCTTAGCATTGCGCCGTGGAAATGTGCAGAAGAAAGCATTAGCTAAAAGACTAGCAATCTGTTCCTGTGACATTGTGATGGAATGATTCATCTTCTGTTTCAGGAGCGGTATTGGCTGATAGAGGAAACACAAATACAGACAAGAAGAGCAATAATTAGTTTAGCAATTTCAAAAGCAGAGGCACCAAATTGCATTTGCTAAATTAAGGCAGGAATAATTTCAGGCCACTCTTGAATCCTTAAATCAGCAATACTGTTGAAGTCAAGAGCAGTTCATCAAGGATGATTGGGAAAATGTACTTGTTTGACAAAGTGCAGATTTCTAATCAATAATAATGATAGTGAAGAGAACACAAAACATTACTTGTATTAATGAAAAATGAGATTCCTTTAGCAAGTAAGAAATAAAAACACATTACACATGTAATGAAAAATTAAAACAAAGGATGGAACAGAAAAATGTAATGTTGAGTTTAACTACTACTGCATATGCTAAATTTTGTTCTCACTTATATTAAAGATTATTGGACAGAGCAATTTTTCTATTTCAGTCCTAAAGAAAATGAACTAAGGAAAATAATTCAATAAATAAGTCTTTTCCTTCTAATTTTGAATCACACTTCTCATTGACAATTTATAAGACCCAAATCTAATTTTATTAAAGCAATTAATGGAACATGTGTATACAGACTTATTTATGTATAACCTGTAAAAATATAGGCATTTCCTACATAATCATTTCAAGTCAAGGAAGATGTAGGACATTTCTCCCTCAAGCTTTTTACATCTGAAATGTCTTCAAGTTATACCAAACCCAAATTGACTAACCTTTTATTTTTAGTATATTCCACAGGACCTGAGTATTGCGTTCAGTGAGTTTTATTCTGTTTTAAATGTTTAAACTGTATGTTTTTAAAGTCATGCTGGGAAAGCCAAAGACCAACTGCCAATTTACATCAGTTGTTATGCTTCAAAATGCTCCAACATAATATTTAGGGGCGCTTTTCCTATTCCCTTTAATAAGTCAGAACTAAGAATCCTGGATATCTACTTTAATTCAAAACAGTATGCATAGAGAACTGTCCTGATCACATCTCAGGAATCAACACTCAAAACGAAACTGAGGAAAGGCAGGCAAGACAAATCAACCATAACAATTTGCTTTTCTCTAACAGAAAACATACATCATTGCTAGAATAAGAGTTTGCTAGAAAAAGAAAATGCTAAACTTGCAGTTCAACTATTTGCCTTGGGAAAATACAAAAGTAAACAAACAGGAAATATCAAGAATTTATTTTCATTAGGGTATCCAAAATTCTCTCCTTTTAGGCCTTAGCAAACACCAGTTCTAAGAAAGAAGCAATAGAGAGCTCATATTGATCTTCATTTTCCTTCCTATACATTTATTTACAGCCCAGCCATGAGTTTAGAAAAGGTGACAAAGTATCAATGGCTTAAAGCACACTGTTCCTTGGTTTTAGTAAGAAATGAGTTTTTAACTACCATTTACCAGGTTATCCACAAAAATGATTTTAGGCTTAATGGACTTAAAACACAAACATTTCTTGTTTCCCAAATAACTAAATAAGTATAATTTAAAATATAATAAGTTATTTGTTCTCCTGGTGAGGAGAAATGCCTGAAAGCTAATACTTGGGGAAAACTAGAGGATGTAAATCTTATCATCGAGCACTCAGCTAGGTAAAATAAGACACTGGTTAATATGAATGAAGACCTCTCATCAGAAAGAGAAATTAAGGAAACAATCCCATTCACCCTTGCAACAAAAAGAATAAAATACCTAGGAATAAACCTACCTAAGGAGGTAAAAGACCTGTACTCAGAAAACTATAAGACACTGATGAAAGAAATCAAAGATGACACAAACAGATGGAGAGATATACCATGTTCTTATATTAGAAGAATCGATATTGTGAAAATGACCATACCGAAAGCAATCTACAGATTCAATGCAATCCCTATCAAATAACCAATGACAATTTTTACAGAACCTGAACAAAAAAATTCTTAAAATTTGTATGGAGACACAAAAGACCCCTAATAGCCAAAGCAATCTTGAGGGAAAAATACGGAGCTGGAGGAATAAGACTCCCTGACTTCAGACTACACTTTACAAAGCTACAGTAATCAAGACAATATGGTACTGGCACAGAAACAGAAATATAGATCAATGGAACAGGATAGAAAGCCCAGAGGTAAACCCACGCACCTATGGTCAACTAATCTATGACAAAGGAGGCAAGGATATACAATGGAGAAAAGAGGGTCTCTTCAATAAGTGGTGCTGGGAAAACTGGACAGCTACATGTAAAAGAATGAAATTAGAACACTTCCTAACACCATACACAAAAATAAACTCAAAATGGATTCGAGACCTAAGTGTAAGACCGGACACTATAAAACTCTTAGAGGAAAACATTAGAAGAACGCTCCTTGACATAAATCACAGCAAGATCTTTTTGGACCCACCTCCTAGAGAAATGGAAATAAAAACAAAAATAAACAAATGGGACCTAATGAAACTTCAAAGCTTTTGCACAGCAAAGGAAACCATAAACAAGACGAAAAGACAACGCTCAGAATGGGAGAAAATATTTTCAAATGAATCAATGGACAAAGGATTAATCTCCAAAATATATAAACAGCTCACGCAGCTCAATATTAAAGAAACATACAACCCAATCCAAAAATGGGCAGAAGACCTAAACAGACATTTCTCCAAAGAAGACATACAGATGGCCAAGAAGCACATGAAAAGCTGCTCAACATCACTAATTATTAGAGAAATGCAAATCAAAACTACAGTGAGGTATCACCTCACACCAGTCAGAATGGGCATCATCAGAAGATCCACAAACAACAAATGCTGGAGAGGGTGTGGAGAAAAGGGAACCCTCTTGCACTGTTGGTGGGAATGTAAACTGATACAGCCACTATGGAGAACAGTATGGAGGTTCCTTAAAAAACTAAAGATAGAATTACCATATGACCCAGCAATCCCACTACTGGGCATATACCCAGAGAAAACCATAATTCAAAAAGACACATGCACCCCAATGTTCATTGCAGCACTACTTACAATAGCCAGGTCATGGAAGCAACCTAAATGCCCATCGACAGACAAATGGATAAAGAAGTTGTGGTACATATATACAATGGAATATTAATCAGCCATAAAAAGGAACGAAATTGAGTCATTTGTAGAGACGTGGATGGATCTAAAGACTGTCACACAGAGTGAAGTAAGTCAGAAAGAGAAAAACAAATATTGTATATTAACGCATGTATGTGGAACCTAGAAAAATGGTACAGATGAACCGGTTTGCAGGGCAGAAGTTCAGACACAGATGTAGAGAACAAACATATGGACACCAAGGGGGGAAAACTGCGGTGGGGTGGGGATGGTGGAGTGCTGAATTGGGCGATTGGGATTGACATGTATACACTGATGTATGTAAAATTGATGACTAATAAGAACCTGCAGTATAAAAAAACAAACAAATAAAACAACTAATACTAAACTTTCTTTGGGTTATTTGTATGGAAATATGTTAATATAAATGTTTCAGACATTACATGAAATTTCTAAAAATCTTGTATGTTCTGGTATAACGTTATAAGTCATAATTCTAGTTATTACTTTAAAATGTATATCTCAGAAGTAACTAAATTTCCTTGTCAATTGCATTATTATGAACTTTCATCAAATCTTTAACCGCGGTCATTTTTAAGTCTTCTGTCATTTACAGACAGTTCTGGGTATACTCTGATGCTTTTGCAAAAATGTTCCTATAAAAGGGTTTCATCTTCAAGGAATTCATGGAAAAGACTCTGACAAGTACAGGTTTCTGGTAACTGACTATACTGCTGAACTGAATGCATAAGCATTTCCAGAACTCTAATGGAAAAGTGATGAATTCATAAAAGTGCTAACAAAAGCTCAAGATAAAAAAAATTAATTACATGGGACTGAGTGAACTGATGAGGATGATTACAATTTTTGTGACCTTCTGTTTGAATAATAATTTAAAAAATCCCACAAGGAAGGACTCAGAGGCAAAAAATATACAAATCAATTTTCACTGCAATGTAAAGGAGCTGTTACATTGGGGAAAAAAAAAAAAGTGATGCTGGGAAAACTGGACAGCTACATGTAAAAGAATGAAATTAGAACACTCCCTAACACCATACACAAAAATAAACTGAAAATGGATTAAAGACCTAAATGTAAGACTGGACACTAAAACTTTTAGAGGAAAACATAGGAAGAACACTCTTTGACATAAATCACAGCAAGATCTTTTTTGACCCACCTCCTAGAGTAATGGAAATAAAAACAAAAATAAACATAATAATGAAATGAAAAATAAAAGCTTTTGCACAGCAAAGGAAATTATAAACAAGACGAAAAGACAAGTCTCAGAATGGGAGAAAATATGTGCAAACAAATCAATGGACAAAGGATTAATCTCTAAAATATATAAACAGCTCATGCAGCTCAATATTAAAAAAAAAAACAACCCAATCCAAAAATGGGCAGAAGACCTAAATAGACATTTCTCCAAAGAAGACATACAGACTGCCAACAAACACATGAAAGGATGCTCAACATCACTAATCATTAGAGAAATGCAAATCAAAACTACAATGAGGTATCACCTCACACCAGTCAGAATGGCCACCATCAAAAAATCTACAAACAATAAATGCTGGAGAGGGTGTGGAGAAAAGGGAACCTTCTTGCACTGTTGGTGGGAATGTAAACTGATACAGCCACTATGGAGAACAGTATGGAGGTTCCTTAAAAAACTAAAAATAGAATTACCATATGGCCCAGCAATCCCACTACTGGGCATATACCCTGAGAAAACCATAATTCAAAAAGACACATGCACCCCTATGTTCATTGGAGCACTATTTCCAATAGCCAGGTCATGGAAGCAACCTAAATGCCCGTCGACAGACGAATGGATAAGAAGATGTGGTAAATATATACAGTGGAATATTAGCCATACAAAGGAACGAAATTGGGTCATCTGTAGAGATGTGGATGGACCTAGAGACTGTCATACAGAGTAAGTCAGAAAGAGGAAAACAAATATCGTATATTAACGCATATATGTGGAATCTACAAAAATGGCACAGATGAACCGGTTTGCAAGGCAGAAATAGAGACACAGATGTAGCAAACAAACGTATGGACACCTGGGGGGAAAGGAGTGGGAGGGTAGGATCAATTGGGAGATTGGGAGTGACATATATACACTAATATGTATAAAACAGATAACTAGTAAGGACCTGCTGTATAAAAAATTAAGTAATTTAAAAAAGCATGAATGAAGATCTTTCAAAAAGTTCATGTCCAAAATTTGTTTCCTTTAATTTAATTTTTATAAATCTAAAATTTACCTTTTAGATTTGGCCTAGAGAACATTAATATGATAAATCATTAAATAACAACATATGCAATTTAACTTGCCAAAGATATATTTCGATAACAAACTGAAATGTTAACTTTCACAGCAGAGATTTACTTTTTAGTCGAGGACAGAGGACAAAATTAAAATGTTCTCCCATTAGTACACTAATGGAAGGACATAGTTGTTTTAAGCCAGGAAAAAGAGATGGGAGCTGCAAATCTGATTTTGGTTCCACGCACTGACTTGTTATATATTACAAACTTGGGTGCTTTTGAATACATATCTCATTAAGTACAATAGGGAAACCTTCTCTCTAAAGCATGAAGGGAAGAGAAGAGGAGAAAGTGATTCCTATCTAAAGGCTATATTTGGTTAATTATGAACTACAGTTAATTAAAAAAGCCTTTAATTAAGCACTATGTTAGACCTGGGGACACAAAGATGATCCCCCTTCAGGGAGAATATAATCTAGGGGAGGAGACATATAAAAACATAAATTACAAAATAATGTGCTAATAATAATAAGTATGATTCGAGTGCTACAGGAGTGATAAACTTTGGCTGGGAGAGGTAGGAAAGGCTTCACAAGGGGCAGAACCGAAGAGGTAGTGAGAAATTTTACTACATAAGGAAAAAAGCAAGGAGAAAAAGAGAAAAGAATGAACATGAAACATAAGCAAGCAAATAACTTCCAACATAAACAACAAGAAGTTGAGTTTTAAAATATATTTTCTCTGCCCAATAGAAAAACTTATTTCAGACACAATGAATTAATGAGGTGAAATTACAGTTACCTAAAATTGGAAACATCACAGTATAATGCTAACAAATATGGCACACGGAAAAACATTCAGTGGTTCTCAACATTTGGACTCAGGCATTCGGACATGGCTTTTGGTTGCCCCAATGACTATGCTTGTGTTTTTTGTGCTGTTCCAATGATACACTGCAATGTGTGGGACCATCCTACACATTCAGAAATTGCTCTGCCCAAAATGTCCCTAGGGCCCCTGTGGATCAACAGTGTTAGCAGAAACCTGGCTAGCATCCATGTAGCCAGGGGGCTGGCCCCAGAAATAAATGACAGAGGCGAATCAAGCTACTGTTGCGAGAAACGCAGGAAAAGAATTATGAAGAACAAACCAACAATCTCTTATAATTACATCTACAAATTCATTGATACTCTCCCCCCCTTGAGAGGCAGAGTCTAATTATCCTCTCCTTGAGTATGAGCTAGATTTATTGACTAAATTCTAATGCAGAGAAAAAATAGTGAAAGCGATAGTGTGTGCCTTCAGAAACGAGGTCAAAAAGGCACTGCCCCTTCCTGCCTCTCTCCTTTGGGTGGCTTTTTCTGGGGAAGTTAGCAACCATGTCACGAGGATACCCAATCAGCCTACAGAGAGCCCCACAGCAAGGAACTAAGGCCTTCTGCCAGCAGCCATGTGAGTGAGCCAACTGAGAGGTAGCTCCTCCAGCTTCAGTCAAACCTTCAGATGACTGCAGCCCTGGCCAACACCCTGACTGAAACCACAAGAGAGATCCTGAGCCAGTACCAGTCAGCTAAGCTGCTCCCAAATTCCCAACAGAAACTGCGATGATAAAAGTTTCCTGTTTTAAACCACTAAATTTTGAGGTAGTTTGTTATGTAGCAATAAACAATACACTCCCAAATAAAACAAAATAATACCAGATTCTTTCTTTTATTTTTAAAAGTTAAGAATGTATCATGAACTCATTTGTTATACCATACACTACTTTGGGGGAGAGGGGAGGAAGGAGTAGGTATTAAGCCATTTTGAAGATAAAATTTTCTAAATCCATTAGTATGCTTTGAAATAATGACTATCCTTTTTTGAAAGCCAGAGATTATTTTTAAAAAAAGGAAAAAGAAGTATGAGTAAGCAAACATCAACACTGTAAACTGAAGCTCAGAAATTGAATGCTGCATTTTTTATGTCCACTCGCAGTGTTCTCTGTAGCCTCTAACCTTTTCCTTAGTATAGCAAAATCATCATACTCTGGCAAAAAACTGTTTCCCATCTCTCTGTTTGACCTTGACAATTAGAGTTTAAACGAAATTCAACTGTGAGTCTCAAGAAAGCTACTGAGGAAGAAGTTATTTCCACCAACCTGGGTGCAAATATTTGGCAGACAGAGTGCAATTTTCACCATATCAGGCAAAATGGACTGATATAAGTGTTGAGCTTCTGCTTCTTCTAGTACCTGAAAACCAATAAAATGTTATCAGTGAATAATAACCAATGAACAAATATTTGTTATTAAATTACATATGTGCTTTATATAGGATCCCATAAGAAGGCATATTATCAGCATCATTGAACACATGCACAAGTACACCAACAGGAACAGTAAGGAACTTACAAATTCATTTCCAAATGTATGTAATTCACCTAAATGCCCTCTGAAAATGAATCGAGTATCCCAAATATGAAATATCTATCATATCGCATTCACAACTAAATAAATGCTTGCATATGAAAAACAGTACCTTCTGACCTCAGTTACATCAACTAAAAACTATTAGACCACAAAGAACTCTCTCAGAAGCCCTCAAGCTTCTACAGTCAGTAGTTTAAAGAAATCACCATAAAAGCCACCCTAATCGTTTCAGAGCATATTATATGTGTCAAATCTAACCTACTGGGTAGTAAACAATGAAGTTCCAGGTGACTTACAATTTCCTTTTCTAGGCACCTTTAGGAAGTTAAAACCACGATTCCCATACCATAATTTGAAGTACAAGAAAGACGACATTCATGGCCTATTTCTGTCTTTTGTAATTTCCCATCTCTTCAATGCTTTAGAAATTACTTTAGGCCATTTAATCCAACTTCTCTCTAAACATCAGAGTATTTCTTTTAAAATACTGAAAATGAAAACACTCTTAATCTAGGGATTCTATATATACAGTCAGGATTAAAGTAAATCATGTATCTATCTGAAATCACATCTGAACTAGATAGATGAGGTCTCAGTTATAATCCAGTCTGATCCTGTCATTATTAAAGAAAAAAGAAAACTGAAGCCAAGGAGGTTACCTGATTATCCTAGACTGCAAATGTCAATTAGCAACTAAATCAGAACTAGAACCCAAGTATTCTGGCCTATATTCCACAGCTCTCCCCACTTCTCTATGTAACCAATGTTTGGGATTGATGAGGATACAGACTCTTTACAAATATCTATAGATTCCCTTTGCTATCAGGAGCTAAGCTGAAATAAAGGAATATTCATTTGTCTATCTACAGCTGGACACAGTATGTGTATAAATAGAAAAAGTAGCAAAGATAATTTACATTCACTCTGGTTTTACAAGAAAGTTCTAACAGGGCTTCCCTGGTGGCGCAGTGGTTGAGAGTCTGCCTGCCGATGCAGGGGACATGGGTTCGTGCCCTGGTCCGGGAAGATCCCACATGCCGCGGAGCGGCTAGGCCCGTGAGCCATGGCCGCTGAGCCTGCGCATCCGTAGCCTGTGCCCCGCAATGGGAGAGGCCACAACAGCGAAAGGCCCGCGTACCGCAAAAAAAAAAAAAAAAAAGTTCTAACACTAAGAATTTTCTTTATACCAAAGCTCTAAAATCCAAACCTATGCCTACCTCCCTCTTTAAATTAGGAAAATGGGAAAATTGATATTCAGAATGAACAGAAAGATATTTGCAATTCAGAGAGTGTAGGATCCAATTAATCATAGGTATATAAAAAACAAGCAAGAACACAATTATTAATTCTGGGGAAAACAAAAAGTTGTACAAGAGGAGAAAAGGAATCAGATCTCAGATATGAACAGTGTTTTTACCATCCTACTAAAAAACCAGAATACTGATCTAATTGAAATGAATATGATATCTATAGTGGAAAAGTGGGGAAACATAAATAAGGCTGTTAGTGGTGACAGGGTTAAGTAAACAACAGCTAAATCCTAATCTTCTATAATGGGAAGTTAACACACTAAAAAAATAAATAAATAAAGGCTAAAAGGTTCAAAGCCTCTTCATTATAAGCCTCTTTAATGCTAATAAAAAGAAAAACTAAATTAAAAAAAACATACATAGAAGGCATTTTGCTAGTTTAGAATTTTATTGTATATATTAAAGATACTTGCTTTCCTGTACCTGAAAATGCATAAAACATATTAATGTATTAAGATATTCAAATTCTTCTTATTCATAATTTATCTTTTTGTTTTTTAAAACATTTTATTTTGAAATAATTATAGATTCACAGAAAGCTGCAAAAATAATATATGGAGGTCCGGTTTACCCCTCACCAAGTTTCCCTTAAAGGTCACATTTCAGATTAACTATAACACAATATCAAAACCAGGTAATTAATATTGGTACAGTATGTGTGTATTGTTCTATGCTATTTTATCACGTGTACATTTGTGTAACCAAAATCAAGATGCAGAAGTGTTCCACTATAACAAAAGTCTCCTTTGTGCTACTAATTTATAGTCACACCCTCCTTCCAACCATCCCTAAGCCCTAGAAAGCACCAATCTGCTTTCCATCTCTGTAATTCTGTTGTGTTATACAAATGGAATCATATGGTGTGTGTCCTTTTAAGATAGACTTTTTTTCACCCAGTGTAACGTCCTTGAGATCTATTCAAGTTCATGCATGTATCAACAGTTAATTCCTACTGCTGAGTAGTATTCCATAGTATGAATATACCACAGTTTGTTAACCATTTACCTACTGAGGGGCATTTTGGTTGTTTCAAGTTTTTAGCTATTACAAACAAGGCTGCCTTTTACTTTCAACCTGCCTATACTGTTATGTCTGAAATAATTTCTTGCAAGCAGCATATAATGTGTCAGGTTTTTTTAATCTACTCTAAATCGTTGTCTTTTAATTGGTGAACTTTGACATTTACATTTAATCATTGATAAGTTAGAACATACTCATTTTAAATTTTCTCTTTCTTTTACCTGTTTTCTTTTCCTTCATTCCTATGGGTTACTTGAACATATTTTAGAATTCCATTTTTATTTATCTAAAGTATATTTGAACACATCTCTTTGAACAGATTTTTTTTAAATTGGCTGCTCTAGGCATTCGTTATATATAACTTATCACTGTTTCCTGGTGTCAACATTTCACATGTTGCAGTAAAGTATAGAAACTTTACCTTTAAGGCTCTTTACCTATCCCCATTATAATTTTCTTTAATATTTCTCCACATACATTGAGAACCACATTTGATAGTGTTATAATGTTTGAAAATAGTGAAACAGAAAATGTCAAACACTATTTAGAATACTCAATAAGAAAAGTCTACTATATTTTTACTCTTTCTACTGTTCTTTCTTCTCTCCTGGTGTTCCAAGATTCCATTTTATCATTTCCTTTCTGTCTCAAGAAATTCCTTTAGACATTCTTTTAGGGTAGGTCTATTAATGACAAATTCTCTTCCTTTCCTTCATCTGAGAATGTCACCGTTTCTCCTACAGTCCTGAAGGATATTTTCAATGGATATACATTTCTCTGTTGAAAGTTCTTTTCTCT
Source organism: Monodon monoceros (assembly GCF_005190385.1). Taxonomy (NCBI): domain Eukaryota; kingdom Metazoa; phylum Chordata; class Mammalia; order Artiodactyla; family Monodontidae; genus Monodon; species Monodon monoceros. The sequence goes on from NW_021703781.1 coordinate 36,831,070, forward strand.
TACTCCTTCAAAAATATTATGTCACTTCTTTCTGGCTTTCATATTTTCTGATGAGAAATCCAACAACATTCAAACTGTTTTTCCCCTATAGGCAATGTGTTATTTCTTTCTGGATGCTTTCAAAATTTTTTTTTTTGCCTTTAGTTTGAGGAAGTTTGACTATGATATGTCTTGGCATGGATTTCTTTGGGTTTATCCTGTAAGAGGTTTGCTCAGCTTCTTGATGTCTTCTGTCAAATCTGGGAAATTTTCAGCTATTATTTCTAGTTTTCAGCCACTATTTTTTGTTATTGAGTATTTTTTCATCCCTGCCCCTTTTCTCCTCTCCCTCTAGTACTAAAAAGGCATGACTGTTAAATATTTTTTAATAGTTCCATAGGTCCCTACACTTTAATACATTTTAATGTTTTTTGAATGTAATGTTTGCTTGTTTGACCAGTACAACCAGTATAGGAAATTTAGGAATTTAATTCAGATTTTCAAGCCAATATAAACCCCAAAATTATATATACTAGACCATTATGCTATTATTATTTTCTACATTATGAGAAAATCTGAAAGGAAATATATAGTCACTTTTAGACCAAAATTATTAAACCATTCTAACTTTTCTGAGTCACCTCAGAAAAAAGTGACATAAAAGTCTATTTTCTTTCTGTTGTTCAGATGAATTCCTTTGTTCTTTTTCAAGTTCTCCAATTCTTTCCTCTGTCACCCCCACTCCCCATTGAGCCCATGCATTGCATTAAAAAAAAAAAAATCAGGTATTGTATTTTTCATTTCAAAAATTTCCATTTGGTTCTTCTTTATAGCTTCTATTTCTTTGCTGGGACTGTCTATTTTTCATTTGTTTCAAGGAGTTGTAATTGCTTATTGAAGCCTTTTTATGATGGCTGCTTTAAAGCCCTTGTTAGATAATTCTAACATCTGTGTTATCTCAGGGTTGGTATCTGTTGATTGTCTTCACATTTCAGTTGAGATTTTCCTGGTTCTTCGTGGAGCGATTTTTTATTGAAACCTGGATTTTACGTTATGAGACTTTGGATCTTATTTAAATCTTGTTTTAGCAGGTCTTCTGTGACACAGGAAGGGAGAGCCACCTCATTACTACCAGTCAGGAGTGAAAATTCTACTGCCCTTGTTGACTCCCAGGGCAGGGAGGGGGAAAGGCATCTTGATACCTTTGGGTTGGGGGGCGGGGGCCGGGTGCAGAGGGTGAAAGTTCAGGCTCCCCACCAGGCCTCTGCTGATACCACCCAGGTGCCATATTTTTCCAACAGCCCCACAGACCCTAGCTGGTCAGTCTTTTCTCCACCTTTCAGAGTCTTCTTATTCTTTTATAGTGTCCTGGGTTTTCAGCTGTATTTAGTAGAGGGATAAGGAGAAGTGTCTTTCCAAACATTTTTAACCTAAAGACATTTAACCTTAAGTGTCTAAATAGGCTGACAGCTTCTTCTCCTTTGGGCACCTGTCCTTGTCTTTTAAAACTGACATACGAGTAGCTGCTGCCATGCTTTGCTGACCATCACAAGCTTTAAAATATCACTTATTTATCTGATGAAGCATTATTGCACTGGACTTCTGTCAACACTTCAGACCTATGTCTAACGTTGCTTTGAAAACACAAAAGGGAAGATAAAAAATGTCATTTGAGCACATAACCAACCCAACTACCATTTGAGATGGAATGCATAATTTAAAAAACTAGTATAATCTTATGCCCTCTCATATATTATTAGCATCTTTAAGCAAATCTTACCTTTTACAAATTATTTACTATTTATTAATCTGCACAATTTATTAATCTATACAATGCAAACCAAGACATTAGTATTAAAAGGTTTTTAAAATGTAAATCACTGCTTAACTTCAAGGGAAGAAGAGCCTTAAATAATAAATATTTACTTATAATATATCATATATTATATTATTTATAATGATGATGATGATTATAAGGAAATTAAGCATTTATATGATGATTAAATTCTCCCTGCCCTCTATTGGAGGGTCTGCATAATTATATATGACAAGTGTTTGTGTGTGTGTGCATGTGTGTACATACCATCCTTTTATTCTCATCCCAAAAGTTGATTATGTACGTGTTTCACTCAGAACTGATACAAAGATTTTCAAAATTATAATGCTATTTTACCCATTTCCTCTCTTTAGACTATAGAGTTGTTCATCCATTCAACTAACCAGTAAATTTAAGTATCTATTATATGCCAGACACTGTGCCAGGACTGACAACAGAACTGTAAACAATAACAGACATGGTCACTGACCTCATGAATCTCAAAGCAGAAAGTCCTATGCTCTTTCTGTGATCCCCTCAATATATCAGCCTTCACCTTGAAGGATAGTAATTATTGCAATTTCATCACAGTGGTCGTGGAGAAGCTATCATTCTTCCTTAGCAGATGGAAGCATTAACAAACTACTAAAATAGAGCAACTTAATTTGTCAAATGTCAAAACATGATGAATGATTTAAATATCTAGAAGCTTACATATAGAAAAGAGATTTGTACTTATTTCTTCTTTCTTAGAATGCTTGATCAACTAAAACTAAATCTGTGAACTGTGCTCTAATACTAAAGGCATATTCATGCATGACTAAGTACAGTGCCTGGCACACAGACAGTACTAAATAAATAATACTACTGAACTTTGAATGGGGAAGTGAAATCTGTAGCCGGTAAAATCAGAAAACTAGTGATATTTTAGTGAAGGAGAATATTTCCATAGATCTACTTCTTCAAAGAGTTCATAGGAAACAGCTTTTTAATCAGTCACAAATCAACAAATATAATAAACACCTCAAGTCACTCCATGTTATCTATTGATGTAAACCTAGGTAGACCCTAGTAAAAATTTAAGTTACTAATACTCTTCTTTAATAAAAAATTTCAAGAAAGTTTATACAAAAGGTCTAGAACAATAAATTTTATGAAACAATTTTTTAACATAAAACATATATCATCCCAAAATCTAAATAGACAAGGTGAAAAACCTCATAGTCCTATGATCCTAAAGTTAATATAACCATTTAAGTGTTTGTTACACTTAGGTATTTGTTTTCCTTCTCACACAGAAAAAATTACTTAAAATCACGTTACTCTAACAATTCTGTATAATTTTTTCATTAGACAAAAGAATTTTCCGCTTTGCTGTGTAGTCTTCATAAACATCACTAGCAACAAAATGTTTTTTAAAAAAGTCATGTATTTTCACTGTAGCAAATTAACATAAACAAAAAGAAAATAAATACCACCCACAAACCCACTATCAATATATATACTGCTAACATTTTGGCATATATCCTTCCAGTCTGTATTTTGTTTTCATTTACATAGTGGACATTTTCCCGTGTAAATAAATATAATCCTATATCACCATTTTCAGTAGCTGAGTATTATTGACAATTTGGACACACCATACCTTATTTCCCTACCTAATTCTGTTATGATAGATTTACAGGTTGTTGCCAATTTTCCACTCTTAAAATTACCATTGCAATGAATATCCTTGTACATACATCTTTCTGCAACTATTTGAATATCTCTATAAGTGAAAATGTTATATCAAAAAGCATAGGCTTTTTTTTTTTTTTAAAGGTTTTTAATATATGCTGTCTAATCACCTTCCAGAAAGGTTCTATCAATTTATATTCTGGTGCTGTATATGAAAGTACTCAACTCCATACCTTACTAATACTGTGAATTCTCATATTCTTGTTTTATTCACAATCTGATAGACTAAATTGACACCACTATTATTTTAATTTATGTTTATTTAATTACTAATGATGTTGAACTTTTTATCCCCATGTATACAAACTCCTCTGTGATGAGCCTTAATCCTTCTTTTCTATTAATTTTTAAGTAATACGTGGATACATTCTTGCCTTAAAAATGTCAAACCATTCAGATGAAGTCAAAGCTCTTCTTAACCACAAATCCCCAATTCCAAACTACTTCTCAGACAAACAGATGCTTGTCTCCTTCCCAAACTACTTCTAAGCATTTCTACATATGTGCATACAGAAATTTAGCTTTCTGTTACATTAATTTTTAAACTAAATGGTATGCTATATTTTTTGCAACTTGTTTTTTGCCTTAAGAGAAAGCCTTAGAAGTCTTTCCACGTAATAGAATAAATGCTATACAGTATTTTCCACAGTATGGATATACAATTTTAACCATTCCTTATTGATGGCAATTAACTTTCCCAGCATTATGAAAAATTTCAAAAATACAGCAAAGCTAAAATAACTATACATTGAACACCCATAAACTCAGTTTCTACAGTTAACATTTTACTCTATTTATTTTTGTCACATATCTATCCATCCATCAATCCATTTTTTAAATGCATTTTGAAGTAAGTTGGGGGCATCAGTACATTTCACCCTGACCACTTCAGCCTCCATATAAATATAATTTAACATTTGTTTACAAGTTTTTTCATTTTGAGGTAAAATTTACATTCAATGAAATGAACTAACCCTAAGTGTACCATTCAATGACATTTTACAAATGCATACACCTGCATAAACTAAATCCCTATCAAGACACAGGATATTATTACACTATCACCCTAGAAGGTTCCCTCATGCCCCTTCCCAGGCAACTTTCCCACATCTGAGAGACTACCACTGTTCTAAATTTTCTTCTACCATAGATTAGTTTTGTCTCTTGTAAAACTTCATATATTGGAAACATGTGACATGTACTGTATTATGTAAGGCTTTTTTTTTTCCCCTCAGCACTGTGCTTTTGAGATGCATCTATGTTGTGTGTATGAGTGATTTTGTTCCCTTCTATTATTTTATTCTATTGTATAATTATACCACAATTTGTTTATTCATTCTCTTGTTCATAGACAACTGCACTATTTCCAGGATTTGGCTATTATAAGTAAAGCTGCTATAGACATTCTTTTATAAACACAGGATTTTTTGTGTATACATATATTAATTTCTCTTGGGTAGGTTTAGAAAGGAAATGAAATGCATAGGTCATAGAGCAGGTACATGTTTAGTTTTCTAAAGAACTGCGAGACCTTTTTCCAACGTGGTAGTACCATTTTACAAACCCAACAACAAAGTATGAGAGTTCCAGTTGCTCCACATCTCTAGCTACATCTATTCATTTTAGTTTTAGCCCTTCTAGTGCCTGTGCACTAATACTTCATTCTAGTTTTAACTGGCATTTCCCCAATGACAAATGACACTGAGCATGTTTTAATGTGCTAATTGGTCATTTGTATATCTTGTGACCTGTCTTTTAAACTCTTTTAATTTTTTTTAATGGGGTGGTTTGTCTTATTTTTAAATTGAGTTCTTTATATATTCTAAACATAAATCCTTTGTCAGATAAATATATATGCTTTGCAAATATTTTCTCCTTGTCTTTAGCTTGTCTATTCATTTTCTTAATGTCTTTTGATAAGTATTTATTAATTTTTTTCTTTTATGCTTAATGCTTTCTGTGTCCTAAGAAATCTTTGTCTCTCCCTAAGTCACAAAGATGCTTTCTTCTAGAATCTTTATGGTTTTAGCTTTTGCATTTAGTTATTTTCTACGTATGCTGTATACAAAGAGTTGAAGTTCATTTTTTTCCCCTATAAAGAAACCCAATTTTCCCAGCACCGTTTGTTGAAAGATGTTTCTTTCCCCCATCGATTGCTTTGGCACCTTTGTTGAAAATCAAATGATTGTATAAGTATGGGTCTATTTCTGGGTTTTATGGATTTTCCAGTGATCAATTTGACTCTTATGCCAGGACCACACTATATTAGTTTCCTTGGGCTGCTGTAACTATCACAAACTGGGTGGCTTAGAAAAACAAAGATTCATTCTCTCACAGTTCTGGAGGCTAGAATTCTGAAATCAAGGTGCTAACAGGGTCATGTTCCCTCTGAAGGCTCTCAGAAAGAATCTTTCCTTGCCTCTCCCAAGCTTCTGGTGCCTACGGGCAATCCTTGGAATTCCTTGGCTTTCAGAAGCTTTCAAATAGTGGCTACTATTATGGTGATGATACATATTGCACCCTCTGCCTTGTTTAACCTTTTACTACAGTTAAACCACTAATTATGTGTCAAGACTAAGTTCACATCTCCTTGTGAAGCCTCCCTTGACTTTCCTAATTCCTTCTTCCTCATGTGACCCTACAGTCACATGCACATACCTGTAGTACAGCACTTATTATGGTTTATTATAATTATTTATTTACATGTTCTTCTCCTCTCCTTCTCTAATCTGTGACACTGCAAAAGCAAGGATTGTATTTTATACATCTTGTATTCTAGTACCAAGCATAATATTTAGTACTGGTTATTATTTGCTGAATAGAGTTGATGAAAATTTTAAAATTACATTTTATCCTGCAAGCATCCCTGCAAAACAGAAAGTAGAAGGACATCTGGAGAAACTGAAGCTCAAAGAATGTAAAGCCAATTTCCCACATTCAAACTTAATGGCATACATCGGGACTAGATGCCAGGACTTTTCTTCCCAGGTTCACAAGGAAGGGTATTTTAGAGAATGGAGCACTTGGCCAAGAAACTGGAATGGAATGATAAGGATAATTCGAACTCTGTTTACCTTACAGAGTTATGAATGCTCAGCTATAACCGTGTTTTATGAATTCTAAAGCCCCATATATAAATGCAAAGTATTATTATCTACTGGGCCAGTAATTTATGCCCTTTCTGGAGCCTCCTCTTTCTTTCAACACCCCCCATGTCAATTAACTGCCAGTCCTACTGACTGATCCAGCGGCGTCACATATTCATTACCTCCTCTTAATCACTACTAAACTACCCTGACTCAGCCCCTCATCCAGTCTCACCAAGATTACTACAGTAATCTAACTGTTGCCCTGCCGCTAGCCCACCTTCAGTTTTAGCCCAAGTACACCCTGGTGTGTCCCTGTTCCACTTGAAAGCTTTCAATGGCTTTTCCTTGCCTTTTCAGTACAGTACAAATCCTTCAATTAATAATCAAGCTATCTGGCCCTAGATGCTTATCTAGTCTTACTTAGGGCTCTCTCTGTCTCTCAAACTACCTTCTGTGCATCTCAAACTACCTTCTGTGCATTTTACATACTAGACATTTCAGCAATTTACTCTTCTCTAGCTCCTACCTGTGCTTCCACAAATACAATCTGTGCTACGCCTGGAATATCTTTCCTACTCTAAAACTTACCTAACCTTTTAATGTCTTACTCAAACAATACACTGCTTCAAAGTCTATCTAAATGGACGCACCAGCTAGAAGGTAACTCTTCCTCTTATAATTTAATTGTCTGTTTTTTCACAAGACACTTAAGACTTCCTGCTTTATGTTGTAGTTATTTATGGACATGCATTCTAGAGTTTACTAGAAGTTCCTTTCATACAAGATTGACATTGATTCACTATGCTAGAACATACTCATATGTAATGTTCTCAATAAAAATATTTGTTAAATTAACTGACACTTTCTACCACAGCTAGGTAATTTTACCAAGCTCTCCCTCTTCTTTCTCTCTACTGCCTATCAGAATCTCCCTCAAGAGGTTTTTTATTTTTTATTTTAGTAAATTAAACTGCATATGAACTGAGTTTTCTATAATACACCTAAAAAACTTACTGGAACTACCTCCAGAGTTTCCCAAGTTCGAGAGACAGGTTCATATTACAAAGATTAAAAAGAAAGAACATAAGTCAGAATTATTAAGATCTTTCAGATCCACCTCTTCTTCAGACATGTTTTTAGACTACAAAAATTAAACATTAGAGGAAAAAAATAATTATAGCACTAAGTTATGTAAGGATAAAAAAATCAACTGGAGAAGGTGAATGTTTCTAACATTTACTTGTGCACAATTCAGGCTGACACTTTGAAGAGAAGAATGTGACAGCTTACAAGAAAACAAACTCACTCATTCCCCTTAATTTCTGAAAGCTCATGCAAGTCTGACAAGCCAACCACAGGGTGATCTCTCATGTGTATCACCCATGACAATTATAGCTTTAATAAAAATGTTCTCCAAATTTTAATAAAGTCCAATTGGTTTTCAGGAAATAGCCAGTCTAATATTTTCATATTTAAGAAGGCACATTTCACAAATTAGTGAACTAATTTCTGGACTTATATAAGACTTCCAAAAATGTTATATTATGGCAACAAAAGAGGTACAAAATGAATATGGTGGTGAGGCAAGGTGATGTGCTGAGAAGCCATCCTGTCTCTCTATTGTCCCTTGGTTTGGTTTTCTCTTCAAATAGCTATTAAGAGCTTCCTAAGTAATTTTCAAAATGCTATGACTCAAACCTGAGAAGCACTGATGAAGATCACAACTCACTAGAAGCACTTGAAATGATCTGTTTTAAGGATAATACAAAAGATCCTTTGAAGTATTTGCCCTGTAACTTACACTAGAAATAATCTGTATTTGTCATTAAATTAACAGTTGTTTAATATGGGATAAATCAGGTTGCTATACACTTCCTTTTTCTCCCCATCAATGGGTGCCAGCAGGAGTAAAAGAGTGCCAAGCATTAGAATCTCCTTTTATTCTTTTCTTCCCCCGCCCAGGGGAATGAAGGATTTATTATTACTTGCAGCAAGTAAGGAGAACATTGGGATCTTTCCCAAAGCAGTGTCTCTAGAATCAAAGAGATTCTTAACCTCCAATCCCATAGCCAAACTCTTATTAGCCAGTAAAGGGAAGAGGAAGTAACGATGAAGTGAGAAAGAGCCCTTAGGCAGGTTACCTCAACTCCACTTCCACTCTCCCAATCCTTGTTCTGTTTCTCAGGACAGAACTATGAACTAGTTTCTCACTTCAGGAAACAAGCCATTAGTGGCTTAAAATTCACAGACTTTTGTAGATGGGTGTGGAAATTTCACCATCATATACTCCAAAACCCAAATAAGTGACAACTAATTTGGGAACACAAACACTTTAGGAAGAATACCATCATCCAGTTGTTGAAACAAAATATGCCTCTAATCAAAACCAGTCACACTATTTCCTATACAAATTTCATTAGATTAAACATGAAGAACAAAATTGTGTAGGTTTATGACACATGAAGGAAGCTCTTCTCTAAACAGTAATCATTATCTTTTTTCATGCTAATAATAAAATGCACAAATTATTTTTGCCTTAGAAGGATAAAACATAATAACACACCCTTATTATCCTCTGTCTCCTAGAAGAATTTACTTCTCAATACCGTCATGGTAAATGATTATTCTTTAGGGAATGATCTCAGACTAGCACAAGATGCTCTGATAGGTCTTTCTCATCTCTCACTCCTATTACTGTATGACTACATGGCCATAACCATCAATCACTCTAGCAAACAGCACCAAACCACAATGCTATTACACACAAGCCAACAGATATTTTCAATACCATATAGTCAGACTATTATCCATCTTTTATAGACAGGCAATCAAACTCAGCATGACAAGATTTCAGAGAAATAGCTAATGGTTAATGGAAGTTTTCTTGTCCTGGAAGCAAAATGGACTTAATTTGTCTGAGAAATATAAGTGAACAATAACTTCATTCTTTTACTATAGTTAACAGTTTTAAATTTAATAAAAATATTTTTGAACTATAAGAAATACTTTAAAATTACTTATTTTTACTTTTACCTAATTTTTAAGATAGTTCAATGACAGCTTCTCGCACTCACACCAATAGGAAAGTAATTTGCCATGCGAATCAAGTAATGTGCATACCTACATATTATAACACTTAATTCTTAATTTAATTCTTAAATTATCCAGTATGAATAGTCAATATTATAGTCCAAACTTCACTCTTATTAATAAGGCTGAAACAAACATATTTCCCAAAAGGTTTGAGGGCACCCCCTGGTGGCAGACTTTTGGGAGGGGGAAAAAAACCCCACAAATACCATTACAATGAAAATATCTTTTTAAGAAATTGACCAAGTTCTACTCAGCAACTCAATTATTACAGGTAACATCCAATCTAGAAAAAATTCAAAATGTGATCAAAGAATGTTGGGAAATCTGTGAAGTTCCCTGTGAGGAGATCTGACCAGTACCAGCTCCTAGGTAGCAGGACTAGCAAGATGTCTGATGCAGAAGAAACCTTAGAGATGATCTCATCCAGGGCAGAACAGAACTTTCTACACTGTCCAAGACGGTAGCCACCAGCCACATGTGTTGACTGAGCATGTGAAATGTGGCCTGTGTGACTGAGCAGCTGCATTTCAAATTTTATTTCATTTTAATTAATTTCCATGTAAATAGCCACATATCGCTATTGGCTTATTGTTTGGACAACACAAATCTAGTCCTACTCTTTACTCCACTCCAATGAAATAGAAATAGTCACCAGAGCAATCCAAGGAAGAGCCAAAGGTTCCCAGACACATGTACAGCTGGATGGTGCAACTACATATAATTGGACCTGCACCATTTTGTTTGGGGATTCTTAAATGCACCTAATTTTATTACATTGCATTGGATTACTTTTTGGTAACTGCAATTCATTTGAAAATACAGATGAGTTTGAAAATGGTAAAATATCCCTTTTGAAATAATTTTTGGCTTTATAGCCTATAAAAACTGAAGACATGTGACGACTGGTACACCAGTTAGCTACATCAAATAAAACAGATTACGAGCTCAGGTTCAAGTTATCATCTGGGGCATTCATTCTTTTCTCACATAGAGAGAATAAAAAGGTAAACGAGCCCCTGAACTGTGAATTAGCTAAGCTCAGAAATCCAAGAAAGAGAACAGCCCAACTGATCCAGCCTCTACTTTATACTTAACTCAAGTTAGGCATATTGTTAATAGTATGTTGACATTTAGTTCAAGCATGTATTGAGTGTCCACTTTGCCCAGGATGTCATATTGAGCACTGTGAGGAATAAACACAGTGCTCAATATGCACACTGTGTTTAAATAAATAAAGGTAACGCAAAGCGAGGTCTCTGTCCTCCAGAAACGTACTACTTTTTAGGGTAAAAATGCCATATAAACAGACATAAGGGTTATGTGTACATGCCTCATCTTTTCTCTCTACCAACTGCCAATCTCAAATGGTCAACTGTCACTTTACACAAATAATTCCTAAATCTTTCAGTAAGAGGCTGTGGCTTAAGACCCACATTTCTGTGTGCTGATCTACTCTCCTTAAGTATACTGAAGTTAGTTCAAGAAACACTTACTGAGCACCAGCCATAAGCTAGAAAACACTAAGATGCCCCGGAGAGGTTCAGCCTCATGAAGGATGCAGACATTTTATAGAAAGATCATGCATTATGTGGCAAGCGCATGGAGGCAGGCACAGGTACTACTGTGAGCACAGAGTGGAGTCTTTAGTAGAGCCTGGGAGGACAGAAAACAGTTCCCAGAGGAGATAAAGACTGAGCTAAGTCTGGAAGGATGGATTAAGAACAAGCCAACAGCATGCCAGAGAACCTTTAGGAATTCAGTCATTAGAATATCAGTTATGGAGAAGCTCAGTATCAAGTGATGCTGGAGAAATGGGTAGAGGCAAGGCCAGGAAATACCATAAACATCATCCAACAGAACTGAAAATAGATGAGGTGCCACATAGGGTTTGAAGATATATGCTTCAGATAGCTCACTGTGGGTGAGGAGCATGAAGGATGGATTTGAAGGGAGCGCCACTGAACATGGGGGTCAGCTGGATGACTGCTGCAATATACCATCTGAGTCATGAGGACAGCATGGATTAGACAAGTATAACAGAAATAGAGGTGAGCCTCAAGAAGTGTTTAGGAAGTAAATTTATTATGTCTTAATATAAGAAGCTGACAGAGAGAAGGAGCTTAAGATAAAGATTTGAGTGTGCCCAGCATTAAGTGGTATTTAAAGCTCTTGGCACTATGTTAAGTGCCAAGGAGTAACAAGATTTAAAAGGTAGACTACAGTTGACCCTTGAACAACACAGGAGTTAGAGGCACCGACCCTCCGCACAGCCGAAAACCTGCATATAATTTATACTTGGCCCTGTGTATCCACGGTTCCCCCATATCCATGGTTCTGGAATAGTACCTGTCCCTCAACTTTTTACCTTGCCTGAAGGAGTTTTTCCTCTCAGCAGTTCTTCCTTCTCAAGTAGAACCTGTTAGAATGAAGAGGAGGAGCTGTTATTCTCCTCAGCCCCCACCGCTAATTCCTTCAGATTCTACCAACTGTTGATCGCGCAGCACTGTAGTACTTACTATTGAAAAAAATACACGTTATCAGTGGACCCACGCAGTTCAAACCCATGTTGTTCAAGGGTCAAATGTGCAGGTACCAGGCTGGGCAGGAAAAGATAGGAAGGCAGGAAAAAGCCAATAGATTACAACTGTTTTGCAAGGTGTGTTCCATGGGACATTACCTACAAGGGAAATCATAAGCCGTTACACAGAAGGAGGCTTTGTTTATAAATAAGTTTGGGGAAAATGTTTAGCTAACCAAAACTAAGCAGATTTCTTCACTATAAGACTCCTCAGAACTATTCCCAGTAGGAGGACATAACGTGTAGCAAACTAACTTGACCATTCAACCCTTTATTTAAAAGTATTAGAACAACACAACCTGGAAAACAGTGGCCCAAAAGAAAAGGGATGGAAGCAGTAGCCTTAAAAACAGAAAGTGCTATAGGAATAAGTGAGTAGAAAACTAGGAGGCTATGGTAGGAAAGAAATGCAGAGTTAATGATGTTAGAGAAGGAACTGGCCCAGGGCATAACCAGATCCAATTTGTGATCATAGGTTAATACAGTAGAGAGTCTCACATATAGGTTTGAGTCAGACTAGTTCATAGGTCATCAACATGATTATCAACTGAACAAAGGCTGTTGGATGTTGGTAGGTACCCTCCCTAAGTCAGTGCTTTTAATGATGCCAGATCTAAGGCCATAGGCCACTAAAGCCACCTTTTTTTAAGAGGATTTTTCCCAGGCTCCTCTTCTTTCTACTTATAATTCAAATCTTTGACCTTTTCAGGCCTCCCTAGATTTAGTTAATTGGTTTCTAGGACAATTCTTAACTGAATCATTTCCAGCTGACCTAATGTTTGGGCAGTATGTTTGACTGACTCGGTTCCTCTCTAGGTGCTAAGTCAAAGGCTAGCTCTGATGGCATGCGCCACAGGGCACAGATAAGAGGAGACACACCTCAGCCCAGCTCTACAGCCATCAGCCTGGGTTTTCACAGATCTAGGTCATGGCCAAACAATTCAAGAATGGACAGGAATCAGCAGTGGGGGCTGAGGAGAAAAACAACTCCTCCTCTTCATTCCAGCAAGTTCTACTTGAGAAGGAAAAACTGCCAATAGGAAAAGCTCCTTTAGCCAAGGTAAAAAGTTGAGGAACAGGCACTCTTCAAGGAGAGGTCTGAGAAAGATGGTACAGTAGAGCAGTTCTCAAACTTTCACATCTATCAGAATTAGCTAGGGGATTGTTAAAGCAAAGATGGCTGGGCCTCACCCCCAGAGTTTCTAATTTGCAAGGTTCAGGGTAGGGCAGGAGAATTTACATTTCTAACAAGTTCCCAGGTGATGCTGCTGGATCAGGGACCAAACCTCGAGAACCACTGCAGAAGAGCAGGGTTACCTGATCTAGGCACTACTGACCTTTTGGGTTGCATAATTCTTTGTCACCGCGAGTGTCATCCTGTTCATTGTAGGATGTTTAGTGGCATCCATGCCCTCTACCCACCAGAAGCCAGTAGCACCTCTCCCCCAGTTGTGAGAATCTAAAATGTCTCCAGACCTTGCCAAAGGTCCCCTGGGAAGCAGAATAACTCACGGATGAGAACTACCACAACAGATTATAGTCGTTAAGAGCTAAGACTCTGGAGTGAGTGGCACCTGGGTTGAAATCCTGGCTTCATCACTTGAACAAACTACTTAAACTCTCTAAGCCTTGAATTTTTAGTTGTTTATTTGTAAAATACAGTGTCTATATAATGGGGTATTTGTGAGAATCAAATGGGATAAAATATACTGCTTACACTGTACTTAGTACATAGTAAAGATGTCAATAATAAGCACCACCACTGTCTCTACCACAGATAACCAAGTAGGATGTCGCATCAAACACTGAGGAGATTATCTACAAGGTGAACTTTGTAGAAGGGGTAAGTCCAGGAGGAGACAGGGTTAAGCCTGGAATGGATAAGGGTTTGCATGTGACGTGAAGATAAAATGGTCTGCAGCTTAAGCAGTCGGCCAGGAAAAAGGAAAGGGTTAAAAAAGGAGCCAAAAGTCAACCATGGGGAAAGAGGCTATTTATACGGCTGCTCAACCCAGTGTGCTGTGACAGTAAGTACTTTTAAATTCCACTCCCAATGGAAGAAGATGCTCTGGTTCTATAGATAGAATGTTTTGTCCCCCCAAAATTCGTATGCTGAAACCTATTCCTCCAATGTGGTAGTATTTGGAGGTGGGACCTTGGGGTGATTAGGTCATGAAGGTGAGGCCATCTTAAATGGGATTTAGTGCCCTTATAAAAGAGACCTCAGAGAGCTTTCTTGCTCCTTCCACCTTGTGAGGACCCAGCAAGAAGACAGCCATCTATGAATCAGGAAGCAGGTCCTCACCAGACACTGAATCTGCCAACACCTTGATCTTGAACTTGCCAGTGTCCAGAACTGTGAGAAATAAATCAACCACCCAGTCTATTCTGTTAAAACAGCCTGAATGGATTAAGACACCTTGTTTATATCTAAGCTGGGCTTCCCAGGGCTAAGGCAGATTAGACCAATAGCATAGCTTGGGAGTGCATTTGAAAATATTCCATATTTCACTATGCTGGAAATGGTTCTTCTTGCAGAAAATGTTTTTGTAGTGCTTTTCATGTAATCAAAGAGCAAGTGAGGCAACAAGGTACTATGCCACTCGGCTTACTAAAAACTTCTTTAACACTGTAAAGAATAATTGCTCTGACAGCTTAGAATCTGACTGCCCCGTGCAGTTAATCATTACTTGTCATTACCATAGCAATAAATCATGGATGAGTATTTTTCACAATTAGTACCAAAAGTAAAATGTGGAAAGAGCTATTGGCTCAGTCCTCTAAGATGCAGCCACCACGCGGCTACCATGGCACTAATGGTGTACCACTCCCTGCATCACGAGGACAATGGACCTATTCAATGGACCTATTTAGTCTTTACTACCGAGTTTACTGCACTGTTTATACAGGCTACACATGGAAACAGTATATAAATTTGAAAAACAGATTTATATTGTTTTTATTTCCTCTTACTATTTTTATCTTCAGGTAATATATACTACGAAAATCCTTCTAGTGTTAAATATGAGATCTTACATGTGGATAAAAGTGTTACGAGGAGCTTAACCAAAAGGAATACAGAATTTATTTTTAATGACTAGGAGCATAAGAAGAGTAAATAATCTGAGAAGTAATCTAACAGGATTTATAAATCAAGGCATGGTGTCAAATTGCATTAAAAAAAAGAAAACAGCTCAGAGCAAGTTGATAAGAGATATAAATCACAGGAGAGATTAGAACATGAAATTATTATCACCCCTCCAACAGAGTAGATTTCTAGATAATGAAATCAATGACACAGCAACATTTAAAAGTAATGGCTTCCATAGCTATTTGAACAGAGTAGGTAGGGTTGGAGTTACAGGACAGTAATGTACTAGATTAATTTCATTATTAGAATACAGGAGGAATTCTACTAAATAAATTTTCACTTTTGGATGTCTATAATTTCCATCCTCCTTGTCCTCCACACACATAAATACAACACAGTGTTTCACAAACACATAATAACAACTCTAATTTCATCAATGATCTAGTGCATAGAGGGCTCAACTGAGACTAATTATCCATTATACCTCAGCAAGTTTATAAAGCAAGGTGCCTAGTTCCAATTGGAGCAATTAATTCTATGAGAGGTGCACTATTTAAAATAAATCATGAATGAGACCCTCAACATATGCTCCAACCCAAAGGATACATTAACCAAACCAAGGAGGAAGTCCACATATTTCACACAAATCTAAAATTTAATATTTTGCTGACTCTGATTAGCTTTCTTTTGGCTCCTGCAGTTCTCATGAATTAAATCAAGTCAAGCTGTAAAAGCAATGCAGGCCTTATTGATTCTAGAGACTGTGAGTCACTAAGGGAAGAAGTCCAAAAAGGTTAAATTTCCACTGAACTCCAAATCAGAGGTTCGAAAGCTAGAGGAATAAAGACATTAGCTGTAGTCTTGTGAAACATTCAAGGCTGCTTTCATTTGATTAGGAATTTGCTACAGGCTCTTTATGACAAAACTAACAAGGATACTTTAAATCGTTTAAGTTTTGAAGAAAGGTCCAGAAATAGATTCGTTATGAAGAATTCCACTTGGAACTGGAAGCTAAGGAGTAATGTGTTTATATACATTCAGAAACTTAACTTCTGCACTATTAAAAAAAAAAGGCTATTGTGAAAGCCCACAATTTTTACTGGTTATTGGTTAATGACATTTGTTGTGATTTGAAACAGTGGTTAACAACATGTTGCCTTACCTCAGCTTTTCCAAAACTAGTCTAAAAAACACTAATGTTCCATGAAACATTTATAGAGATTGTGGTGATGGGGGGTGGGGTGGGGGTGGGGGTAGGGGTAAGGGAATGGAGAGAGAAAAAAGAAAAAAATCCTCTAATATTTTGTTCTAAAATTTTTTTCTTATATATATGTGTGTATATATATTTTTTGGCTGTGTTGGGTCTTCGTTACTGCACATGGGCTTTCTCTAGTTGCTGCAAGGAGCTACTCTTCATTGTGGTATGCGGGTTTCTTCTTCTGTGGTGCACGAGGACTTCAGTAGCTGTGGCACGTGGCTCAGTAGTTGTGGCTTGCCTGCTCTACAGCACAGGCTCAGTAGTTGTGGCGCACGGGCTTAGTTGCTCCGCGGCATGTGGGATCTTCCCGGACCAGGGACCGAACCCGTGTCCCCTACATTGGCAGGCGGATTCTTAACCACTGTGGTTAAGAGCACCTAGAGCCTGCACACCTAGAGCCCGTGCTCCGCAACAAGAGAAGCTACTGCAGTGAGAAGCCAGTGCACTGCAGCAAAGAGTAGCCCCCGCTTGCCTCAACTAGAGAAAAGCCCAGATACAGCAATGAAGACCTAGTGCAGCCAAAAATAAAATAAAATAAATAAATTAAAAAAATATTTTAACATACAAAAAAGTACTAAGTACATTCGATATAGTTATTATTAGATAAGCTGCCCATAATACTATGGCACACACCAGAAAGCCAGGAAGTCTGAAAGACACCACTTACCTATGAATGCACATATGACGCCCAAGTGATGCATAAACATACAACTATTGCATTTTACGCTACTTAATGACAGGTGACTTACACTATGATTTTTGCCTAATAATTTCAATATATTATATTTTAACTTTTTATCCCATAATAAAGATATAAGTCAAAACAATTCCATCTAGCCATTACTTTATATATGTGAGATAACTTTCTCGGTAATCCATTTTAATACAAGCTTATATTTGTTTTCCCTGAGTTTCTATTGTTGTTCTGTCAATAATGATAATTTTTAAGGTTTCTCATGGTCACATGAGTTCAAAAATGTCATTTTAGTTAAACATGGCTATAACAGCACACGTCTCAATTTTTGGGACAAAGAATTCTGATATACCTGTTTTTTAAATGTAAAACTACACAAAAAGAACTCTGAAGGAAAAGATGACTTAGGCATAATAGTTTGCTCCACTTAGTGCACATCCTTCAAAACTCAATACGACACCTATTTACCTTTTAAAATTAAGTAGTACATAAGCAAGAATGCAAGTTCATTATTGATAGATTTACACATCCTCATTTACAGGAAAAGAGGCTTTACACAACCTTTCTCTGACAAGTCATGGGACACGAGCAGACAGGACAATACATACTCAATATTTTAATAACTACAGCAAAGGCAAGAGATGCACAATTACCGAGTTGCCATAAAGAATTTACTGTGTACGTATGACTTGAGGTATAAACTTCATGCTGTATTTATTAAAAAAAAAATAGTGGCTTCCAAAGAGGAATATATTTCTAGCCTAACCACAACAATAAAACCTTTGAACTTTAAAGTTTAAATGTTTCCATTTTTTTATTTTAAATGACCTCCCATTCCTGTACTCCTATCTCTCACTCTCCACTTTTAGCAATCACAGATGTAAAAATAAAACAACAACAAAATACCTGATTTTGGTATTTATGGAAGCCTTTATGGATAAACTAACTAACATAAGTGAGGAAATAAGAGACCTACTCATTCCTATCTTTTCTATTCCAGACATAAAACTAAACATGGAAAGGAAGATGAAATAGTCACCAAAAACCTTAGGTTTCCTTTCAACAACTATTCCGTTTACTGAAAAAGTTCACTATACAAACCAATTTTAGAATTTAAAGTTCTTTATTTTGAATTGACAATTACATTTATTGTGAAATATATGTTCAAAAAGTACACAAAATATATATGGATGGCCTAATGAATAATTATAAGGCAAACATCCATTTTTTAACTAGCATCCAAGTCCAGAAATAGAAGCCAGGATCACAGAAACAGAAGTAACCGCTCTTAACATACGCCATCCCTACACCCCTCTTCCATCACTATGGCCATAATGTGCTATGTAAATTTCACAAGTTAATTCACTGAGAATGAAAAGAAATAGTGCCACAGTTGTTGTAAGAGGGAAGTATTTAAAATATGTCTAAAATGTATTAATAGAGAAACTTTCTTAATATATAGGACATTCTGTTAAACTTTCCTGTGAAAAATGTCAGCAGTAAGTATATCGATTCAGTTAGAATACGAATTATAGAAGTGTTTGAATTTAATTTTGTGGAACACCACCCAGGAGGGCCATAAAACACAGATTATTTGTTCCTAGCACTTCCAACAGCTGGCAGGGAGGAAAACTAATATTAGCATTCAAGATGCAAAAAACACTAAATAACGGCCATTTCAACTCAGTAGCACCTAAATATTTAACTATGAATTACAAAATAACAGGTTGATTTCTGTGATCTTTGCTGGTCTCTGAAAAAATTTTTTAAAAAGCTTAGGCAGTACTCCTTGCTTTTATCCTAAATAAGGGTGCTCAAAGGATTACCAGGATTCTGGGTCTCTTACTTCTTGCTCTCAATACTAGCATTTAGGTAATGACTGTAACATGGAACCACACTAAATGACTGTTGATATTAACACCTCCTGTTCTAAAGTAGTATGGGTTACAAAACCTATTACTCACAGAACCAGCCAAAGCAAGGTTTTAAGGAGATAAATGTTAACAGCCCCAAAATCAACTTAACTGTAAAATATTAAAATTGATATGATGTTAAATTTAAACTTCATTTTTTTCTTTAGCAAAACAAGTTACTCAGAGCTGGGTGTGACATTTAAGTAAAGAATTCCCAAATACTGTTAAATAAGCAACATTTAAGAGCCCTTTTAAAAGAAGCATTCTTACTCCAAAATGTGGACACAGACAATGCAAAGCGAATAGAATTCACTTATAATTTAAAACCTAGCCAAACAACTGCTTCCCTTGCACTAAAGATCTGTTTTTACTCCTCCAATCTCACCACATATGTATCTAATACTTACTTCTCAATAACTCCTGTAATCCTGGGCAATGTTATCCCTGTGGGCTGTGACATGGTAAAGTTCTATATTAATACCTTTGGAGGTTTGAAGGACAGAAAAACACACAACTGTATTAAATATCCAAGGTCTACTGTTAAGTACACTGACAATGCACAAACAACAGACAGTCATAGGGACGAACACTCTTAAATCTCTAGACATGCTTTACACAAAGAGACTTCCTTAAATCTCTAACACTGGAATGGTTAAGCAAATGACATATCATTTGATGGAATATTATGCAACCATTAAGACTAAAAATGATAAAGCTATGTAACACAGCTTTATAATATATCATAAAATATTTTAAATATACTTTTATATCTAGATATAACTATAAAAATATATATATAGAGACAAAAACTTGAAGAAAACAATAAGAAATGAATATTTGGTACAATTGTGAGGACTCCCCCAACCCTCCCGTATGTTTACAAAGTAAATAAAAATCAGAAGGTCAAAAACGCAATGACTCCTCTCTCTAGAGAACTGTAAAACTATCACCAGCACCTTGGTAATCACCTCATATTTATGATCTACACTAAACACACCAAAACTTGCTATATATTACTCTTACAGGAATGTTTCTGGGCAAGGTCACCAGATAAAAGGGAAACAAGGTCCTGTCTGAGTAGAGTGATTAAGAAGAGAGGAAAAATCGACTACTTTACCTCACAGCAAGGTGACAGGGGTATTTTAACCAAAGGCATGTTTTACTGCCATCACAAGGTATCAAATGTACCTACCCAAATTAACAACTGTAACTAGTTTAAGGCACGAAAATTACAAAACGCAAATAGACCATCTATATACTATAACTTAAGTGACAAAGATTTTATCAGTTTGGTCAACTTTTCATTGCATCAAAAATTACATCTCTTTAAGAGTGAAAGACATCTAGATACAAAGATATTCTGACATAGCCATAAGGCTTCCATTATTTTATGCCTACCTTTAAACATCATATGGTTCAAAAGCTCAATAAGGTAACCCTGAAATTGACTGGTCCTGCCTCAAGATGCAGAATTAGTATGGATTCTATTAA
This sequence comes from Monodon monoceros, assembly GCF_005190385.1. NCBI lineage: Eukaryota > Metazoa > Chordata > Mammalia > Artiodactyla > Monodontidae > Monodon > Monodon monoceros. The sequence goes on from NW_021703781.1 coordinate 36,851,809, forward strand.
TATGATTATAGAAATTACCCTTCACAGCTAACTTTTTTCAGAAATTAATAAGCTGACCCTAAAATTCACATGAAAGCACAAAAGATCCAAAACTGCCAAAACAAATTAGAAAAAGAACAAAGCTGGAGGACTCATATTTTCCAATTTAAAACTTATTACAAAGCTACAGTAGTCAAGATTGTGTGGAAGTGGCATAAAGACAGACATATAGAGCAGTGGAATAGAATTGAGAGGCCAGAAATAAACCCTCACATGTATGGTCAATTGGTTTTTGCAGGGTGCCAAGACAATTCAATAGGGATAGAAGTCTTTTCCACAAATGGTGCTGGGACAACCAGATATCCATCCACATGAAAAATAATGAAATCAGACCTCTATCTCATATCGTATGTGAAAATTAACACAAAATGGCTATTCACAAGCAAAAAAATAAAACTTGACCCCTAATTCACACCATATACAAAAATCAATTCAAAATAAGTCATGAACCTAAAAGTAAGAGCTAAAACCATAAAATTCTTAGAAGAAAACACAGGAGTAAATGTTTGCAACCTTGGATTAGCTTCTTAGATATGACACCAAAAACAGAAAAAACTAATTTAGGCTTCATCAAAATTAAAAACTTCTGTGCTTCGCAAGACACCACTAGACACAGAGAATGGACTTGAGGACATGGGGAGGGGGAAGGGTAAACTGGGACGAAGTGAGAGAGTGGCAATATATACTACCAAATGTAAAATGGATAGCTAGTGGGAAGCAACTGCATAGCACAGGGAGATCAGCTGGGTGCTTTGTGACCACCTAGAGGGATGGGATAGGGAGGGTGGGAGGGAGACGCAAGAGGGAGGAGCTATGGGGATATATGTATATGTATAGCTGATTCACTTTGTTATAAAGCAGAAACTAACACACCATTGTAAAGCAATTTTACTCCAATAAAGACGTTAAAAAATTTTTTTTTAATTAAAAAAAAAAAAGCTATCTGACAGGCAAAGATTTTAAAGCCTGACAATATCAACCAAGCATTGGCCAGGGTGTGAAAAATAAAGTACAACTAACTATCTTGGAGAGTTCTTTGTCGATACCCGGGGAACCTCCAACATGCCTGCCCTACCCTGCAGCCTATCACAAGGGCACAAAGACATAGGCTGTGTCCATCACAGCACTGCTTATGACAGCAAAACATTAGAAACTCCCCAACATCCAGCAGTACTGGCACAGGAAGGTAAGCTATTCATACAAGGAATCTAATCAGCATTAAAATGAGACAATTCTGTATATATTCAGAATCGTTAGATCCCAACAACATACTGCTGAGTAAAAATAAAGCAAGTTACAGAATATTATGTACACTATGATACCATATTCCATCATTTGAAATGCAGAAAACACTGCTATCTCTTGTTAATAGATATGTAGTTAAAATGTAGAAAAAAAAATAACGGCCAAATCAGATGCCACACTTAGGACAATGCTGCCTTCAATGAAGGAGAAAGGGAAAAGAACTTGCAGAGAGAAACAAAGGAGGTTTTAATTATATATAGTATTTTTCATTAAAATTTTTGGCAGAAACATATCGTATCATGATGTTTAAATGTATTAACTCTAGAAGGTGAGTGATAAAAATGGCCAGGTGTCAGACACTGATCTATGCTTTGCATACATTACATCATTTAACCCTCACTACAACTCTGTGAGGGAAATGTACTATTTACCCCCATTTCCCAATGGGGAAACTGATGCACTGAGAGGATGCCTCAGGTTACCCACCCAGGATCCAAACCCAGGCCATGTGGACCCCTATCTGTGCTCCTAACCACTCTAGAATCCTATCTCTGTGGAATGGACGTGGAGGCACATTGCAAATCCTCCTGATGTTTACGTATGTTCAAACAATGTAATTACAGAAGAAGAGGGAGAAGTGCTACAAGAAAGAGATTTCCAAAGCCCCTGTGTGATGGTTCATTTTGTTTCAACCTGGCTGGGCCACAGTGGCCAGATATTTGATGAGACATTATCCTGGATGTTTCTGTGAGGATGTTTTTGGATGAGATTTACATTTAAACCAACGGACTCTTAGTAAGGCAGACTGCCCTCCATAAGGTGGACGGGCCTCATCCAATCAGTTGAAGGCCTGGACAGAATGCAAGGCTGACCTACCTCAGCCCCAGCAGGCTGCCTCTGGACACCATGTGCAGCATCAGCTCATCCCTGGGTCTCCAGTGCAGCCCACCCTGCAGACTCTAGACTTGCCAGCCCCCATAACTGTGTGAGCCAACTCCTCCTTACAATCTTCCTCTCTCTCTCCCCCACATACATATATAGATGATAGATATATAGATAGGTATATACATATAGATATATAGAGGTATCTCTCTCCCATTGGTGCTGTTTCCCTGACTCACACCTTCCCTCCAGCTCTTGCCCTACGGCGACTGCTGATGGACAGATGGAACAAGGCCTGTCTGGGTTGCTCCTGTTCCCTCCTGTTTGGAGTCTTGAGAGAAAGAACCACAAGAAGCCACTTATTATCAGAACATCATACTCCAAGGTAGCTATTGTTAATCCCATTTTATGGGAAGAAAACTGAGGCTCAGAAAAGCTAAAGAACTTCCCAACAGCTCCCATCAGGCAAGGGACAAAGTGCTTTTATGCTCAAATCTCACATCTTTCCCTAAAGCATATGGCAAGGGCCAAGATAGTGGGTGCGCCTTGGCTCTGCCAGCAATCAAACACAAATGGGGTAAATGCCAGGGAACCTAAGAGTAATTGAGCAATTGAGCAGACATTGAATTAAGACAATATACAGAAATGTATAATTATGGGGCATAGCTCATGTTATACTATGGAGAAATAGATGATGAGGGCTTCCATGACAGCAAGCAAAAGAAATATTGGAATACAAGGTCTTATCTGATCTAAGAAAACCCTAAATAAATGAAGACCCATACCATCCTTATGGAGAGGAATATACAGTATTATGTAGATGTAAAATCTTTTCCAATTTATCTGCATATTTAATGCAATTCTACTCAAGAGTCCAACAGGATTTTTATGGACCCCAACAGGCTGATTCTAAAATTTACGTGAAAGAATAAAGAATAGCCAGTATACTTGTGAGAAAGAAGACTGATGAGGAGAGGCTCGTTTTACCAGATACCAAGAATTATTATGAAGCTATAGCCATTAAGACATTGTGGCACTATTGCAGTAATAGACAAATTAACCAGAAGAGAATACAAAGCCCTGAAACAGATTGTTGTTTCAGGTGATTGTTTGGGGGTAGCCAAAGTACAAGTAATTTTTATTGTCTTACTTCTTATACTTTTACAACATATCTACAATTCAGATATGTTAATGACAGAAAAAACTTTTTTTTGAAAAGAGGCAAAACAAACTGTTTACAGAGGTAAGAAAGTAACAACATATTTGATTATCATTCCAGAATTTTAAAAGTGATTTCAGATACATTAGTTAGATAGATCTTTAAAACATGTCATCAAGATGCATAAAGTGGTTATTTTGTCAATTTCACAAATGAGGAAACTAACTGCTGAGGTCATGTGGCTTACCCAAAGTTACAAAGCTTTGAGACTAAGAAACAAAATAGTCATTTCTAATTCTATGCTCTTTTTTGCCTGCAGTTCTCAAGGCACGGTCCCTGAAGCAATAGCAGCACCACCTAGGAAACTATTAGAAATGCAAACTCTCAGGTCTCATCCCAGACCCACTGAATCAGAAAACTTGGAGAGGATGGTAGGCAGCTACATTTTTAATAAGCCCTCCAGGATTTAGATACACAATAAATCTGAGAGCCACTGCTTATATCATGCTGCCTCATGGATACTTTGTGAAATAATCAAAACACTATTGGAAAAAAGGGAGTGGTGGTGTTATTCATAACACTGTCAATTTCATTTTCACATTTTCAGGTTCTTCCTTATTTGTAACTCAAAAATAAGGGTTCACAATAATCTTAATGTTTGATTCCTGACCACGTAATTAAACAACCACTTTCTTCTGGATTACCACCAGCAATCCTAGAGGACAGACTGATCTTCAGTAATGTCACAGGAAATGAAGTAACAAGAACACTGGAACATCACTAGCTAAAAATGCTCAGAGAAGGAAGAGTCTAATTTAGATGTGTTGTGTGTATGGGCAGGGAGTGGGAGAAGGAATCAGAAACATCAGTTTTTATTAACTCAAACCGTTACTTCTAGATAATATTCTCATGACCTTGGTAACCATGAAAACCAATATGACTGCCTGATCTCCTGTTGAAATCCAGTCCATAACTACTTACAGAGCACACACGATAAATAAGACATTGTATAGATGCTACACGAAACACAAAGCTAAGAAAGATACAGTCTCTGCCCCAAGAAACTTTTGACATACCAGTGGATGTCAACATTTCATCTAGAATAAAGCAAAGCAAAGAGAGGGAGTGCCACAAGATAAATTATAAAATTTGTCATGGAAATTCAAAGAAAGGTGACATCTCATTTTGGAGGGAGTAGACAGGAAGATGTTAGTCTTGGGAGACAGAACTTCAATACAGAAAAGTGGAGGAAGGGGGCATATCAGTCTCTAATTACAGAGAAAATGAGCAGCAAGTAGGAGGGGAGGGTGTGTGCAGAGGGACATCAGACTGTGATCACAGGCAATAGTGGAAAGAACACTGATTGGGTTACACTGTCCTACCAGGGACAAACTATGTCACTTTGGCCAAGAAAGTTCATTTCTAAATCATAACTACTCATTTACGATAGGAATAATAATTATTGTCTTATTTATCTCACAGTTATTTATCTGAAAAAAAGACCAGAGAGGGAAAGGCCACAATTTAAAAAAAACATAGGACATGTTTAAAGTTCAATAATTATTCTCTATTAGGTAAGTTAAAGTTGTGTAATATTGAAAATATTTCAACTCAAAATGTTTCCATTTCAAAAGTTACGTTCAGTTTCTAGTATTAGTAAATGAAGCATATATAACATGGATAATTAAACTGTGGGCAGAAAAATCAAATGATAAAAAAACTTTTAAACAGATTGTATATGAAAGTATCTCTTTGGGAAGGCTTACTTACCTAGCAAAAGTATACTGGCAGTTTCTTCTAAGACTAAAAATACATTTATCAAACAATTCAACAATCGCACTCTTGGGGATGTACCCCAGAGAAATAAAAACTTATGTTTATGCAAAACACTGTATACGAAAGTTCACAGCAGCTTTAGTTCTAACAGCTAAAAACTAGAAACAACTCAAATGTCCTGAAATGCATTTACAGTTAAATTATGATACATCAATCTCACAGAACACCACTCTACAATAAAAAGGAACCAAAAGGCAATGTGAAAAGGTTACAAACCATAACCTTTCTGAAGTAACAAAATTATGCACCGGGATAACAGATTAGTGGTTGCCAGAAGTTAGGAAGGAGTTGGTGTGGCTATAATGGGCAGCACCAGTGAGCACTGTGGTGATGGAACAGTTCTGTATCTTGACTGTGGTGGTGGTTACATGAAGATACAGTTACATAACTACACACACAAATGAGTACAGGTATAACTGGTAAAATCTAAATAAGGTCTCGTGTCAGTTTTCTAGTTTTGATATTGTATTATACTTATTTAAGCAATCAACATTTGGGAAGATAGGATGAAGTGTGCATGGGACCTTCCCTGTACATTTCTTTACAATTTCTTGTGAATCTATCATTATATCAAAATAAAATGTTTTTTTTTTAAAGGTATACTGCCAGTTTTTCAAAATGGATGATACCCATTTTTCTAACAGTACTATCAAAGTGGTATTCTTACCCATTGTTGACAGCATACTAAACTGCTACAGTCCCCTGAGGAAAAATGATTTTACAGCATAAACCCAGGGCCATAAAAGTTTTGTGCCTTTTGACCTAGCCACCTAACTTCTGGGAATCACCTAAAGAAACAATATTAAATTTGGGAAACTATATACATGTACTTATTCACATACATATATAAAGATGTTACTACAGTATAATTGAGAAGGGAGTAAAACTTATGCAACCTAGATGTCTGAGAATATGGGAATCATTAAATTATCAAAATCTAGACATGAAATACTATGCAGCCACTTTATAATACTGAAAATGGTACAACAATACAACAGAAAATGCATATCATGAGAGACTAAAGCAAAATTCAAAATTAGCTGCATATAAAATAGCAGGAAATATTTCTCACAAAAATAAAAGATGATAATGGTGTTAGTGTGACAGAATTATATATATTTTTCTCAAACTTTTCCATTAGAGCTGTCATATTAGTTTCATAGTTTAAGAAATAAGCATACTTCTACCTTATCCCAGAAATCAACCAAAGCTGTAAAGTCCCATTTCTTAGAATATGCCACATTGTATTTCAGAATAGCATCCTATGGAAAAAGCATAAACAAAATGTCATGATATAGTAAAGTGAATTATCTATGAACAGCCTGTCTCCTTTATGAACTATTTCCAGTATATTTCTTAATGTTGGGCAAGCTTCTCCTACCATTAGCTACTCCACGTCAGTAACTATGAACAAAAAGAGCGCATACTAATTTATTATTCACTTAAGAAAAATGAGATTAGAAAGCTCAAGTAACAGGGGGAAAAACATAATTAGTCTAAAACATGCTCTCTAAACAGAGGCAATATAATTCAAGTGGACAAAAATTGGATCTTAGGGATAAAAAAAGTAAATATTATAGTGACTTCTGGTCTTCAACAGAGTCACACTACATGTACAGATACACTGCGCATCAGCATTAAGATTTCATTCGGAGAGTAAATTAGGAAAAAATACCTAAAAAGGCTCCCTGGGGAAGAGAGCAATAATGAAAAAAAGACTGAGAAACATCAGCTTAAAGCCTAAAATGGTCTTTTCTCCTTTACTATTAGCTATTTTTATAAGCTACATAAAAATGGTTATCTTTCCCCATTAGTCCATGTAAATTACGTATTTTTGTAAAAAGTTAGACTAGTGCGCCGTCTGCTGGTGTAATTTTCAATTGTCTGAACAGGCAGTACTTCCTAGTTACCAGAGTGGGGTAGGCATACAACAATCCATTAGTTATGCAAAAAGAACAATTATTTACAATTATATTTTATCTCATCCTTTAAAATTTCTATTTTGATTATCTTTTATAATATATATTAAATTACTAAAGTAATAAATATATAGAATTTATAAAAAACCATTTATGACTGTAATACACACCCCCAAATTTTTTTACTGAAGGCATATTAAGTCTGAAAGATACTGTGTTAGATTATTACTATAAACCTTCCAAATTTCCTCAGAATTGATGAAGTTTTTAAAAATTAACACTCTGCCAAAGAGCTTCCTGAAAAATACTTCATGCCACATAAATTATTACCAAGCAGCTAGGTTAAATAATGAGCCAACAAAATGTCTTTTATCTACTTGGAATAAGAAGATACCCAAGTTCCGGGGCTTCCCTGGTGGTGCAGTGGTTGAGAATCCACCTGCCAATGCAGGGGGCATGGGTTCAAGCCCTGGTCTGGGAAGATCCCACATGCCGCAGAGCAACTAAGCCCATGCACCACAATTACTGAGCCTGCACTCTAGAGCCTGCGAGCCACAACTACTGAGCCCACGTGCCACAACTACTGAAGCCCGCGCACCTAGAGCCTGTGCTGTGCAACATGAGAAGCCACCGCAATGAGAAGCCCACGCACCGCAAGAAAGAATAGCCCCCCCTCGCCACAACTAGAGAAAGCCCGCGTGCAGCAGCAAAGACCCAACGCAGCCAAAAATAAATAAATTTATAAAAAAATAGCAATGTCTATCAACGGGTGAATGGACAAACAATGCTTATACTGGAAAAAGCTACTGATACATTCAACAACACGGATGAAACTCAAAGATCTTCACCTAAGTGCAAGAAGCCAGACACACTAGCATACATAATACATGATTCCATTCATATAAAATGTAAACCGATCTATAGTTTAAAAAAAAAGGAAAAAGAAGAAGCAGATCAATAGTTGCCTGGGGCCAGTACAGAAAGAGGAAACTGACCGCAAATGAGTAAGAAGAATCTTTGCAGGGTGACAGGAATGTTCTGTATCTTTACTGTAGTGGGGGCTTCAAGTGTATATGCAAATGTCAAACCTCATCAAATTACATTCTTTAAATGGATGTACTTTCTTATATGTAAGTTATTCCTCAAAGTTGGTAAGGAAAAACATTCTAAATAGCATTTATGCTCTAATTCTTTAATGGAGTTGTGTGATTAGCATTAACTCCTAATATTTACTTTTACTTAAGTCTTCAAGTCTTAGAAGTAGTCCACCATGAGATCTCCTATCACCAGAAAAGCTGGATGCTACTCTATACAGTATTCTTAGCTGAGTAACTTTTTTTCAGTTCATAATTCATAATAAGCACAATGAGTTAAAGCAGAAAGAAGTCCATTCTTTACAAATTACCAGAGACATTATTCATAGAAATATTACAGTGTAGATCAACTTTTGAGGACACTGTTCCTTTTTTACATTTTTAACATCTCTAATCCCTCTTAATTCAACATCAAATGGCATAAAAACAGCAAAAATATTATTATATTCAGTAAGAGGGATTTAATGTTTCCCCATCCCTCTCATAGTCTTCTTTCAGCAAAGGAAACAATTACCATAAACAGAAGAAAATCTCGGTGGACTACTGTTCTGTTGAATCTACCATAAAATAAACAAGAAAGGGAAATTCAGATTAAAGCAATTACCCCTTCCTAAGGTAATCATGGCGCACTAAGGAATCGCTAACAGAGGCAAGCAGCAATGTAATTTAGAACACTATGATTATTCTGCATTTGTGTTTAAAGAAAAAATATGTAAATTCTTAAATAATCCTGTTTGTAAGGCCCTAAGTCAGTGTTTTTCAAATGGAGTCTGGATAGTATTCTTGATTGGCCTGCTTGTGTTTATGAGTATATAATTGTGGTTTGGGAATGAATACAAAGGCCAAAAAACAACACACTGTAGAAATGAAAGATGGTGCTTCAAATACATAAAAATGGTGGAGAGAGAGAGCGATCCTAAGATGCACTGCAGTATAGGAATGCCAAAGTCATAAAAACCTGGACCAAAGTGGTCACCATCATACTTATTCACAAGCTGATGTTCTGCATACGGATCCCATCTTTGCCTCTACCAACATCCACCAACTGTTTGTGATTGGTTAAAAAAAAAAAAAAAAAGTAGTAAATACAAAACAAAGAATGTTCTCTTTATACAGTATTTTTTTAAAGTTTCTCAGCATACTATTTTAAGGCTCAGATCAGTGTTTAAAAATCTGTGCAAAAAGGAAATGCTGATTACAAATTGTTTTGACTGTGATAATGAACACAACTCAAATCATGGGTCATAACGCTTAAAATGGAAAAACATCAAATTGATAAAGCTGGATACTATAAAGAGTTTATATTTAGCTTTACGTTTATACATACGTAATTAAAATATTAACAATAAGTAAAGTCTGGCAGACCCTGAGAATTCCTCCCATTTAAAAGAAGTAATTACAAGATTGAGAAACACTGTCCCTAAGAAATAAAATTTTCAAAATATATTATGGTACAACTTAGCACTGTTTTTCATGTTAAGGAAAAAAAGAGCTAAGAAAAAAAAAGGAGCTACAGGAAAGGTATAGAAAGTTTAAGAATAACTTGTAAGTATGTAACAAGGAAGAGCCAAATCTGACTACCTGTTTCTTTTACTTTAACCTTTGCTTTCCAGCTGCTTTTGTTCACTAAAAGGATACTGTCTATCCATAATGGCTGGCTCAGGGAACTGTGCCCCTCTGCCTGAACGTCAAACCAAAGTGCCTTTGTTCAGGGAAGCATCCTGACCCTGTCCACCTGTGAATGTCTGCAAGAAAGAAGAAATTAACACATCTCCTCCCCAAGGCTGGCCATTCCAGGGGATATTTGCAAAACTTATGGCCTTTTTACTTTACTTCCTCATCTCCTCCCCTTCTCTGTTCTATAAAAGAAACTGACATCCAAACCCCCATAAGATAGTTTTTTTGGAGACGGTAGTCCGCCATCTTCTTGGTCTGCCGGCTTTCTGAATAATTCTGAATAAAGTTATATTCCTTGCCTCAACACCTGTCTCCTGATTTATTTGCCTGTCATAAGGCGAGCAGAGTGAGCTTGGACTCGTTAACAATAAATAAATGAAAAAAACAGTATTAAACCTGAGAAACTGTACACAACAAATTAAGTCTCTCAAATAAAATGAAACCCATTTTCACAGAAGTATAAAAAAATCTGTTTATAGTTACAAAAACTTTAAAAGTTTATATAAGGCTATAGTGCCAAAAATAAACATATACTCTCACTCATATTTTAAATATTAGAAAAAACTATCTAATGGTTGCCCTTACAATCTTGAACGAAATATTTTTTAAATCAAAAATTGAATTATTGCCAAAATATAAGATTAATAAATTATGAAACTGCTAGAAGCTATATTAAGAGCAATAAAAAGTAGAATGCTTAATGTATACTTTAATCATTAGGAAACTCAGCTTCCCTTCGGGCAAACAATGCTGAAGTCATAATTCTTCCCTGATTTACTTTTAAAGACATTTCAGAAGTATGATAATTCCAAAACAAAAATAAAAGAGAAGCCAGGACCAAAGGAAACTGGATGGGCAATCAAGAAACAGAAGTCTTATTCCTGGTTCTCCAAATTATTCTGTGTGGCTCCAGGCAAGTAATTTACAACTCTCAATTCTACTCATTTCCTAGTGATGGAGTGTAAACCAAGAATGTCTCTAAAGAGAGTTCCTCAGGAAGCAAGCACTTACCATATAAATAATGCTGTTACCTGAGTCTATTAAAGACCAAAAAATGTCTCTGAGGGAGGCCACCAGGGCCCACCTCTAAGAACTACATGTAAGAGACAAGAATAGCAAAAGAACACACCTTCAGGTTTTGGGGTCGACTGAATTTGTTGAGAAGTGCAGTCTGAATGAGCTCCCACCGGCTCCCTGCAGTTCGCTCACCATTCTTTAAGGAAAAGAAAAACATGAGGAAACTATTCCAAGTTCTTTTACATGGCAGAATCAGAAGTCAAACAGCAAGTATTAAAATACTTTTCAGAGACTAAAAGAACATCAGTTCTGTTCAGTTTTGTTCTTACCTCATCTTCCACCGGGTACAAGTTTTGTTCTGAACAAGGCATCTTAACATGCTTGTTGTCCCACAAATCTTTAAAATGTGTTGGGAAAGGTTTAGGAACTTCTCCTGCTCGCAGAAGATCTACCTGAAATACAAGAAAACTGTAAGTGCATAAAAACTAGGCATATCTCTTGTACAAAATAATCCAAAGAAAGCAGCCAAAGCAAATGTTATAAAATACAGACCAGCTCCTAGGCAAGAAATCTCATGTCTTTTTCAGTTGTTCCCCTCCTTACCTCCAGTTAATCAGTTTCCAAGTCACCATGTTCTCGCATTCTATCTTCATCCCATCCAGCCCCCACCGCCACCCCCGGTCCTCATTATTCATTGCCTGAATTTCTGGTAACAGCTTTCTATCCTCCCTAACTCCAACTATTCCCAGACACATTCATCCCCCATAAAACCCTTATCCCCACTTGGGAATAACAGTATGTTTCTAAAGTATCCCCAAGCTTCTAATCCTATAATGGCTCCCCTCTGCCTATACTTTGATTCTAATGATTCCAGTTTTTAACATTCTCTCTTACTGCAAACACTATCTGGGTAAACATCTATTCTGACCTTCAAGACTCAGCTCAATCTTCATTTCCTCTAAGAAGTCTTTAAAAACTTTCTAATAGGCAGTAAGTGTATTCTCTCTTGTTTTATTAGATCATTATCATACTAGAGCACACTTTTTTCCCTTCCCCCACTAGACTCTAAACTTCTTGAGAAGAGTAATTATATTAACTTTGTATTTTGAATATTTACAACAGAGCCTGACATGTGTGTTTCTAATACATATAAGTGTTTACGTACATACAGTTGACCCTTCAACAACACGGGTTTGAACTGCATGGGTCCACTTATACAACGATCTTTTTCAATGAATACGTACTACAGTACCACACAATCAGCAGTTGACTGAATGTGTGGATGTGGAACGTCGGATATAGAGGGCCAACTGTAAAGTTATACTTGGATTTTGGACTGCCCAGAGGGTTGGCACCCCTAAACCCTCAAGTTGTTCAAGGGTCAACTGTATATGTAAATATACACATATATGTATATGCATGTATATGTATGCATATATATACACATGCTACTTATAATAAGCATTAAGTAAATGTTTGAGGAAAAAGATACTTTACAACAAAATAGCTTTACATTTTGCCTAATCTGGACATTTCATATAAATGAAATCATACAAAATGTGACCTTTTGTGCACAGACTCCCACTTAGCATAAGGTTTTCAAGGTTCATCCATGCTATAGCATAAATCAGAATTTCACTGTAGATCATCAAATAATCACATAAATAAATAAAAAATTTCAACTGTAAGATGCTATAAATGAGAGGTTCATAGTGTCATAAGAACCTTTCTAGACAATTTTAACTTATCTGGTAAGCTTACGGAAGGCTTTGAGGAAGTAGCAATTGAGCTCAACTCCAAAGGATAAAAAGAAGTAGGAAAAGGCGGAAGAAACAAGAAAAGGGAACAGCCTTGAAAAGGGAAAGCTGCTGTCAAATAGGCAGCTTCATTAAAAGTCTGCAACCCAAGATAAATAAATTTATAGGCCATTTATATAGATAACCATTAAAACCATGAGTGTGTATAAGACTACCCCGAGAGAGAAGGAGAAGAGGACCTATGAAAAAGCTTCGGGGAACTCCAACGACGTTTAAGGGCCACATATAGAAAAAAAGCTAAAAGGAAAAAAAGTGGCTTAAAGAGGTAGGAAGAAAATCACAGTTATATGGTGCCAAGGAATCCAAAGGATAAGAATACTCCAAGGAGGAAAGAATAAAGAATGGTCAAAAGTGGCTGAGTCACCAATCATGCCAAAAGTATTTTCACCTCCATATGAGGATCCCAAAAGTGATTCTGTAAAGATGTTCCATGTAATCTGAGGTGACAAAAACAGGTACCAGGAGAGGTTCACACATAGGGGAACATATATATAAGGATATGCTTTGGATGTCTGTCTGTCTAAATGTGTGTGTGCATGTGCGTAGTGCATGCACCTACATGTGTTTGCCTTATGTGTGTACATGTTGGTGTGTGAATGTGTGTGCACATGTGTGCGTTTACAGATAATCAAGCACTATTATGTCCATGCAATTTCAGATTGCCTGACATTTCTAACGCTGAATATCAGCTTTACTTTATTACTTCAAATTCTGTAACCATTAATATCTGGCATCTCAGAAATGTAATTAAGGACTGTCTATTTAATAACTAACTATTAATTATACATATATCATATTACCATATTCAGGAAAAAGAATCTAGAAGAAAATACACCAAACTGTTAAACTCTCTGGGAATAGGACTGAGAGACACTTGGGTTTTCTGAGGTATACACTTTCACATAACGGTTGCTTTTTTTTTTTTTCCCATTGAGCCTATATTACTTTTGTAATAAAATAAAACTTTTATAAATTCGTTGGATATCTAACAATAAATAAACAGTAGTTACAGAGATTAGGTAATGATGGTATAAGATGCTTCAGGTTTTCTTTGCGGGTAGTGGGAGAAAGGAAGCAGGAAAAGTCAAAATATCACTTACTTCTCCCGATCAACCTTTTCTCCAAATCTTCACCATTAACATCTTGTCAGTCATCCAAGTCTTTTCTTAATTTTACACACACTATCAATGCCTCCTTTTCCCTTATCACCCATACTTAAGAATTCACCATGTCCTATCAATATTACCGCAAAACAATGCAACCATTTATTCTTTTTTATTCCCACAGTTATTACCCTGTCTCAGTTATTTCCAAACTTTTTAAAAAATTTTTTCTTATTTTTTTCAAACTTTTTAAAATAGCAAAACTCTTTTTTCCCTAAGAAATGTGATACAAAATCATTATATTTAAACATAAGCTATTTAAATAAATATAATTTTTACAGTAACTTTACATATTCTAACATCAACAGCAATGAGGTTATTTTAAGGACTATAAAATCTGAAATCAGGAGTTAGAGATGACAGCTAAAGCTTACCTCAACCTACTATTTATCTCTCTTATCCAGTATTAAGAAAATCCTATTCACACACCAAAATAGTTGCAAATGGTAACCTTTTTTAACTGATATTTTGATGCTTAAGGAAATTCTTCAAACAGCAGTGGCAAGAGAACCTTGATTCTATGATCTGCATAAAAATGAGTTCTCCTGGTAAAATCTGCTGGTTAAAATATGGTACTAAGCATTTTAAAATTTGAGTGCATTTGTTAGTTCTTTTACTACAGGTTTTTCATAGCTAAAAATATAATTTAGAAAAGAAACGAGAGTCAATTTCAAAAGAACCCCTGAATCACTTCCATGCAGCACAATTTGATAATTATTGTTTTAGTTTTCATCTCTTATCTGTGCTCTTACATTACCCTCCCGTTTCCAATGTATCCTCACTTCAGTTTTCCTTACTTATACCTGTCTGATCAATCTTGCTATACATACAGTACAACTATTGTCTACACAGACATTTTAATGAGTTCCAATTCCTATAGACTCAAGTCCAGTTCCTGGCACCTGAAGCCCTCTACAATATGGACCCAATCCACTTTTCAAGTCTTCTCTTCCACCATTTCCCATCCAAATTCTCAGTTCTAGCAAATCAATTGTTTTTCATTTCTAAAACAAATAGTTTTTAACCACACAGCCTTTTCCTATACAGATTATGTATCTGTCTGGAATTCCCTTGCCTTACTAAATTAACTCCACCTCAGAAATTTCTGCTCATCTTTAGGAGCTCAGTCCAACCCCACCACCCTGCTCAATGTTGCTGCTACCTATGTTAATAAATTCTATACTTCAAAATATTTAATCACATGTAGACTAAGTTGTACAAGAAAAGGGATTTTTTTTAAGTAGCCCCTGTGAAATCTAATACAGCATCTGACTAATAAATGGGATGAATATTTAATCCTCTATGGGTTTTGTTTGTTTGTTTGTTTTGGCCACGCCACACAGCTTGTAGGATCTTAGTTCCCTGACCAGGGATCAAACCCAGGCCCACAGCGGTGAAAGCGCTGAGTCCTAACCATCCTCACCACTGGACCACCAGAGAATTCCCAAGAGATGAATATTTAAAACTATTCTATGAGTGGTAGAAATCTTCTAAAATTGGATTATGGTGATGGTTGCTTAAGTCAGTATATGGGCTTCCCTGGTGGCACAGTGGTTAAGAATCCGCCTGCCAATGCAGGAGGGACAGGGGTTCGAGCCCTGGTCTGGGAAGATCCCACATGCCACGGAGCAACTAAACCTGTGCACCAAAACTACTGAGCCTGAGCTCTAGAGCCCACGAGCCACAACTACTGAGCCCCTGTGCCACAACTACTAGAGCCCATGCACCTAGAGCCCGTGCTCCGCAACAAGAGAAGCCACTGCAATGAGAAGCCTGAGCACCACGACAAATAGTAGCCCCCGCTCACTGCAACTAGAGAAAGCCCACGCAAAGCAACAAAGACCCAACACAGCCAAAAATAAATAAATAAAAAAATTTTTTTAATTAACTAAATATCACTGAATTGAGTACTTAAAATGGGTTAATTTTATATGCCTCAATAAAGTTGTTGCTGTTGTTGTTGTTTTAAAAAAAAGAACCCATGGACAGTGTGAAAGAGGCTACCAGGGGTTAGTTAGGTATGGGAAGTTATTGTTTAGTAGGCAGAGTTTCTGTGTGGGAAGATGAAAAATTTCTGGAAATGAATAGTGGTAATGGTTGCACAACACTGTGAATGGACTGAATGCCAATGAAATGTACACTTAAAAATGGTTAAGATGGTATATGTATAACCACAATTTTTTTAAATAAGGTTTTAAAAATGTTGAGTTTGAGATACCTGTGGGACAGTGAGGGAGATGTCTAGAAGAATCTAAAGCTCAGAAAAGAGGGTAAAACTGAAGAATGATTTGAGGATATTGAACGACATACAACTTTGAATTTTAGTACCTAACATGTAGTGGGTACTCAATAAATATTGTCAATTGAATTTTTTTTTAAATCCAATAAATTTTCTTAAAAATACAGAAAATTTCAATTTTCTCACCAGCTAACAATGATTCCTCTTATGGATTTGTTAAGTACCGTGTTAAGTAAGCTATTGTTATATTTCTCCATCCTGTAGAATTCTCAGTACTTTATATATGCAGAAAAGAGAAGCACTTTCTATGCTTTGGTCTGTTTTTCACATTTATAAGTATCAGAATAAATTAAGACTTAGTATCTTCTCTCTTTATAGGTAAGAGGTAACACCTACCCGAATAGTCACTGTGTGATTGGCAGATGGTCTCAAGGGAGGCAGCCGGACCCCACACCTTGGCATTCTTCTCATCTCCTCAATAGGAGTTCCAAGCCATTTCTTATCTGGACAAAGGTGAGGTGGAATGTATTTAGGGATCTTCCTTTCTGTTCTTTGATGTTTGATTTCACATTGTTCTTTTCTAAGATCAAAACAAATGTAATCAGTCACAAACCACTTACCGTTTAAATTTACTTAGATACACAAGTGAAAAAACTTACCCAGAACATTATTGTTTAAAATGTGCCAAACTTGCTCTTTCTCCTTTGTATTTAGAAAACAAAACAAAACAAAACAACAAAAATACCTTATAAGGTTTACAGCAAAACCCGAGAGCTTATTTTCAATAGTCTGTGGAAGGAATTTCCAAACACACGTAAACCACCTTCTGAAAAAAGGGACCGTGTAAAAATATATACACTGCCAAATGAGTCATGATTCACAGTATCAGCTACTTCTCAGGACTCTAGACAGTAATTTGCAATGAAGTGAACTTACTATGGCACGCTTGCCATAAAGATCGCAAGAATTACAGAGTAGGCTTTAAGATATCATATGGGATAATTGCATAAATAAATTTTTTACATTTACATTTTTTTTGTAATCAGACCGGGATTTAAATCCCAGCTTTACTACCCACAAGTTACATAATTTCAGTGAATTCTCTAACCCAAATTTCAATTTTCTCATTTGTGAAGTGAGTACAATAACACCTGCCTGCCTGTTAGAGCATTAGAGAAGGTGCATGTACAATGGCCTAAAAAAACAGCAGTTACTATCATATTTATGTTCTAATAATTCCCATAAATCTCAGGAGGAAGTTCCTGAAACTAAAGTCTGATTATTTATTTACTTCTTGTTTTCTGTTTCTGGGATTTTTAGAATTTAACATTTTGAACCTAGGTTTAAATTTAGCATAAATAGTTAACAAGAAAGACAATTATTTCTTTGCTTCAGTGTAAACCATACCCCCCTTACAAAATTATAAAACATGTTACACTACTGAAGATACTCTTGATGGCAAAAATTACCTTTTGTCCTCTGCTTTCGGCATTCTCATGAAATGATCTGTGATTTTAGAATCCTTTTTCCCATGTTGCTTAGAATTTCTGCCCTCTACATTCAGGCTAGAAGTACATCCAGGTAGTTTGACATTTAAATCATTCATTCCAGCGTGACTCTCTCCTTCAAATTGGAAATGTAATCGAATCTCACCTCCCTTAGCAGAGGACCGTTTCCTCAATTCAGTGTCAGCTTCTCTTACTTGGAACCTTGAAGGTTTATTTGCTGTTTGGGCGGAACTATCTTCCTGTTCATCAAAACCTGGACTTGTCTCTTCATCTGCTTCTGAGTCCTGACAACTATTTTTGGAATTATCTACATCCATTGGTGACTCGGGTTCACTTTCTTTCTCAAATGCAGGAGAATTTCCTAGGCTACTTTCTTGTCTACTCAATTTGTTGGCATTTTTCAGTCCAGTACCAACATCCTCAGAGCCGATATCTGACAAGGGGCTCTCTGGCACCACGTCTGTCTCTTCCTGCCGACACCCTGCACAGTCTTCGGCGGGATGGCAAGCCTTGCTACACTTCTGGTGGCTTCTGGCTTCTACACCCTGTTCATCTTCTGTTGTCTGTTTTGCATTCGCAAGCTTTATAGGTGTCAAAAATTGTTGATTATCTCTACTCTCCTCACTATTTGTGTCGCTGTGATCATCATTTTGGGGTGATTGATCAATGTTAGCATTACTGAACTGCTCTGGTACCAGAGTTACTACTGGAGGTTCACTTTCCAAAAGTCGCTCTGAATGTTTCCCTTCCTTTTGCCACTTACAGATAGCTGCAGTCTGATGCTGGTTCAAATACTGTGTACTTTTTTCAACTGGTGATTTATCAAAACCTAGCTGAGAAACATTTTCTAATTTTTCCATGTTATGTTGATAAAAGTTATCTTTCTGTACAGAACTCATCATGGATTCTTCTCTTGTATTGTTGTTTTCTTTACTATGCAAACTACAAAAGAATAGAAAGAATGATACAACAGAAAGAATTTATGATGCAAAAATGTCACTTACCTGAACACACTCCTACAATGTCACAGCATTAATTAAACTACTTGTGATTACCTGAGCATATAGCATGCTCTTTCATGGGTCCATGTCTTTGCACATATGCCTATAATGCCCTTTCCCCAATTGTGTGCCTGGCAAACACCTGCCACAGTGCAGTGTTAAACTTCACTCACCTCCTGTGCAGTCTTTCCTGTAAAGGTAAAGCTGATTGTCTGTTTTATATGCTAACCACCACTGTACCTTGTTTAAATCTTTACTGTTGCATTGATCACACCATGTAATCATCACGTGTTTTGGTGTCTGTCAGCATCACTACACTATAAGTATCTTAAAGACAGAGACTATTCCTCTTTCATCTCTGTATCTCAAGTATATTGGACCATCCCTGGCACACAGGAGACTCTAAAAAATTATCATTTATTAAATGAAATGTAGATAAAGAAAAATGGGAAAGCAAAAAGAAGAGAAAACAGCATGAAGCACAATAAAACATCCATATATCATGTTATTCATTTCTCTATATAGGCATGGCTCTTTACCTTTCTGATTCAGCTGTCTTGAGTCCTTTCGTGTCCATCCAACTGGTAATAGTCTTCTGTTTGAAAACTGTAAAAAAAAAAAAAAAAAAAATTAATGTATGTGCATGCATACCTTCAAAGAGAAAATACCTATAGCAGCATATATGCATGGAAGGCATTATGACAGGTTCTGTGGATTAAACAACGATTAATCACTCCTTCCCCACTCAGGCAATGGGAGATAATACATTTGGCATAGAAGAGAAAGTGACCAGACCCTAAAAGAATTGGTATGGCCTAATGGATGAGAGTACATGCTCTGAAATCAGATTACCTAGATCCAAATCCTGGCTCTCCTACTGGATTCCTGTATGACTTTGTGAAGAGCCATTTCTCTGTGTCTCTGATTCCTTATTAGTAAACATGCAAATTAATAGTATCTCTCCTGGGGTTACTGTGAGGTTTAAATTAAATAATAACCATTGCAAAGTGTTTAGGGCACTATCTGATATATGTTCAGTAAATACTAGTTCTTAATTATCATTAGTATCAAAAGAGATGCTGAGGGAGTTCCCTGGTGGTCTAGTGATTAGGATTTGGTGTTTTCACTGCCATGGCCCAGGTTTAATCCCTGGTCGGGGAACTGAGACCCTGCAAGCTGTGCGGCACGGCCAAAATAATAATAATAATAAATTTAAAAAATAAAATAAATTAAAAAGATCCTGATAAGAAATTAAGATATTTCTGAGGAAAAGACTACTTTAGGGAACTGAAGTAAATGGGATCATCTGATAAGTAGTGCTTGAATTGTGTCTTGAAGAATAAACATGTCATCACATAAAGGGAAAATCAGAAGCAACGGAACCAATGGCAGAAAAATATAAAGAAAGCAACAGAAAATATGGCTGAAAAGTCAGCTAGGACCGTATCATAGAGATCCCCGAATAATCCACAAAGAGAGGTACAAAAAAGTGTCAAAAGTCACACTCAGAGTTATAATGTCAGAGTTCAAATCTAGGAGGCTCCAAGTCAGGCAGGATACATAGCCTGGAGGGCAGATGTGAAGGGGCAAGAAAGGAACAGCCTGTCAGTAGAAGCGAGTGAGGAAGGTATTGGTCTAGGTCAGTGGTTCCCAAACCATCTGAATCATCAGGAGGCTGACAACAAATGGATCCAAGGGCCACACCTAGACCTTCTGAATCAAAATCTATATGTGATGATGGAAGTATGAGGGAAGCTGGAATCTGTATTTGTTTTTCAAAAAATGATTTTGATGATCAGCAAGGTTGAAGAACTACTGGTCAAGATCTAAAAATAGCCCTTGTAAGGACAGAGAATAAAAAGTTGAGAAGTGAGAGTCATTACAGACTTCACAATGATAGGAGAAGTTAAAGGTGACACTAAGCTTTAATGCTTGAGACTTGAAAGATGATGACAACATTAAATAGAAATGCAGAATATAAAAGAACTGGATTTAGGGGAAAAATATGATTGGGTCAATACTGAACACACTAAATTTGAAATGCCAGAAAGATAACTAGACAGAAATGACCAGCAGACAGTAGCAAAAGTAGAATTGATGGTTCAGTAAGGGACATGTAACATAAATAAATTCAAGCCACAATTTATATAAACATTAGAAATTTAAGCATACTTTCAAAATTTAATGTACTGCATATGAATTACATGTATATAATATTTTAGTATAAGAAAATCTTGAACATTCTCAACCACTGTCTAAATTGCAATGTAAGAATCTAGGTACCTTAGGTCATAAACTCCTCTTATTTACCTATGTCCCCTCAAACACCATAACATGAGATGCCATCCCAAATATATGAAAATCAACAATTTATTTACCACTGCATTTGAGTGCCATATAATTTATACTTTCCACAAAATCTTTTATTAGCATTTTTAAAATCATTTCTTTCACAAAAAAATATATATACATTTGATATTTCTTGTTAAACACCACTACTTTCGTGACTTTATTAAGTTACTACTTCTGCAGCAAATCAGGCTTCAGAGAAAAAATTAGATTCAGTCACAAGGGAGTAAGAGGATGATCCACTTGGTTCTGAGACTTTTTCTACAGTTCCATCTTCTCTATTTAATTTCCTTATATCAAACACAGCAAGTATAGAAAATCCTCAAAGTACAAATTAGCAATGAGCCAAAAAATTCATTTTTGGGGTCAGTGTAGAATTTAAAATACCTTTTTCCATAAATGTAAAGATTCAATGGTATGCAATGGCTAGGTTCCTATAACACACATGGCACTATGATGACAAGTCTACAGAACCTAAAGAGTGCATGCATCATTTCCTAAAAAACTAGGAAGAGTGTTCCAGTGCAGTTGAAGGAGAGGTCTCCCTCCTGCAGCTCTGATGCTGAGAATGTGTTCTCTCTCTAGCTTCAGGCTTCCTATCATAATCCTGAAGCCTGAGAACAGGGTCAAGGAGGAGAAGCAAGAGGTGAGGAACTGACATTTCCTGCTAATAAAATGGTCTTCAGTCCTTCTGATGGCCCCAGAGAAAGGACAGCCTACTTCTCTTTCCAATACCACTACTTCTGGCTTCAAAAGGTTTCTTTCACAACACATCACAGGACTGTATCAGTTGTACCCCTCTTAATCCTGAAGTAAGCATAAAATGATGTGTCCTGGGTTCTGTGGAATTTCTTTTAACTAGAAGTAATCACAGCAAACAAAAAGGGAGGCAATAGAAGGTGATGAAATATCAATAGATACGAGATCTGGAGTCAAACAAAATCCTGGGCTGAGCTCTTTGCTCAGTCACTTACTAGCATGTACTTCCATTTCTTTAAGCCTTTATTTCTTCACCTGCAAAATGGGGTTAACAATACCTATTTCCAAGGCTTATGTGGATCAATGAGAGAAAATACTGTGCCAGTCTCACAAAGCAGAAACTCAACAAATGTATTCTCTAACAACATTTCCACCCAATCTCATTTTTCACTGAGATCAGTAGTTCTCCAACTTTACTCTGACTTCACACCATTTACATAATCTCATAAGTAACCTCACTCAGTAACCAGCAAATTTCAATTAGCAAATCATTCAATTAGGTGCTAGAGATGCCAGCGAAAGGCACAAAATGCAGTAAAATTCACCTGCATTTAAAGGAACACCCAGACCTTCACAAAAAGCCTCTTTCCTCCAGCAGCAGGAAGGTAAGGCATGGGAAGGAAGAGTGGGGTGAGACCTAAGAGCAATGGACAGTGGGAGAGTTCTGAGGTGAGGAAAGAGGTCTGAAGGTGCTTTTGACAGCACTGAGGCTGAAAGAATGATAAGGGGGATGGGGGACAAGGCAGCTCTAGCCTCCCACCCACCCACCACTGACCTACACTTGGATCATCCCTGGAGCGAGGAGAGAAACTCTAGGTAGTTATAACAGGCAGAAAAGGGGAGCTCCTACAGCAACACAACTGGATAAACCATTCCCCATCAGAGTGTGAATAGCATGCTGAGTTCTGCCTATATGCAGATTTGCAGATTTCAATCAGTATAAGAAATATGCCCAGGAAGATAAATAACACAAAATTTAAAGATACTGAATATCCATTTCCCTATCTCACTTCTCCTAGGATAACTATATATATACATTTTAAATATCAAGTTCCTAAAAGAATGCCAAAATCTCAAACAATAGATTTTGACACAAGTTTAGATTTTGAACATTTTGTTAATTGGTGTCCTGTGCCAGGTATACAGAAAACATTTACACACATGCACAAGTACAGCCCAAGTATTAATTCACTCCCTCTTCTGCGGAAAATCAGGAGATCCAATTAGTGAGGACTGACAGCACCCCCAACTCACTCCTTCTCCTTTACATGCAGATAAAGTTAATAGGACCACAAATTAGCCTGTCACAGAAGTCAGATACAGTACTTGGAGGTCACCCTTAGTTCCCCTCCCCTCCACTCTCCTTCAACAAGTTCTCTGAAATCTACATCCTAAATCTTAAACCCATCCCTTCCTCCCCATCTTCAAAATAGCACCAATATTAAAAGAACAGTTACATCACTCACTGGGCAACTACATTTGTTTCCTGCAACTGGTCTCCTTGTCTACAGTCTTGACTTTCTCTAACGCAGCATTTCACAAACTACAAATGACCAACATTTTTTAATGAAATAATACAGACAACATGATAATGCAGCACACATAGTAAAGTATTATTTCATGAAACATTTGTTATAAATATGACCTATTTACCAGGAGAGAGAGACAGAGACAGAGAGAGACAGAGACAGAGAGAGACAGAGAGAGACAGAGACAGAGAGAGAGACAGAGACAGAGAGAGAGAGAGAGAGAGAGAGAGAGAGAGAGAGAGAGAGAGAGATTGCTTACTCTGTGTACCAGGTGAAATTTATACTGTGGGTTGCAGTCAGAAAGGTCCAAAGATCACTGCCTACGCCATCTTTTCTAAAATATTAACCAAATGATATCCCTTTTCTTACAAGCTTTTTAGTGGCTCCCTGTTAACCACAGATCAAGTCCAAACTCCTTGAAATGGCACTTGAGTTTGTCCATAAATAAGCTCTTGCTCCCCTTCCCAGCCTCAGCTGAGTCTTGTCATTCTGGTCTCCTGTCAAGCCACCTTTTGTACATGCTGCTCCCTCTGCCTATGTAATTTTTTCTTTCCTTGGTTTATACAGCAAATCCTGCTCATCCTTCAATACTAAGTGCAGGTCTGCTCCTCATTGTCTCCAAGTCCTGAGAGAACTAAGTGTACACCATTCATCAGAGGACTTCCTAACCTGTGCCCATTCTCTTATACTGCTGACCAACACATCCTTTTTGAAATTCTCCCGTCCTTGCATGACACAACAAAAGCAGGCTTTCCTCCTACTTCTCTGGCTGCTTCTCTTCAGTCTACTCTTACATGGTGGTGTCTGTCCTAGGTCGCCTTTATTTTCACTACATGCTTTATACTATCTAATCTACTACCATCGTATCAATTATGGTGTATGTGACAATAACTCCCAAACCCGTATTTCCAGCACAGATATATTTCTTATGAGGTACAAACCCACATAACCCATTCCCTCCCAAATCCATCCACTTTTCCCCTCTCCTACCTACTGCCTGCAACCAACTATTAATCATCATTATCTCCCATCTAGACTAACTCCGTAACTATCTTGGGCCTACACTTCTGCTCCCTTTCGATCTATTCTTCATTTTCCACACACCAGCCACAAGGACCTTTAAAATATGTATTTTTAAATAAATATACATATATTTAAAAAATATATATCCAATCAAGTCACTCCCCTACTGAAACCCTTTAATAGTTTCACATTGCCCTTAGAAATAAAGTTCAAAACCCTTAGCACTGCCCAGTATGATCTGATCTTCGCCTACCTCTCTGCAACCTCATCTCTCACTACGCTCCCCTGATGACAATATGAATCAGCTGCACTTTGAGATCACTTCATTAACTTCTCTTCATCTAGCCAACTCATCACTCTTCATTCCTCGGAATAAGGTTCTTATCTTCTGGCTGGGAGATTATCTTTGAGCCCACAAACTGGATTAGGTACACCTGACCTTCTGCCATAATGCTCTGTTCCTTCAAGAATTGGAACACCCATTACCCTTTATTATGTTAACTTCCCTAATTGTCTATCTCTCCTGATAGATTTTAGGGTCTGAAGACAGAGACCAAGTTACTTTTGTTCAACACTGTACACCAGAAACAAGCATAATGCAAGCTAAGAATAATAGCTCTGCACCCAGGGACTTAGAATGTAAATTGAGATAAGCTGTGATTTTCTTTGCAGCTTCCTTTCCATCTAGAGGCTGAAGCGTCACATACACAATTAAACCTCCTTAACGACTAAGGCAATTTCTCAGTCAAACCCGAAGAAAGCAAACAAGTGGAGTATCCTACCGCTTCCCTCCCTGTGAGTGACTACTCATCAGGGTTTCTCACACCACCAATCGCCACGGGAAAAATCCGGCCCCATTCTCCAACTAGTAGCCTTGGTCCCCTCAGCAAGGGGACCTCAGAGTTCAGAGTGGTGCACACAAGACCAGAAAAGGGGCGGGGGGGGGGCGGTGCTGGAGTCCCTGGCTCCTCAGAGACCAAGAAGAGGTTTGGGCCGAGGCGAAGGACAAAGAGCTTTATTTCCCCACGTACCAAGCGAGGTGGCGCTGCCTCTGTGCGATCCCGCCCGCCCCGGGACGCAGCCTGACGAGGACGGCGGGACCCTGAACTGCACCGGAGCGTCCTTGGGATCGAGGACGCGCCTCTGCCTGCCGGGGAAGCTCCGGGCGTCCGAGGCGGCCGGCGGAGAAGTTGCAGCGGCGCCCCACCGGGGTCGCTTGGTGCAGGGCTCACAGCCGGGGCCCGCACTCATGCTGGGACCCGCAGCGCACAGTCCCCGGGCTAGCCCGGGCGGAGAGCCTCATTCACTAACCCTGGGAGGGACGGACTGCGCCTCCTTCTCGGCGCCTCCCGACACCATGCCCTCTCTGCCGCTGCCTGCTTCTGCAGCTGCTGCTCTGCCGGCCTCCCGAGCCAGACCCTATCCAGTCGCCTGCCTTCCCTCTTCCACAGGCACCCCACCTTCCTCAAGATGCGCCGCTTTGATTCTAGCTTCGTTCACTTTCCCACCACCGGAAAGCTGCCGTCAGGCGCTTCCGGCTTCCGGGACGTACGCTGTCGCAAAGCGGAAGTGCGAGGTTCAGCGGGCGCCGGCGCCCGGAAGGTCAACCTGTGAAGGAGGTGGTGGTAACGCGGGTCTCCCCACTATTACAGAGGAAAAACGGCCGAGCGCGCGATCTCTGCCTGAGACGGCGGGGAGAAGTAGACGGGCAGTTTGCTGCGACACCATGGAGGGCGGCGGCGGAAGCGGCAACAAAACCACAGGGGGGTTGGCCGGCTTTTTCGGAGCCGGTGGAGCAGGCTACTCGCACGCGGATTTGGCCGGAGTCCCGCGTAAGTATCGGGCCTAGCTTGCGAGCATTTCTGACTAGTTCTTGCGGCCACGCTACACATGCGATGTGACCTGTTCCCTTTTTTTTTTGCTGGCGGTCACAAGCTTCAGTAGCAGTGGTGGGGTTAGTGTGTCTGCGCGGCCGCTCTTTTAGCACTGAATGAGTGTTTGGAGCCATGGACTCCGAGAAGCTCTCTGTGTTTGACCCAGACCCAGGAGATGTTGCATGTCCTCTTCCTTTTATATTCAAGCTTCGTGTCTTAGCGTTCCTCCCACAAATTCCTTGTGTGTTGGGCTGTGTGCTTGGCCCTAAGTGCAGAAGAGCGCCCAGTTTTGCAAGTAAATGCATTCCACGTATCGAGCCCATACATAACTTTTTAGCACAAAGTCACATTCTAAACCACGAAGTAGCCGTCAAGGTAAGACACTCAATACTAATGCATACAGGAGAGAAAGAAATACGTCTCGAGACAACTGGAGGAACTTGGAAGAGAACTATTATAGGCATGAAGAAAGAAGCCGGTAAGAATTTTAGGAAAGGAAATTATTCAAGATCTAGGGTGCCGAAGCACGAATACCCTGCCTGTGCCCTCTCCTAAGTAGTGTGAATATGTATTCCAGATCTTTGGAACTTTCTAACTGTGGTATTCAACTGGATGAACAGAACTTGGAGTTAAAGATAGTGGGAAGTTGGTGAAGGATAAGCGCTTCATAAAACTGATTTCTCTTGAGAATCATTGTACTATTTCTTTAGGTCTCTTATGCTCAAAAACAAAAACGCCCTTTAAAGTTCCTAGTGTCACCTGTGTCAGAACTGCATCTAGGACTTCCCTGGTCGGCAGTGGTTGAGAATCCGTCTGCCACAAGTACTGAAGCCTGCGAGCCCATGCTCCGCAACAAGAGAAGCCACCGCGATGAGAAGCCCGCACATCACAACAAAGAGTAGCCCCCCTTTTCACAACTAGAGAAAGCTTGCGCGCAGCAACGAAGACCCAGTGCGTCCAAAAATAAATAATAGATAAATTTAGTTTTAAAAAAACTGAATCTAGAACATAGCTTGTATGTAATAAGTTATAGGATATAATTGTATGTAGTTTGTATATTAGTCTCGGGACCTTTGAGTTTTGGAGCACAAAGGGCACTGCCTTAATGTGAAGAAGCATTGTTACATTAATTAAGATTTGAAGGTAAATTAAGAGATCAAGGGGTGAACACCATTCACTGAGTACTTGAGGTGGACTTTTCTGGGTGCAGGACTACAGTATTTACATTTTAAAAGATGAGTGCTGTTTTCACGGAGCTTACATCCTGTTGAAGTGAGCCAAGTAACATGAGTAAAAAATATTTCAGTTAGTGATAAGTGTGTAAAGGCAATAAAAGGATCCTGAGATGGTGATGGGAGCCGAAGCCATTTTAGAATGGTCCAGGGAAAGCAACTCAGGGGTGTTGCCCTTTGAGCTGTGACCCGAAGACAGTATAAATGCCTGGGGGGAGGCAAGTGTTTGAGGATCAGCTGTTAGGTCATTGTATCTACAGAGCTATTGGTTTGGAGTTGGTTTGGTGGGAGATAATAATGAGATTAGAGGGGCAAGGAATGGCAGCTAAGGTAGTGTTGTGTAAGCCTTTTGTAAGGAGTTTGGATTTGGTTACAGGTGTAAATGGAAGCCGTTAAGGCTGATTTCCTTTTCTTAAAAGAAAATCACTTTAATTGCCATTTAGAAAGTGAATTGGAGGGACTAGAGCAAGTAAGGAGTCCGGTTAGGTAGGAGTTAGTTACTACAGTCTACGTGAGATTTAGTCGTTGGCCTAGGGTGGTAGCAATAAAGATGGTAAGTAACACAATTCAGGATAGATATTGGATATAGAATTAATAGGACTTTGAATTGATGAAGACCAGAGTCCTGGGTAATGGATAGGTTTGTGAACAATCAGCTGAGATAAAGGATCCAAAGATTAAATTTAAAATGTGAGAAAGTTGATTTTCCTTGATAGATTTTTCTATCTTC
Source organism: Monodon monoceros (assembly GCF_005190385.1). Lineage (NCBI taxonomy): Eukaryota > Metazoa > Chordata > Mammalia > Artiodactyla > Monodontidae > Monodon > Monodon monoceros. The sequence goes on from NW_021703781.1 coordinate 36,879,901, forward strand.
AAAGGTAGTAGAATTCAAGTCTGGCCCTATGAGAGTGCCCATTTCTTTTGCCCTGACCCCTTCCTTCTGGTGATGACCTAAGAATTCTCTACCCTGTAAATCAAATCTGTCAACAACCGTCAACACTAATATCTGAAGGAATTGCCTTAGACTATTTATACACAACACATAACCCAAACGATGTTTTTCTCATAAAATTGATTGGTCTCTGGTCAATTTTATTTTGCATTCTGTATAGTTGTCAAGCATTTTTGTAGTAAAGTAGAAAGAAATTAGCTTTTTATTGATCTGGGCTATGCTTCCTGCTACTTTGATTATTTGATCCACGTCACTGCCAATATCTTGTTGATATGAGATCCTGAGACACCAGTGCAAGATTGAGGGCACCAGGAAGAGGCAACCCCTAAACTGCCAGACAGGAAGGATAAGACCAAGAAAGTGGTAGAGAAATACACATTCATTGAGCCTGTGCATCAAAATTGCAAAACACACAAAACAAGAGCAAAATTAATGCTAAATGAAATAACTTTTTAAAATTTTATTGCAATATAATGCTTTGTTTTCTCTCTAGTAACTGGTATGAACCCTCTGTCTCCTTATTTAAATGTGGATCCACGGTATCTCGTGCAGGTAAGATTAAGACTAGTCCTTTTATGATTTTACTAATTTGGTCCTTTATCTTACCATTTAAAAAAATAACCCCAAGTACCTATGTTGACTTGATCCGTGATATGTGCATCTGGAGGCACCAAGTCTCTGGTCTTCATTCACCCTTTTTTCCCTCACAGACTCTGGGGATTTAGCTTGCATCTCTTCCTGATACTAGTTTTCTTTTTTTTGCAATTTTTAATTTTTATTTATTATTTATTTATGGCTGTGTTGGGTCTTCGTTTCTGTGCGAGGGCTTTCTCTAGTTGTGGCAAGCGGGGGCCACTCTTCATCGCGGTGTGCGGGCCTCTCACTATCGCGGCCTCTCTTGTTGCGGAGCACAGGCTCCAGACGCGCAGGCTCAGTAATTGTGGCTCACGGGCCCAGTTGCTCCGCGGCACGTGGGATATTTCCAGACCAGGGTTCGAACCTGTGTCCCCTGCATTGGCAGGCAGATTCTCAACCGCTGCGCCACCAGGGAAGCCCCCTGATACCAGTTGATGAAAGGATTTTGGGGTTTGGTGGGTTTTTTCCATTTTTTAAAGTTGTGATAAAATACACTAACAAAATATACTATCTTTAACTGTACAGTTCAGTGGTATTTAATGCATTCCTAATATTGTAGCATCACCACCTACCAGCTCCATGCTTTTCATCTTGTAAAACTGAAACTCTACACCCATTAAGCAATAACTCCTTTCTCCACCCTCCCCCCAGCTCCTGGCAACCCTTCTGCTTTCTGTCTGATTTTTGAATACTCTTAAGTACCTCAAATAACTGGAGTCATACAGTATTTATTTTTCTGTGACTGGTTTAGTTCATTTAGCATAATGTCATCAAGGCTCACCTGTATTGTAGTGTGTGTCAGAATGTCCTTCCTTTTTAAAGCTGGATAATATTCCATTGAATAATATTCCATTTTGCTTATCCATTCATCTGTCCAATGGACACTTGGATTGCTTCCATGTTTTAGCTATCGTGAATAGTGCTGCTATGAACTTTGGTGTATAAATATCTCTTCCAGACTCTCATTTCAATTATTTTGATTATATATCCAAAAGTAGAATTGCTGGATCATATGGTAATTGTATTTTTAATTTTTTGAAGAACTGCCATACTGTTTTCCATGGCAGCTGTACTATTTTACATTCTCACCAACAGTGCACAAGGGTTCCAGTTTCTTCACATTCTCACCAACACTTGTTATTATCTGGGGTTTTTTGGTAATAGCTATTCTAATGAGTGTGCAGTGGCAACTCATTATAGTTTTGATTCGCATTTCCCTAGTGATTAGCCATGTTGAGCAACTTTTCATGTGCTTCTTGGCCATTTGTGTATTTTCTTTGGAAAAATGTCTATTCAAGTCCTTTGTCCAGTTTTGAATCAGTTCATTTGGTTTTTTGTTGTTGAATTTTAGGAGTTCTCTATAGATTCTAATTATTAACCCCTTATCAGATACATGATTTGCAGTTATTTTCTCCCATTCTGTGGGTTGCCTTTTTACTCTGTTGATGTTGTCTTTTGGTGCACAAAAGTTTTAAGTTTTCATGAAGGCCAGTATTTGTATTTTTTCTTTTGTTGCCTTTGCCTTTGGTGTCATATCCAAGAAATCATTGCCAAATCCATTGTCACAAAGCTTTTCCCCTGTGTTTTCTTCTAAGAGTTTTATAGTTTTACGTCTTACGTTTAGGTCTTTGATCCATTTTGAGTTAATTTTTGTATATGGTGTTAGGTAAAGGTCCAGCTTCACTCTTTTTCATGTGTATATCCAGTTTTCACAGTACTGTTTGCTGAAAAGACTGTCTTTTCCCCTTGGAATGGTCTTGGCATTCTTGCCAGAAATCGTTTGACCATATGTACAAGGGTTTATTTCTGGGCTCTCTCTTCCATTTCATTGGTCTACATGCCAGTACCACAGTGTTTTGATTATTGTAGCTTTGGTAAATTTTGAAATTCGTAAGTGTGAGTCCTCCAGAATTATTCTTTTTCAAGATTGTTTTGGCTATTTGGGGTTTGTTGAAATTCCATATGAATTTTGAGATGGGTTCTTCTATTTCTGCAAAAATGTCAATTCCTATTTTGATAGGAATTGTATTGAATCTGTAGATTGTTTTGGGTAATACTGACATCATAACAGTATTAAGTCTCTGATCCATGAATATGGGATATGTTTTCATTTCTTTATGTCTTTTTAAGTTACTTCCAGCAAGTTTTGTAGTTTTCTTGTAAAAGACTTCTACCTCCCTGGTTAAATTAATTCCTAAGTATTTTATTCTTTTTGATTCTATTGTAAGTGGAATTGTTTTCATCATTTCCTTTTCAGATTGTTCGTTGTTAGTTTGTAGACGTGCATCTGATTTTTTGTGTTGACTTTGTATCCTGCTACTCTGCTGAATTCACTTATTAGTTGTAACAGGGTTTTTTTGGTACAGTCTTTAGGATTTTCTACATATAAGATTATCTGTGAAAAAAGAAAATTTTACTTCTTTCTAGTTTGGATGCCTTTTATTTCTTGCCTAATTGCTCCAACTAGAATGTCTAATACTGTGTTGAATAGAAGTGGCAAAAAAAAAAACGGGCATCCTTTGCCTTGTTCTTGATCTTAGAGGAAAAGCTTTCAGTCTTTCATCTTTGGGTATGGTATTTGCTGTGGATTTTTCATATATGGTTTTTATTATGTTGAGGTAGTTTCCTTCTGTTCCTAGTTTGTTGAGTGTTTTTTATCAATGAAAGTATGTTGGATTTTGTCATACTATTTCTGCATCAATTGGGGTGATCATGTGGGGTTTTTTCCCTTCATTCTGTTAATATGATCTATTACATTGATCAGTTTTCATTTGTTGGAACATCCTGCATCCCAGGAATAAATCCCACTTGGTCATGATGTATGACCCTTTTAATATGCTGTGGGATTTGGTTTCCTAGAATTTTGTTGAAGATTTTGCATCAGTGATCATAAGGGGTATTGGTCTGTAGTTTTCTTTTCTTGTAGTGTCTTTGTCTGGCTTCAGTATGATAATGCTGGCCTCATACAAAGAGTTATGAAGTGTTCCAAGTATTCCCTGCACTTCAGTTTTTTGGAAAAGTTTGAGAAGAATTGGTGTTAGTCCTTTTTTTTTTTTTTTTTTTGGCTGCGCTGCTACACAGCTTTTGGGATCTCAGTTCCCTGACTAGGGATTGAACCGGGCCACAGCAGTGAATGCCCAGAATCCTAAGCACTAGGCCACCAGGGAACCCCCAGATTGGTGTTAGTTCTTTCAGGCTCAGTGGCCATGGCTCATGGGCCCAGCCACTCCGAGGCATGTGGGATCTTCCCAGACCGGGTCACGAACCCGTGACCCCTGCATCGGCAGGCGGACTCTCAACCACTGCGCCAGGAGGGGAGCCCGGTGTTAGTTCTTTAAATGTTTGGTAAAATGTACCAGTGAAGCCATCAGATCCAGGGCTTTTGGGCTTTTTCTTTGTTGTGAGTTTTTTTATAAGTGATTCCGTCTCCTTACTGTATGGGTCTCTTCTGATTTTCTGTTTCTTGCTGAGTTTTGTGTTTCTAGGAATTTGTACATTTCATCAAGGGCATCCAGTTTGTTGGCATACAGTTGTTAATAACATTTTCTTATAATCCTTTTTAATTCTGTAGAATCAGTACTGATGTCCTCACTTTCATTTCTGATTCTAGTAATTTATTTCATTTATCCCTGCTCGAATCTTTAATATGTCCTTTCTTCTGCTAGCTTTGGGTTTAGTTTCTTCTTTTTCTAGTTCCTTAAGTTGTAAAGTTAGATTTTTGATTTGAGATCTTTCTTATTTTTTAATGTGGGCATTTATAGCTATAAATGTCCCCCTTAGCACCACTTTCACTGAGTTTCACAAGTTTTGGTATGTTGTGTTTCTTTTTTGCTCATCTCTTAAGTATTTTCTAATTTCCCTTGTGATTTCTTCCTTGATCCATGGATTGTTTAAGGAGGTGTTTTTTTTAATTTCCACGAATTTGTGAATTTTCCAGTTTTACTTCTGTTACTGATTTCTAACTCATCCCATTGTGGTTGGAAAAGGTGCTGCATATGGTGTCTTTTAAAAATCTATTGAGACTTAACTTGTGGCCTAACATATGGTCTATCCTAAAAAATGACTTATGTGCACTTGAGAAAAATGTGTACATTGTTGGGTACAGTGTTTTGCATATGTCTGTTAGATCTAGTTGACTTAATGTGTTAACTCCTCTATTTCCTTATTTTCTGTCTGGTTATAACAGTTACTATTCATTATTGAGAGTGGAATTTTGAAATCACCAACTGTTACTGTAGAACTTTCTATTCTTCCCTTTAATTCCATCACTTTTGCCTAATATATTTTGATGGTCTGTTACTAGGTAAGTAAATGTTTATAATTGTTATATTTTCTTGCTATGTTGATGCTTTTATTGATATAATGTCCTTCTTTGTCTCTTGTAACCTTTTTTGCTGTAAAGTCTGTATTTTCTGATGTTAGTATAGCCACCCTGCTCTTTTTTGGTTATTATTTGTGTGGAATATCTTTTTCCGTACTTTCACTTTCAGTCTTTTTGTGTCTTTGGCTGTAAAGTGAATCTGTTGTACACAGCATATAAATGGATCATGTTTTTTAGTCCATTGTGCTAATATCTGTCTTTTGGCCTAGAGAGTTGAATCCATTTATATTTAAAGTGTTGACTGATAAGGAGAGATTTCTGGCATTTTGCTATTCATTTTCTATAAGCTTTTAGCTTTTTCGTCCCTCCCTTCCTGCATTAATCTCTTCTTTTGTGTTTATTTGATTTTTTTGTAGGAAATTGTTTAAATTCCTTTCTTATAACCTTTTTTTAAAATGTATTCTAAAGTTATAACACTAATTTGAATTTATACCAGTTTAACTTCAGTAACATACAAAAGTGCTGCTCCTTTACCAGCTGTCCCTGCCCCTCTCAATTGCTGATGTCACAAAATTATATCTTTATACATCATGTGGTCAAAAACATAATCTAATAATTCTTTTAAATGCTTTAAACTTTATGTAGAAAACAAAGGTGGAGTCAAAAGCGTAAGTTACAGTAATACTTTTAAAATTGTCCATGTATTTGCCTTTATTAATATCTTTATCCCTTCATAAGACTTTGAGTTACTGTCTAGTGTCCTTTCATTTTACTTTGTAGGAGTCCCTTGATCATATCTTGCAGGGCAGGTCTAGTGGTCATGAACTCTCTCAGCTTTTGTTTATCTGGGAATTTCTTAATACCTCCTTCACTTTGAAGAACAGTTTTGCTGAATATGGGGTTCTTGGTGGACAGCTTTTTCTTTTAGCACTTTAAATATATCAGCGCACTGTCTAGTGGCCTCCAAAGTTTCTCTTGAGAAATCGGCTGTTAATCTTACTGAGGATCCTTGTATGTGATAAGTTGCTTCTCTCTTGCTGCTTTCAAGATTCTCTCTTTGTCTTTAGCTTTCGAAAGTTTGATTTTAACATGTCTCAGTATGGGTGTCTTTGAATGTATGTTACTTGGTGTTTATTGAGCTTCTTGAATGTTCATATGCATCTCTTTTATCAAATTTGGGAAGTTTTCAGCCATTGTTTCTTCAAACATTCTCTTTCTCTCCTTCTATAACTCATGGTCTGTATGTTAGTCTGCTTTGTGGTATCCCACAGATCCCTTAGGCTCTGTTCACTTCTGTTCAATCATTTTTTCTCCATTTCCTAAGACTGAATAATTTCTATTCTGTATTCAAGTTCGGTGATTCTTCTGCCCGTTCGAATCTGCCTTTGAATCCCTTTAATGAATTTTCCAGCTATTGTTCTTTCAGCTTCAGAATTTCTTTTTGGTTTCTTTCTACGTTTTCTATTTCTTTGTTTCCATTTTGTTCATACATTGTTTTGACTTTCTCCACATCTCCTTTAGTTCTTTGAGCATCTTTATGACACTTTAAAGTCTTTGCCTAGTAGACCTATTATCAGGTCTTTTTTAGGGACATTTCTGTTGATTTATTTTTTTTCCTTTGAATGGACCATGCTTTCCTATTTCTTTGTACGCCTTGTGATTTTTTGTTATTGAAAACTGGACGTTTGACTCTAATAATGTGGTTAACTCTGGAAATCAGATTCTCCCCCCTTCCCCAAGGTTTGCTTTTATTTGGTTATTGGTTTTTATTATTATTACAATTATTACAGTCTGCCTATGTGCCAAGGACCAGCCTGAACTGTAAACTTAAGCTCTTCTCAGTTCTTTTCTGAGCGTAAACTTTTTCCTGGGTGTGTGTTGTCACTTTCTAATTTTTCCTTTTTATGCAATTGCTTTTGAATGTTCTAGTCTTTAATGTCTAGTTCACGAACGGGGAAGCAGCAAGGAGACCAGCTCCCAGCTCTTCTTTAAAGCCCCTGAAATAAGTGGGGGTGGAGAGGGTACAACAACAATGGCTGCCTGCTTCTTTGTACGCACTTCTGTGATCAGGAGCAGTGATCAGAGCACAAATTAAAGATTTATATCTAAAAGCAACAAGTAGGGCTTCCCTGGTGGTGCAGTGGTTGAGAATCCGCCTGCCAATGCAGGGGGTATGGGTTCAAGCCCTGGTCCAGGAAGATCCCACCTGCCACGGTGCAACCAAGTCCATGCGCCACTGCTCTGAACCTGCACTCCAGTGCCTCCGAGCCACAACTACTGAAGCCCATGCGCCTAGAGCCTGTGCTCCGCAACAAGAGAAGCCACCGCAGTGAGAAGCCCGCGCACTGCAATGAAGAGTAGACCCCACTCACAACAACTAGAGAAAGCCTGCACGCAGCAACGAAGACCCAGTGCAGCCAATAAATAAATAAAATTTTAAAAAAATACATAAAAGCAACAAGTAATTAATTTTAAAAGCACCCCAATAAAAAATATTGGAGTGAGTAGTTACAAAGTTATAAGAGGTCATTAATACTAAGTTAAGTGTAAATGAAAGTGTAAAGTGGGAATCTTTTTACTGAAATCTTGAACCAAATCTACATTTGGGGAAAAAAATACCACCTGAGTTTATTTAATTAGATCAGATTATTATTATTCAAAAGCCTATGAAAATAAGAGTGGTCTCATGAATACAAACATTTGAAATTAGGGGGTTATACATTTTAAGGTTTATATTAGCCTCGGGTTTTGGTTGGTTGTTTTTGTGGGTTTTGTTTTTTCAGTTTGGAGAAGTTGCTGATTCAACACAGATAAAGTTGCAAATAGTAGGTTTTTTTTAAAGCTCAGTTTACAACATCAGGCTTCAAAGAGTAGTTGTTGGATATCTCAGGAATGCAAGGTTGACTCACTAGCTGAAGAATGAGTCGGTGATGACATGCACTTGTATCAGTACTTACTAATGTTAATCATGACCATCTTTTTTTATATTTCCTATGTGTAGTTAGTGATCCATTTCTGGATTGAAGGATAATTATTTACCTCATCATATTAAATATACCATTCCTAAAAACCTCAAACAGGAAGCACAATTTGAAACTAAGTCATTAATTGAAGAGTCAGGAAACACCCAGAATTTACATATCTATGTATAATAAATATATTTAGACACTGAATTTTTTAGAGTTTGCTTCTCATTGCCCAACAGACCATTTCTGTGTGATGAGAGTACGTGGGCTTGTTTATTGTACAGTTTTTGGTAAGAACGTGTGCACAAGCCAGAAGTCAAAAATCAGTGCAGAGGTACAGTTTTCCTAATCAGGAATGCATTTACCAAAGGTCAGTATTTGCCAAAGGGATGTTTACTTGTTAGTGTTTTTTGCTAAGGGTGTGTGCTATCCTTCAGGGGCTCATTTTAATCATTTTTATATGGAAAGCTTGGCAAAAATGTATTTGTTCATCATAAAAAAGTGGATTGTACTGCGAAATCAATCCTATTGTGCTCTTACAGTAGCACTTCTCAACCTGGGATTCTTGGCTGACCTTCAGGGGGTTCATACCAAATTTTGTGTATGCATTTACTAGAAGGTGGATCTAGTAAGCTTTCTAAGATTATCAAAGGAATATATCCCCCGCAAACAACTAGTTAAGGAGGTGATTTTTGCCCTTGCGTAAGTGATCCAAACTGTTGTACTTTTATAGTTTCTGCTCATTTTTTATGATCATTGGTCTTACATATAGTAAAATGGTGCTGGATAAATAGTAGCTACAGAGTAAAAGTTATTTTCTCCTTCCAGACTGGTATTCTGTTATCTCTCATAGCTTTCAGTTTACCTTTCTCTAGAGATGGCCCTCCTAAACTTTCAAATTTATCATGAAGGCAAATTTCCTATAATCTATCAAACTTACATTAAGATGCAAAGTTCTGGGCAAGAATCTCTCCTAAGAACTAATGAGTATAACTATATATGTTGTATATTTCATTTAATTTTGATTTACATGTTCCTTTTGTTGCAGAAAGTTTTACTTTTGTTTGACTAAGTATAGTTGAGTTTTAGTTAATATACAGATTTACATTATGTGAAAAACTCCTTTGAAAAATTAAACACTTTGCCAAGTACTGTGTCTTAAGGGGAGCTCAACTTGGTTTTCATTGTTATCCCTGTAGGATACAGATGAGTTTATTTTACCAACTGGAGCTAATAAAACCCGGGGCAGATTTGAACTGGCCTTCTTTACCATTGGAGGATGTTGTATGACAGGTTGGTATTTATATATGTTTTTTTAAGTATCCTCAATCCAAGTAGTCAGAGGTGCTTAAAAGCAAAGGCAATTAAAATACCACCTTCAGGGTTGTTTTTTTGAAAATCATTATTTACATTTTTCTTATTATTAAATAAAAATGAAAAAGAATCAGAAGTATAGTTGTTCTTTAATATATAGCTGATTATTTGAATAAATTGTTACTATGATTTGCCAGGGGCTGCGTTTGGGGCAATGAATGGTCTACGGCTAGGACTGAAGGAAACCCAGAACATGGCCTGGTCCAAACCAAGAAATGTACAGTAAGTCTCATGTAATGACGTAGTGAGTTTGAATATTAATCTCTACTTTGTTGGCTTGATGAGCACAACCTTGAGATTACGGTTGTTTAGAGTATTGGTATACTTTTTGGTCAGTTTTTTTTTTCTTTCCGGTGTTTTGTTTTGTTTTTCCCTTATTCAAAATAAAAGGAATTTAGGAATTAAGTCCTGGGTCTAAGCTTTTAGAAGGAGTGATTTTTGAGTCAGTGTCCCTCTGTCAGCTGGTGCTATCCTAACCTAACTTCTCAGCTACACCTGTTCCATTTTGCAGGCCTATATAACATGCTTTTCAAATTGTTGAATTTCTAGTACATTATTTGGATTGTTCAGGGGTGTGCAAAAGCGTAGGACATGATAAGTGAAGAAATAAGAAGCACATAAGAGTCACTGCTAACTCTGCCGACATTTGACTTGAGCTTCTCATTGACTTCACTCTCCTTTTCTTAAGTGCAAAGGTGCAGAAAATGTAAATGAAATCCCTAGAACTTAGAGGTGGTTCCAAAAGGAGTAAGACAGTGTTCTCTTAGGAAACTGAAGTTTGCAAAGAAGGGAAAGTGCAATTAAGGTCAGAAAGTGTATATAACATGTATGTTCACCCTGATTAAGGAATAAACATGACCAGTTCCTGTTACTGTTCCATAAATAATATATTGTTTAGTTTTGCATGTTTTTATGCTTCATATGAGTGGAATCACACAGTATGTGTTCTTCAGTGGCTTGTGGTTTTTATTTTAGGACCCTTTAAACTCCATTTTCCTTATATGTTTCTTAGCCAGCAGATGGCAGCAGTGTGTTAGAATTGGACCTTGGGAAACCTGAAGGCCTGTCAAGTTTTTCATATTCCTACTACTGTATGGATCACTGCCCTTGCTTTACAAGCTCAGATCCTTGAATATTTTTGTATTTATATTCTTAATATTCGTTCTTTACTCCAATTTTTTTTTTACTTTTTGTATTGTGGATAATTTTGAATCTATACAAAAGTAGACAAAATAGTACAGTGAACATCTATGAACTATAACCCAAGCTCAACAACCACCAGCCAGCACCAGGACCAGTTATGTCCCACCTCCTTCTTCCCTTCCATATTATTTTGAAACAAATCCCCAGCATCATATTACTGAACACCAGTTTGAAAGTGGAAGGTCTCTTAGAAAAGATAACCTTTGTTTCTTAAAACCATCATAGTTACTAATTTTGGGGGAGAGTCAAATTGGTTTGCATTTCTGAAGTCAGATTTTTTAAATCTTACATACCATTTTTTAGTATAATCATTCTGATCTTTCAAATAGAGAGACAACATTTTAAAAATGGAAAGGTAATTGGGTTTCAAGCCAGACAAATCTATGTAGTTTCAAAGCCCAGTTTCATTGTTTACTGTTCTGGAATCTTGGGTAAGTTTCCTTACTTTCTGCCTTTAATCTATTGAGAGATGGTTAAAGTGGGAAGTAGGTAAGGGCCCAGTTAAGTGGTGTTGCCCGATCACATTCCAAAGGACTTTGGCAATTTGCAGTGCCACCAGCAATACAGTAATGAAAATTAATAGTTTTAGATGCTTGTTATAAATGAAAAACAATTAAGTGCTAAACTTAATATATTAGTAAATATGTACCATAATTAGATTAGTTAAATGTGTAACATAATATTTGTAATCATTACTAATTTTTTAAATAATCCTTTAAAAGTAATACAGATTTTTGTTATTACTGAGCATTAATTTAAATGAGTGCTTTAATTAAATGAGTTCTTTTACTGTTTGTTGTTGTAATTCTATGATCTCCAGCAGTAGTCAGCTGTCAGGACAGAACCATTCCTGTGACAGTGTTACACTGCTGGGAGAGCAGTGTTCTGTCTTCTTCCTCCAGTTGCCTCCGTCACTGTTCTGGTGACGTCTGGCACTGGATGAGGGCAGCGCTGTGCTTCCTTGAGAGTGTGCTAAGCATTCACTTTGGCTGCTTAGTTCTAGTCTGGGAGCAGACACAGAGTGCACTTTCTTCATGTATTCTAGTTAGATGACTTTTTCCTTTTAGTATTTGTCTTTAAGTTTGCTTTATATTCCATGATATTCCACACTTTGATTCTACTTAACATTCTGAGTATACATACTACCCCACACACATAAGAAACTTAATTATAAGCTAGTTTGTCTGTTATGTCATTTTTTTTTTTAACATAGATCAGTGTCTGTAAACTTTATAAAATACATTCCCGGATATCATTCAAACCTGTTATATATTTAATAGTTTTACACATTTAATAATCAGAATTTACTTGTTGCCCAGAAATGTTGGAGTTTTTAATCTAATCTTCATTTATATTTATATAAAGTAAAAGCTATCCTAATTGAATTCTGAGGAGGTGTTAAGTTTTAAAATTAAGAAAACTTTGTGTATTGCGTTTATACATTTAAAATTGCTATTATTATGGTTTTTCTAAATACTAAAGGAATACTGGTTCTAAATACAGATTCTTTCTCTTTCTGCCCTGGTAGGATCTTGAATATGGTGACCAGGCAAGGGGCACTTTGGGCTAATACTCTAGGTTCTCTGGGTAAGTAGATATCTCACTTTTTAATAAATTATTATTACTGCAAAGAAAGAATGTACATGTATTATGAACAGTTTGATCAACTAAAATCCTGGTCCTGGGATGTTAAAAATTGTTTAAATCCACTCTGGTGAGTAGTATAGATACTACTTAGGAGAAGACCATAAACGGTATAACAAAAGAATCCCAGCTGCTAATACCATTGTGAAATACATTCATTTCTAAATGCTTTAAGCATTGCATACTCTCCTGTCTCAGCAAGACACCAAATAAAATCATGTTTTAACTAAATGAAATTAAAATAATTTAGGTTCAAGGCAAATGGTTTTGTTTGTTAGGAGAGGTTCAAGTTCCTGTAGTAAGATATGATAGATTAATCCAGCCATCCTGATAAGTTTTCCTAATAGAGCATTCATCATTCTCTTTACCTAATTAGATTTCCCAGACTTAATTGCCAGAATTGTAATAGGGCCTTTGTAGACATTGAAAACATTTGCAGTTCTAAGGAAGGGATAATTTAGTAGTACTTAGGACCAAATGCTTTCATACTGTAATGTTTATGAATGATTGACTCTTTTGATTACTCATAACTTATAATAAGCCTACTTATGGCACTTATGCCCTAATCCAAAGTTTACTTTATTTGAAAGTCTGAAAATCTTTTACTTGTGGCAGATTAAGTAAGAGAAAATGTAGGCATCTTGTTAAAAAAATAGGAAAAGCCTCTGTGTAACAGAGTGAGATCCTAGCCTTGTCATAGGCTTTGGAAGCAGTACATTTTCACACTGTAATAGTAAATGTCTGCTTCCATGTGCTGCCCATGACCCCAGTGCCCTTCCACCAAGCACAGTCACCCTCCTTTGTACCTGTGTGCCCAGAGTAATCAGTCGTGCTGGTCTCCCTAGGACCTTCTCAGTTGTAGCACTTCCTGTTCCAGGAAACCCTCAATTCTGGGCAGACTGGGGTGGCCAGTCACCCTGTATGTTTCCCTTGTAATGTGACCGGTCACAATGTTCTGCTCAAGTTTAGTTTCAGTTACATAAATTGAAACGGGAAGAAGAGCCCTTATAGAAGTATAAAAACATCACAGCAGAGGAGTTGTAAGGCTGAGTTTGGTATAATTTTGAGGGGTCAAATGTGGCTATAATTTTGAGAAAGGGTAAGGAGAAGGGTTAATGCATTCATGGCTAATCAGTCTTTACAGGCATAAGAGAATGGTAGTTTGGGGGAAGATCTTGTTAAAACTAAATAGTGCTAGTGTTAGGGTTTTTACATGTGCAGGAACCAGATCTCACGTTTCTGGAAGTCATATTTTTCTTAGAATAGAAATGCATGTGTTTTGCTTTTGTTTCTAAACCCAAAGTACAGCTGTTACGAATAAAATGGAAGTGAAAATTAAAGATATTCTTTCTGGGACTCCCCAGTAGTACTTTCCATAAATAGCTAATAAATTTCTTCTGAATCTCCAAACATTTTCTTTGCATATCCAGAGTCATACACACATGTGCCTGCTTTACATATTAGTGAGTAGAGCTCTTCCTGCGTTTTAAGTGAGTACATAGTATTCCATTATGTAGAAAGTCTCTTTCTGGATCAGTCCCCTCTTGAAGGTCATTTTATTTGTTGCTAGGCCTTTTTTATTACAAATAGTGTTCCAGTGATCATTGTTTATATGTCTGTGAATACTTATAATGTCTGTACAATACATTTATCTAAATATAATTGCCACACTGACTTTCAGTTTACTTTTTTATTACTGATCAGTTCCATTTCCCCTATAGCTTTGCTCTATAGTGCATTTGGTGTCATCATTGAAAAAACACGAGGTGCAGAAGATGACCTCAACACAGTAGCAGCTGGAACCATGACAGGCATGTTGTATAAATGTACAGGTAGGTACTACTAAATAGTGAAGCTGTCTCTTAATACAGTTGAAGTATGCTTTTTATCCAATACTGTAGTTTCAAAGGAAACGTTATACTTTTTTTTTGTAGTATAATGTTCTCTGCCATCTTGTGGTTTGGGATTTTGGTTTTTATTTTTTGTAAAATACACATAACATAAAATTGACCATCCGAACCATTTAAGTGTACAGTTCAGTAATGTTAAGTATGTTTATATTGTTGTGCAGCTAATCTCCAGAACTTTTCTTGATCTTGCAAAACTGAGACCCTGTACCCATTAAACAACAACTCTGCATTTCCCCCTTCTACAGCCCCTGGCAACCACCATTCTACTTTCTATCTCTTTGAATTTGACTACTTTAGGTACCTCACGTAAGTGGAATCATGTAGTATTTTTCTTTTTGTGACTGGCTTATTTCATTTAGCATAATGTCCTCAAGGTTTATCCATGTTGTAGCATATGTTAGAATTTCCTTCCTTTTTTAAGGCTGAATAATACCCCATTGTACGTATGTCCCACGTTTTGTTTATTCATTCATCTGTCAATGGACACTTGTGTTTCTTCCACTTTGGCTACTGTGCATAATGCTGTTATGAACATGGGTGGACTAAATACCATTCAGTTTTGGGAAAAAAAAAAAAATCAAAACCTTGAGAGTTGAGTCAGAATTAACTGGATGAAGATCACATATCAAATTCTCCTCTAAGATGGAAAAGAAATGAACATTCACTGAGTTATGATTACACTCTCAGCAATAATCAGTTCATATAACTTGTTTCATTTAAAACTTTGTGAAGTGATAATCATCACACCCCAATTTTATAGATGAGCACGGTATTAAGATGATCTTTCTTAAAAGATCATATAACTAGTGACAGCCCCAGATTTTTCTCACATTTCTGTTTTAAATTGCCTAAACTACATATGTTCTATACTCAAGCCTCTGAAAACTTTTATTTGTTTGATTGCTTTATTATGCTTTTAGACACTTGATTGAGTAATTTCGTTTTTATGTAGCTCCTCTATCACAAATATCAAGTAGCATTTTGGCCTCATTTTTACTGGAAAGAAATGAGAGAAGTCTCAACAGAATTGTAAAATCCAAAATTTCCTGATATAACTGAGAGTAAGAGGCTTTTTTAATTTTGAGAATGGATCACATTGGGAATGTTCTTCTTAAGAGCTCCCAATACTTTCTGCGTGTGCTTACGCACATCAGCAGAGCTCCCAGGTAGAGTAAGACAGTAAATGCCTTTTATGTCCATGAAAGTGTTACCTTGGCATAGAAGAACCTTGTTAAAAACCTAAAAATACTTCCACATTGAAAATCTTTGGGATCAGACAAAGGAATTGAAAACCCTAATTGGCACCACAAGGGTGGCACTCAGCCATCAAGAGTTTAGTTGGCCCAAACTATGTTTATTAAAAATCAAATTAAAATTTAAAAAACAGGAGATTTCACACACAAGTCTGGAAATTTTAGCTTCTTTTGAACAAATGGAAGACACTAAGCTCACTTTATGTGTGGTGGCAGATGGCTGGAGCTGAGGTTGGGGAGCAGCTACCCCAGTGGATGGCACTGAAGCTCCAGCTCAGTTCCCACCAATCCCCGTTTTCTTGGTCAAGGTAAGCCATTACGGCATTTCCTGTGTTGAGGGCAGTCCTGAGTATAAAAATGTACTGAATTACCATCTCATTTAAGACATATTACACGTATTTTAAAGATAAAAAGGGAAAGGCTGAATACTTGGTATTATCCAGAAAAGGAGAGCCTAGCTTTCTGTGTCCAGAACTTCCTTGCGGGAGTAGCATTTATAACACCACCTGGGACACCTCCAACATCAAATATGAAAGAGTAGGCTCTTGGCTCAGAAGAGAAAGGGCAAAAAAGAATATTCATTAATTCTATGTCTGGTGACAAGTAGATTTCAGTTTCCACCGCAATTGGGGAACGCAGAAGAGGTAAATAATCTGCTGACCCAGAATTCCAACATTGGTTCGTAGTTCCTGGCTGAACAATTTAACTCAGCGCATCAAAATTGCTCTAAAAAAGGCAAATCAGTGTCTTATTGATTTCTGGTTTACACTCTACTTAAGACAGAGCACAGAATTATGAGTTTTGTGTGGCAGGAATATTTGTAAAACTTCTAGATTCAAGGATTTGGAAAAGAGTTTAGGCACTCTTTAGTGTAGAATCAGCATAAACCATTGAGGAAAGAAGTTTACATTTAGAGAATGGTTAATTCCTGTTGACCTAAAATCTTTCCAATCCCCAGTTTACTCTTCTAGAACAGGAATTTTTTTCTTTTTTTTTTTTAAAGGAAGGGGTTTAGAATGAAAGCAATATGATTCAATTTAGGTATGGAAGCTACTTTTGTAGAAAGAAAAACCATGAGGGAAAATAACATGAGAAGGTGGGTAGTTGTCAGACGAAAAAGAGGCTAAAGGAATAATTCTGATGGTGTGGTTTTACTTCAGATCTAATGCTTTATTTAATGAACTCTGTAAATATTTTTCAGAGGATGTGAAATGTCATTATTAGGTTTCCTATGCCATGTGAAAATCTAATGACCAGTATTTTACCAGAATGAGAACAGCTGTCGTTTTGCTATTATGTGTAAGTTTAGGAATGTTGAAGAGACCTGATCACTTATGTTCAGGAAACAAGACCTCAGAAACCAAAAAATATGGGTGCCCCTTTCCCCCTCGCAGAAAATCCCTTACCTGTTAATCCTGTGCCTTCCATGAGAAAGTCACCTTATAAAAGCAAGCTAAGTAGAAGAAGACAAACAAATACAGTTCTTCAAAGTAAGCAATTATCAGGGTTATTGTTAAAATGTACTACTTCTCAATGAATGCCAGGCCTTCAAAATTAAACTTCATATGCCACAAACAGCCTCTTGATGACTTCTTTATTTCTGTTACTGGCATCAACATTCTTCCAAAGAGCTAACTGCCATAATGTATAAAACATTTCAACAAATCACTTAAAACCAACAACCCAGTAAAAAGTGGAGTAAGGATATGACAAAGCCCTTCAGGAGGAAAGGCAAATGACCAATAAACAATTGAAGTTTGCTCACAAGCAACCAGGGAAAAGCAAAATAAAACATTAAGGTAATATTTTTCACAACCTGGCTTTTAAAAAGTGATGGTAGACGATGCTTATTGGCAAAGGTAAGCAAGTACTTTGAAGAGCAGTTTGGCATTAGTTATTACTATTTTAAATATGTAGCTCCTTTGCTTAAGTCATCTAATTTTCAGCAGTTTATCCCACAGCACACAAAGGCATACATGGAAAACTGTATGTACCAAGGTGTTTTAAGACACCCTTCAAGGAAAAGGTGATATCTGACCAAAGATGGATAGATGAGGGAGCGTGAGGTGGATGTCTGAAGGGGGCAATTTAGGTAACAGCAAGAACAAAAGCCCTGAAGTGGGAGTTAAAAGGCAATGGGAGGGCTTCCCTGGTGGTGCAGTGGTTGAAAGTCCCTCTGCCAATGCAGGGGACACGGGTTCGTGCCCCGGTCCGGGAAAATCCCACATGCTGCGGAGTGGCTGGGCCCATGAGCCATGGCCGCTGAGCCTGCGCGTCCGGAGCCTGTGCTCCGCAACGGCAGAGGCTACAACAGTAAGAGGCCCGCTTACAGCAAAAAAAAAAAAAGCAATGGGAGAGTAGTAGAATCTGGAGTGATAAAAGTGGGAAGGGACCAAATCATATAGATGATAGAACTTCATAGGCCAGTGTAAAGACTTGGCTTACCTGGACTTTAATTCTTACCATCTAAGTACTAGAGCATTTCCATTTACTTACAAGCCTTAAATTGTTTATTGTAACTTCCAGAGAGTTAAACTTTCACCCTTCTCCTGAGTACAGAGTTTACACCAGGAGATGTTAAGTCAGGGTTTCTAAATCCTCTAAAATTTCCATAAGGTTCTCAAAGGGGTCTGGGACACTCCCTACCACCTGCAGAAAAACAGCCACCGAAAGACTAGTCCTAAAAGGACACTGTAACGTGGGGGCTCAAAAACAGCTGGGATATTTTAGTGAGTTTGGTCCTGCATGGAAGTGCTGGCATTGCAAGGAAGGACTGGATGGGGCAGTGGTACGGGAAGCCCAGGAAAGCCCAGAAGTGCAGTTCAAAGTCCCACCTATTGCTTCCACTCTGTTACAAAACCAAGAAAGAAAAAACAAGAAGCAGGAAGCAGGCCTAATCACCTTTGATTTCTGCCTTTCTTTCTCTGTCCCCTCATTCCATCAGTTATGAAGTTTACCACACCCATCACCTGAGTTGAGGCCCTTATCACAAGCCCTGAACTTCTCTAACAGTATTTTCCGTTGACCATTTTGACATTAGACTTCTACCTCCAGTCTCTTACCTACTTACTATTTCTAGCTTAATCTTCCTCAAGGAAGGTTCTAATTTTAATACTCCCTACCCAGGAGCCTGTGATGATGACACACTTCCTTTCTATCTTAATTCAAACTTCTCACCCTAGCCTTCCATGTTCTATTCTTAACCTATCTTCCCAGCCTTTTCTCCCACAGCTTTCTCATGCATGTCGTATGATCAAACAGATAAATTTGAAATCCAGTCCATCCTTAAGGCCCAGCTCAATTGTTAGTACCCCTTTCAAGAAATTTCCCTGATAATCTCCTTTCTCTATGCTGGAGGCAATTTGGTATGCTGAAAAAAACTGGGCTTTGGAGTCAGACTGAGTTTGACTAGCACTGGATCCCTAAATAAATGTGTAAATAGGAGAGTAACTTGTCTGAATTTGAGTTTGTCTATAAAACAAGGGTGACTGTTGCCTTCAGAGAGTTGTAAATGAGATAACATATAAACCTTTCTGCCATAAGCATATTTTGTACAATTTTACGAGACTTGACACAGTTTTCCTAGTAGGAAGTCAATAGACAATATCTAGGATTGAAATATCAAGAAATAGCAAGATAAAGATGTTCTTTAGAAACATGCAGGTAAAAAGCGAAGAATTAAAGTAGTTGCTTTTGGGAACTGGGAATTAGGGTGAGAACGATGAGGACCCCAGACTGTTGTGCATCACTAAAATCTTTTGGTACTATCTTGACTTCTAAAATTATCTATATGGACTACTTTGATAAAAATAAAAATTAAAGTGAGCAAAGATATATCAACATAATAAAAATTAAATTAGGCATTAGATTGGGAAGGAGAGGAGGGAATTGTTGTTTAATGGGCACAGAGTTTTGGTTTTGTAAGATGAAGAAAGTTCTCTGGAGGTGGATGATGGTAGCCCAACGCCAATGTACTTAATGCTACTGAGCTGTACACTTAATAATGGTAAATTTTATGCATATTTTATCACAGTTTTAAAGAATAGTTTTAACAAAAAAATTTAAGTAGTACAAACATTTGTTGAATGGAATTTGTAGCCATCTCTGTGTATGTAAGGCTGTTTGTCTAAAGCAAGGGCCACAGACTCCTGCTGGCCAGATACCTGTCTCTTCACTGAATGTGTTTTACATTTTTAAACAGTTAACATTTTTAATGGTTATATAAGTCCCTACGTAGCCTTTGCACTCTCAAAGCCTAAAATATTTACTTTCTGGTCGTTTCAAGAAAAATGTGCTGACCCTTGTGCTAAAATAATTTTCAGTTCAGTGTGTTAGCTCTGCCAGTGATCAGCTCTATACCCCATAAACCAGGCGTTTAAATATTCTGGGCCTCATTTTCCCAGGTTTAGAAGAGGTGATATTTGCCCTTTCTGGAAGAGTTGTATCAGTATCCAAAAGATAGAAGATAAAACTGTGACACACAAGTCTCATGTTTGTTCTGCTTTATAGAGATTAACCATTGGCCTCATTTGGTTACTCTGTGTTCAAAGCAAGTTTATTTGCTAATCGACTTCCTGTGTTTAGTTGGGCAAAAGTTGTTTTATTACAGAAAGCCTAAAGCCAAGGCTGTCAAACTTTTAACAGATCGACCAGCTGGAAAACCCTGAAATTAATGGAAAGAATTAAAACTAAAACAGGGTTACTGTGATTATTAGTAAATCAAGCACTTACGTATGTTTGGTGTCTTCTTACTAGAAACAACTTTTTTCTGGTCTTCAGAGAAGTAACATAATTGATTTGAACTAAGTTTGTTTCATTTTGGTCAGAAAGTAGAAGGCTTTCTAGGGGATAAGTTTTTCTTAAAGGATACAGTGTGCCACTTATGTCTCCAAAATCTTAAATCCTTATAGTTCCCAATTTCATTATTACCCCTAGTACCTATATCCAGGGAGGCTTGCTATCTGATAGATGAGTAGTGTGAAGATCCTTCTAAAATGGCCAAGTAGAAACCATGTTCCTAGGACACTCAAAGCAAAAGGCCAGCTGAAAGTAACAGTTTGCAGCCAATTCCAAACCAGTGGACAGACTTCAGAGTCCTGTGGACCTGTAATCAGCCAAAGGTCCAGGGGAGTTAGTTTGAAGTTGAATGTATGGTCCCAGGAAATGGTGTCTGCGAAATTATTGTGCTTTCAATTACCTCCCCTATATCATTTTTCTAATTTTGCAACCACACTGAATATAGTTGCAAATTCAACTGTCATGCGTAGTCTGTGTGGCAAGATATAAAGAGATGATGTAGACTTCTAGGAGATATCTCCCATTTACTTTGATTAATTTTTTTATGTTTCTGATCCTCCTTCCCACATATTTGACAGCTGTTTACAGATGATGCCTGCAGTTTCTGTTTGGGTCTGTTTAAGAGAGATAATTAGGGCACTTCATAGTTGAAGCTTAAGCAGGTCAGCTATCTTAAGTCTTCAGGCTAGAGAGCCTTCTAGAGGGAGTGGCCCTTTATCATCTGAAGCCATCTGGCAAGACTTTCATTGCAGAAAGGGTTGGTCTGAAGCATTCTAACTCAGCAGTGTCATGAATTTCACGGAATTTACTGGCTTGTAGCTAAAGGGCCTATAATAAGGTATAACCACTGGACCTTTGCCTTCCTAACATGTGACTTGGAACAAATACTCCATAGGTACAATATAGGCTACACCTGAAGTCTGTGATTCCTACTTATTTGTGAAACTGTAAGAGAACATCAAATATTTCTTAAAAGCTTCTTTGGGTACCCCCATTCCTCTTATTAGACTTGGGGACTATTTTCAGATAACTGACTGAAACATTTTTGTTTCTGCATTTCAAATGAAATATCTATCCCTAATCTTTTTCCACATGAAAAATTCTTTTGTTGTTAAGCAGAAACAGTTCAAAGTCTAATCCTTGAATGTTTTTCAACTAGTATGATGATGTTAAGTGCCTCATTCTCATTAGTTGAGATTTTCTGACACATCAGGGTAGGAATAAGCAACAGGGGAGTTGGTGCTTCATCAGCATCTAACTCAAAGCTTGATTATAGCCATCACCCACCATTCTGTCTTGAGTCTTCAGAGTTAATATTTAGAGGACCTGTGCAGAGTCCAAAGGCTGTTAATACTGTTTTCAAAGAGGGTGTCACTGTTTACATACAGCCTTAAATCAGTTGACAGTGTCAGTTAAGTTCTTATTATTAATTTGGTTGCACCAGGTCTTCATTGCAGCAGGCAGGCTCCTTAGTTACGGCCAGCGGGCTGCTCCTTAGTTATGGCTCACCAGCTTCTTAGTTGCAGTATGCATGTGGGATCTAGTACCTTGACCAGGGATCGAACCCGGGCCCCCTGTATTGGGAGCTTGGAGTCTTAACCACTGTGCTACCAGGGAAGTCCGAAGTTCTAAATTATATGACTAGCAGGGAATTAATTACTGATCTGGCTGTGACTTCAATGATAAGCATAAGATCTTGTCCAGAAGTGTTCTAGGATCAAGTCAGATTGAGAAAAGTCAAGAAATTATGCTGATGATCTTAGATACAAATTGTGAAATTAAAAGTGGAAAAAAACGTTGTGAATATGAAAGTATAGCTTATGTATTAAACAACTGATTTAGGGAATCTCTCTCTCCTGAACTTCAGTCTTGGTTTCTTTTATTACTTTTACAGCTTATTCTCCTGTTTGGGATGGAATCTGCATAAACATGAACAGTGTGTCTCAGCTTTAGGAAACTCTTAGTTAACCCTGTGATGCTAGGACAGTATGCAATACAAGGCTGTTATTTTCTTGTTTTTCCTCTGCAGGTGGTCTTCGAGGTGTGGCACGAGGCGGTCTGGCAGGACTAACCCTTACGGGCCTCTACGCGCTATATAATAACTGGGAGCACATGAGAGGCTCCTTGCTCCAACAGTCTCTCTGAAGATTACTAGCTGGTGAACGGAGGACACGTTAGTAGTCATCCAGATCAATTTATAAGTCAGTCTGGAGTCATTTACTCTTTTACCTGCAACTAGTTTGAAAAAGGAGATTCCAGTTTGCTGTGATGAAGATCATGGATGGTTGACCAGGACTGGCACTCCTTCCAGCCATTAATGAGTTGAAGCCAAAACCCTTTGGTGGCTGAGTAATGTGGCTCTCTTCTCCTTTAAAGAAGATCTTGCACCTGTTTTTTCTCCTACCCCCTGAACTGGAAAACCACTTACTCCCAGAATTCAGGTCATGCTTGTCAATGCTGTATCACCACATTTATTCATTTAATAATCCAAGACTGTAATACTGCCCTGTATTCCCAATAAAGGGTAAAAACAGAACCAAAGTCATAACTCCAACATAAAACATAGTGGGTGTCTCCGAAGTTACTCTTGGCATTTGTTTATGCCCCACTAGGCTAAAACATGTTTTCATGTTTGTGTTGAAATGAAGAGCTACTGGCAGCATTAGCAACTAGGTTAAAATTTTTCTCCAATAGAGTTGACACTACACAACCTCAAGATATTTCAGATTAACCATTATACCATTAGTGTACTGTGCCAGAACAATCTGCAACAATCGTGATTCTGTACGCGTTAACTCATCTTACTGGGGATAATTCGAAAAAGAGATGATATAGATACAAGCTGTAAGTTTTTAGGAAGCCTTGGGAAAGCAAGCTAAAGAAAATAAGGACAAGTTATTTAATTTCTGAGTTTGTCTTCTCTGAAATGAAGTTAAATAAGATTGCACTGCACGATATACATAATGAATACTAAACAACTGGTGGCTATTGTGATTGATTAGAGAAAGTAAAGTAGGGCCTTTCTGAATGCATCTAGTTAGAAGGAATTTGGCAGAAAAGCACTGAACTTCAGCTGAAGTCCTCTAGTTTAAAAAAAAAGAAAAAGTTTAATATCTTACCTGCAACAGCAGATTAAAAATTAAAAGTAGATATGAAGAGTGTGCAAGAAAGACAATGGAAGTTAGTAATAACCTATTTGCTAATTCAAGAATCATAAAATACATTGATAAATTTAAGTGAATATAAAAACACTGTTTTTATGTTCAAGTGTTTCTCAACTGTACTCCTAACCAAAGGATATCACATTCATATAATTTTGTGACAAGGTGTTTTACAAATCACAGGACAACTATATGGCTGTTATGCTTTTAATGGAGGGAGGCACAAAACCCATCAATGCAAAAGAATGTTTTACACTCATTAGCACAGTGACTGTTAATTTAGGGATACACAATGTGTTAAACCTCAAAAACTACAAGGTTTCCTGCAACCTAAGATAATGGAAAGGCTCCTTAAGTTTTTACCCACCACCTTTAGTTTTAAAGTTCTAAATGGTATTGGAGAACTAAAAAATAATAGGCTCGTTTCAGCTGTGGTTCAAGAATTCTAATGAAGTTGGCAATGACACTGGGAATGTGAAGTTTCCCCAAAAGGGCTTTCTAGATGACCACATCACAAACTTTAAAAGTATTTCCAATAACATATAGGCAAGTTGAGTGGCTTAATAGTGTAAAAGCCTGGAAAGCAGCTAAGATGTCTCATCTTACAGAATTTTAAAACATGGTATAAATACCATTTCTCTCCTACAGAGAAACTTTTTAAAGCATGGACATAACTTTAGGGATGCTAAGGAAACAATACTTTTCATAAAGCTTCAATACACACCCCAAGGCACAGTGTTCAAAACGGCCTATTCACTAAAATGTCACTGCATTATAAGCTATAGGTATGCTATGCTTGCAGTGAGAGGACATTTAATTTATGCCTAGTTAAAAGCACCAGGTGTCCAGTTCAGCTTACATTTACACAGGATGCACCAGTAACATTTAGGATAGTGAATAGTTCAAGTACTACATTTCCAGCATGTCTTGCCTTTTGCTTTTTGATTAGTCAGCACTGGGGCTCTTCTGCCTGTAGTTCTTCAGAATACTTTGAAAGAGGCTAGGATTACCCTGAATATAGTCTTCAAGCAATATGGAGCCCTTCTGAAAGAGCTGTCTAGATACTTCAATAATAACGTTTAGAAAAGGGAATAAAGATAAAACTTGAAATAGTTGAGTTTGTTTCAAAAAAAAGAAAAATAATGTAGAATCTGGCATGTAAGCTAAAATGTTTTGTAATTAATGTCAAAAATTGCCAAGATTGTTAATACTGTTTTGGTAAGAAAAATCAACTATATTGGCAAGGTTAATTATTTGTGTGAAATAATATTGTACATTAATTAAACAGAAGAATTCACCGTTAATGGAAGAAAACCCACAAGAAGGGGAAGCATCCAAAGAAGGCAATCAAAAGGTTAGGTTAAAAAAAAAAAAAAAAAAGTAAGTTTACTAGTTTCAGAATACATCAACACACCTTGATTATAAAACTATTTCATTTTTAAAACTACAGTGCTTTAATGTACTTCTAATAACAACCCAAACTAAGGAGCCGTGGAGGCTTATGAAAAAGACCTACCCACTATGATGCTGTGTTTCTAGTGTAGGGGTGAATTAATACTTCTGTAAGAAGGAACTGAATCACCTCAACATCAACAAACAGCCTTTTTCTTTTACACAGTAACTCATAATTTGATTATTTCTCTTCACTAGTTCAAAATTAGGCAGAAAAGTAACTACATCAGACCCAGAAACGCAATGATTTGGCAAGCCGCAGTTACTCAGCTCATGGATTTGTGCTAATCTGCAGAAAATTTGCTTGACTCCAGTACTCCATTCCTTCACATCTGTAAAGAAAAGCCCATAGATAAAAAGTCACTTCACTGCAGGATAAAAAGCAAGTTTCCCACCCTGAAGCTCTCACTTCTCAATAAGCTACTAGAATCCACACAGGCTCCAAAAATTCTCCCAACAGCTACATCATCTTGAAAGGTCACTTTCAAGTATGTCCTCGTTACTTCATGGAGCAAGTTCAAGTGAAATACATGAAATTTTTATGATCTTTTTCCCACCTCACCTAATATAGAAACCATTAATAGGAATACAGTTCAGTGGGCAAAGTATGAATTCATATATAAGGCAAAATATCTTTGAGCAGCTAAAACTAATATTTGCACTAGTGGCATGTACCCACCTGTAGAGGAGTTCGATACAACCATTTTTCTTTATCAACTTTAAGCTGCATACAGGCAAAGAGATCACAAACTGCTGGGAGGCCGTAACGGTCTGGGGGAAAGCTGTGTTCCTCCTGTAGGGGCGAATTAAGTAATACTTCCTGCAAGAAGACAAAAGGTGGATTGCTACATGACAACTGGGAGGCGTGAGACCAACAATTCATCTTCAAATAGTGTAGTGTCCATAAAGAATGATGTAAATGTTGGGCATTCTAATAATGAGCAAAGGGGACAACTATTTTCTCTACCCCTAATCTTTTCCATAAGTAGCAATAAAATAGGCCAGATGGGGATTTGGGGCCTAGAAAATGCACAGAAATTTCAGTCTGAATAATCATAAATCCTCCATTCTGTTGCTAACATGGCACCAAAATTAATACTTAAGCCATATTTAACAGTTAAGATATTTAAGGATCTGGCCCATTTGCAAGGTTTGGGATTAAGAAAGTAAAAATGTATTAAATATACTTCAAAAGGTGCTATTTTAATGTGTTGTGCTCACCTTGGCCTTTCGAAGTAGCCATTTGTCTTCTCCTGAGGATAACTGGCTAAGATTTCCTGTCTTCTTTCCTGGCAAGACCCAGTCAGCTGTGTTAAAGGGACACCAGGAAGTGGCCAAGTGGCTTGTAAGCTTTGGTATGCCAGCTCTGTCCTCTCTAAGAGGCACTTCCTTGGGACATCCTTCTTTGCATGAGGAGGTAATGAGCCACTCTGACAAGGGACTGTTCCTTATGACTTGGAAGGAATCAGCAATTCTAGAAGAAGCCATTGCCTTTGGTGCCTTAGCTTGTTCTGTTGCCTCTCTTCTGGATGGACAGAGCCACATATTCAGGGAATCTTTATGTTTCTCAGGTTCAGGTTTTGGTTCCACAGGCATACCATTTTTATCCTTTCCTTCTTTCTTCAGAAGCCATTTACACAGAGCTTCCTTCTCACAATTTTCATCACACACACACTCTGCAAAGCTTGTACAGGGCTCATTGGCTTTGCAGACCTCCTCTACTTTATATGGGTCTTGATGATTCTGGACAAGCCAATCCTCAGTAATCATGCTGGGAGTGGACAAGGGTTTCTTGGCCTCCAAGTGGTCATTCAGGCACTTCAGATTGCCCAGGTTCTCAATCTCCACACCTTTGAGCTGGTTACCCTGACAATTGGTACAAGAATCAGGCTTGACAAGCCAATCATTCACACTATAGGACTCCTGGAACACCTGGAACAAGAGCTTAAACTTCTCACTGGTTTCACAGCTGCCATTCCCAGGCTTCTCAAGCTTATGGGATTCCTGGGGAGTCACCAGCCAATCAGAAAGCTCCATCTCATCTTGATCAAGAAGCTCTAGATCTCCAACCTTTTCAATTTCAGTGGAGTAAGAACTGGTAGTAGAATGGCTGTTACACTTTTGGTAACTTGGTTTTTCAGAAACTTCTTGTTGCTGACTCTTGTGGAGCCAATTTTCCAAGCCCTTTAGGTTGCCCCAGACTTTACTGAAGAAATTGCAGGCTCTGGCAGAAGTCTACATAAGAAGTACACAATATTAGTTTGCCAGAATATTATGACTGCTTTGGGATTCAATGATAAGACTTCTACTTATATTTACCACACTGCCCAATGTTTCTAAATTTAAGTATATACATAGCCAAAAGGTATGGGATTTCTCTATTAAGATATTAAAATATATGGTTACATTAAAACTTAATTTTCTGCAGTTTTAAAATAAACAAGGCAAAATAGGAGGAAGCATTTGTAGCGGTTTATAGAAGAGGCTAGTACTTCTATATAATGTGACTTTATGAATAAAGAAGACAAAAATGAGCCATGGATATGATGAGACAAGTCATCAAAGAAGGCTAATAAACATGAAAAATACTCAACCTCCTTAGTAATCTAAGAAACTCAAAACAAAAGTTTTTACTGTTACTTTGTGTCAAATTCAGAGAAATAAACTTGTAAACGACTACCACTATTAGAGAAGTTTCAGGAAGCAGGTCTCTTCAATACTCTGGTGGGAATATAAACTGCTATCAACTTCCTGGAAAGCCAAATTGGCAATCTGTAGCAAAAGTCTTAAAGGGACTGCAGAACTATAATCTAGGAATGCCATTTCTAAGAATTTATTCCTAAAGAGCGAATCAAGAATGTACGCAAATAATTAGTTCCTGGACATGCAGAGGAAATGCATTTATATTCAGAAAAACTGAAGTTTAGAGCCAATCAATGAAATATTATATACTGTGAAGGATTTTATGGAAGAAATTAAATGACAGAGAAATATATTCATGCTCCATTAGTAAAAAAATCTGCTAGCCAAAACAAAAGTTACAGAATGATATTTTTCTTTAAAAGTATATGTATGCATAAACAAAAATGTTACAGTGGTTGTTTCCGCATGTGGGATTATGGGCTTGTATTTCTTTATACAGTTTTTTCCTAAGCTTTTTATCTACAGTGTAGAGGTGTCACTATTGTAATAAAAAGTTATTAAAAGATATATATTTCCCAGACTAGAGCTAAAAACCAAACAAAGACATACACTATCAGTTAATAACTAGCCCCATCTATTACTTCATCTATCTCAGAAACAATAAAGGCAGCAACACACCTGACTATTCTCCAAGGTCTGCTTTTGGGTGAGCCAGTCCTGCAGATTGGTACTGGGTATGTAAGGAGCTTGGCGACCGCTGGCAGGTTTGCTTCCAAGGAGCCATTTGCTGAGAGGGACAGCTGTGGTGCTGGATGCTGACTTCTGCTAATCACACAATACTTTGCTGCTTAACAAGGCAATGTCAAATGCAGTAGAAAGTTTGCCAGAAAAGCAGGAGACCCAAGTTCTCTAATCTTGGCTTGATGCTGACCCTGCACAAGTCAAATGACTTCCCTAAGCCTCCATTTTCACAATTACAAAACAAGGAGTATAGCTGATCTCCAGGGTTCTTCTCAACTCAAAACTTCTAGGATCCTATATTCACATTGCCTTTAGAAGTAAATCACCTCTATGGATGATAAAGAGAAGGATCCCTAAGAGAGAACCAACCCAATCAGAGAGCTATTGATAATTCTTATGAACTAACTGATAACAATTACTTTCTTACTCAACACCTCTAAAACCTCTAAATTTCTGACATTCAGTCTCAAGGGAAGCATTTAATTGCATAAACTAATTTATTACCACTGGTGCCTTTTTACAAATAATTCGTAGCCAAAAAAAAAAAGTGATATAATCAAAACCCAAAAGAAATATAAGCCAAGTAATAACTCAGTTACAAGAAACAAAATGACATTTTACCTGCTCTGGCAATGCGATATAGCTTCTTTTCTCCAGGAAGGGCCCAATATTTGATGAACTAGCATGAGCCATCAGGTGCTCAGGAATTTGCTATGAGATAAAAGCAAATTAATCATGTTTACTGTTATGCTTTCATACCAAAAAAGTGAAACTGTAATCCCTAAATTTCAAAAGTATTAAGCAAAGTGTTACATTTCACTAGAATATTCTTTATACTAAATTCACTGACCTATGAAGTAGTTATAAAATCTGAGAGCTCCCTATTGTACTACATAACTATCTTCATGTAAGAAACCTTCACCAGAATTGGTAGTATTACTACTTTTAACAAGACCCAAATGAGACCATATTTGACTCTAAAGACCATTCAAGACATAAATTTCGTAAGGAAGAAGTCAAACGTATTTAAAGAGATACAAGATGAATTCAAGAGATGATCAATGAGTCACTACCACATTCCAAGCACTACCAGCCTAATGCTCTATAAATTTAATCAGAAAATGAAATTTCTGAAGCTTATCAAATTCTCAAGAAAGCCACTATTCACAGTGAAAATGTGTTATTTTTAAGACCACCTGTGAGGCCACAGACCTAAGAAGCTCACTATGAACCTTCTGAGATGAACACTACTCACAATGGTCTTAAGAGACCCAAACGTGGTGATTGCCTGGCGCAGGGCAGTTATATCGGCTTCAAAGAGTAGGACAGTCGAATCTTCAGGTTTGAGGGTCAAACTGCCCAGTCTGGAGAAAAAAAATAAAACCTGGCTATTTTAAAGAAACATCTATTTCAAATTCATCCAAAATAAAAACCAAATTGTGAGTTATTTGAAATGATTGTACTTTTCTAAGACACTCAACCAAAGATAGATGACTTAACCATGTACCACCAAGTATGATATTAAATATATAAAGCAGGATGATCTTATTGAAGGAAGAGAAACGTCAAGTTAAATCCAAATCATGCAATGAGTTACAAAGTGACTCTTTTTTAATACATCAAAGTCAAAGAGCCAAAGTCAAAGCAAGCAAAAAGGGTCTTTACCTCTCCAGGCACACAGAGACTTGATTGGCTAGATCTTTGTTCTGGGTGCACTCCAGCTGATGAATAAGACAATTGAACTGACCCAGCAACTATAAAACAAATGAAACCATCTAGCCACAATGATACTAAAAGCACCAAGTGTATCCAAGTTAACAAATAGCAAATAGCACTTGAGATTAAATTTTTATCTCATCTATATTAGTGCTGCATTACAGGAAAAAGTCTCTGGAAACCAGAAACCACATTCAAACCAATCATGGCCTTGCAGTCATCTTACCCAGTACAGCTGTTGGGCCTGCTGCTGTAGCGTCTCCTCTTTAAGCTGATAGATCAGATCTACCTGTTCATACAGCCACACCTCACGGCTTCGAAGGCATTCCAGGTGACGACTTATGCAGCTGTGAATCTGGGCTTTGACCTAGAAAACATATATATGTTAGCTTCACTAGTGCTGTAAGCTCAAAGAATGGTGTTTCCCACAGAATGGTGAGGTCCCTAAACTTCTAGGGGTCACAAATCCTTTTGATTATCCAATGACATTTAAGCAGTGTCTCCCCAGAAAAATGCGTACATTCAAAATTTTGCCTATAATTTCAGCGTTGAGTCCTGAATCCCATCCATGAAACCACCAAAGCCCCATGGACCCAGTTTAAGAATCCCAGCCATAAATGCATATCTAAGCTCCAAAATCCTCCTTCAATACTCCTTCTTCTAAGAGGATCAGGTTTATTTTGGGTGTCCTAAAGGAGTCAAGAGAAAATACAAGGATATGTCATGTGATACTGATGCCCCTAAGTTTTCCACATAATTTGAAAACCTATAGTTTTACAAATTCATCAGTGGAAGAAGACAAGAATATTAACTTAATAACTAGCCCTTACCTCTTTTCTCACCCTACAAATGAGCAACACATTTACAGTAGGCCAATTTAGTAAAGAGATGTGTCACTACATATCAACAGCCAGAAGACCATCAGGGTAGACAGTTTATGTAAAATTATAAACGAAATGTCTCTGGAAGCATAAAGAATGATTCAAAAGAGGGATAAATATAAAAATTCTAAGGAAGAAAATCATAACAGCTATAAATTATCCAGGAGAATCCATATAAGAAACTATATATATTTTGTTTTGTTTTTGTTTTTGTTTTTTGCGGTATGTGGGCCTCTCACTGTTGTGGCCTCTCCCGCTGCAGAGCACAGGCTCCGGACGCGCAGGCTCAGTGGCCATGGCTCATAGGCCCAGCCGCTCCGCGGCATGTGGGATCTTCCCGGACCGGGGCACGAACCCGTGTCCCCTGCATCGGCAGGCGGACTCTCAACCACTGCGCCACCAGGGAAGCCCCAAGAAACTATATTTTAAAACACCTTTTTCTGGATAGTAAAGTGGTATTTCAAAGTCATGTAACACTTGGTCTACCCACTCACCAGCAGAACGTTATTAGGCCAATAGAAGGAACAGATTTCGTTCTGGCTAGCTCTAACAATTAAGTCGTTTATAGAACCATGCCACCACCAAAACCATGCCACCACCAAAACCATGCCAATACCAAATTAACAGATGGTAGGGGACATGCTGAAGTGCCATCCTTTACACATTAAGAACACAACTGACCAGTTCAATGAGCTGAGCTCATTCACTTTGTTACTTTTTAGTGGATGGCAGTGCTTGGCACAGGGACCACACACAGAAGCAATCAAAAATGCATGCTGGGGCTTCCCTGGTGGCACAGTGGTTGAGGGTCCACCTGCTGATGCAGGGGACACGGGTTCGTGCCCCAGTCCAGGAGGAACCCACATGCCGCGGAGCGGCTGGGCCTGTGAGCCATGGCCGCTGAGCCTGCGCATCCAGAGCCTGTGCTCCGCAACGGGAGAGGCCACAACAGTGAGAGCCCCATGTACCGCAAAAAAAAAAAAAAAAAAAAAAATGCACGCTGGACTGAATTATCTAAGGTGGTGCAGGAGTTTCCAAACTCTTCTAACATCTGCTTTATTTTCCCTTTGGAATCAAAGGCACCAACATTTCAGGCAGACCATGCAAGGCATGGGGTAAAACTTTTGGGTTTGGAGAAGCCAATCCCTTCGCCATGCTCTAACCAGCCCTGTAATAAGAGTTCAGACAAGGAAAGAGAAAAGCACATGTCACACCTCTCGCAAGTTATCTTTAATTTGCTGTTCAGCCCGGAGAACTCCACCAATAGCAAGCTCCAAGTCCCTCCGTGCATCACAACACCTCAAATGGGGTTCTTTATTACTGGAGCAGCCACTCTGGTCCTGTGAGGTACTCATTCTGCTCCCTGTTCCTTTAAAAGAAAAAAAGAACAATCCAAATTGCACCATAATTACAACCAAAAACCACCCTGCAATCATCCCCCAAATGATTATTCCAACCAGCTCCCAGTTACTAACTACTTAGATTACTTCCAACATAGGACTTGGTACATAGTATACCCTTAATAAATATTACCTCCTCTTCCCCGCCCACCATTACTGTGTTCCTGCCCAAAAATCCTATGCATCTACTTTAGTTACACTTTACATGGGAACAGATATTTCTGAAAAAATACACTAAATTGCCTGAATTGATAGGGCATATAGCCTCCAAAAAGTTAAAAGAACACTAGATTGTTTCTATTTACATACCTGAAGTCATAGGGGGCATGTGTTCTCGTTTTACAGATTTAGAGCTGAAGACTAAAAGGTCTAGAAGGACCCATAATTACTTTGGAAAGAAGGTGCAAACCAATAACCTAATACACAGAGTTTAGAACACTGTTTAGATCTGACATTAACCTAAATTTATTGGGAGGATTAAATTTTTTATTCCCCCCCTCCTTTTTTATTTAGGAAGAACTCAGGGATGCCTTCATAGCTAGGAAACTCTCAGGAATGTAAATCTGACAAAATAATTTCATGGGATTCTGCTATAAGGGAGGTACTTAGAGAAACTGGTGTGGGAAACCACAGAGAGTTTTCTAATAAGCATAGGAGAGAAGAAACAGAAGTGGAAAAATACCACATAACCCAAGATATAATGCTATGAGACTGGGACAGAAGACTGTCAGAAAAGGAATGAAGCAAAGCTTGACAAAAACTGCTGGAAGAACAGTCTGATGTGTATCCTGGATAGATCTAGAATCAGAGATGGTTTCTAAATACTTACAAAAAGAAAGCAGTGATCACAGTACCCCGGAATGGATTCACTAAGCCCTGTGACACCAAAATTATTTCCTTCTTGGGTAGTTTTACTGAACTGGCCAGTCAACGTAATCCTTTAGACACGATATATTTGGACAATAGTAAGACTTGTGACAAGGTTGTATACCATCTCTGTGGACAAAGTGAACATGGGCAAAACAGGCCAACTAAATTGAATCATAAAATTATTTTTTACAAAGTACTCAAAGGATAATGAATTGAAACCAGTCTGTTAAGTATTTAGAGGTATGCCCCTGTTTTCCCCAATTACTCAACTGTTTTCCCTAATTGCCTGGATGAAAACACAGAAGGCAGACATTAAAGTTGGAGACAACACGGGGCTGTGACAAAAATAGATTCCAAACAATCTCTACATAGCTGTTAAATCTTATAAAACAAAAATGTAGATTTTTTTTTTTTACTTGAATGGGGGAGGGCAAAGTGGAAGAGAATAAATGTAAAAGGATGGAGGTTTTTAATTGAAAGCAAGCTCTATATGAGTTAGCAGTGTGCTGGATCTCAGAGGGAAATTACTTACATGCTATTTGACTACATTTACCAGAAGTATAGCATTTGCCACTAATCAGTTCCATGTTTATTAGACTAATTTTGAAATTTCTTTCTGAATAGCAAACTTCAGAAAGAGGCATTTAGAAGAAAAAAGAAAGGGGCCTCAAAACCATGAAAACTTTCTCCAGGAAGGGAGGCTGTTTAGATAAAAGGAGTCTCTGGGAGGACAAATTTACTATTCTGGAATACTTGGAGACCTGTCAAATAGAATTAGACCTGTTCAGAATGACCCAAAGGAGTAGAGGAGGATTAATAGAAGATATCTGAGGCAACATATAAAAGAACTTCCTAACAGTCCAGAAGGAAACGACCTTCTCAGAGAAGCAAGCCAGCTTTCGGCTGAACAGCAGTCTGCAAATGGCTGACTGCTCATCTGAGACACAGGGAACTCTGGCCTACACTGCATCTTCAAGCCGAGGTTTAGGGCCAGGTGGCTAGCTAGAAGCTGAAACGGGCAGAACACTGTGATTCCCCACCCCCAGAAATAAGACAGCGGGAGGAAAAAGCCCAGTAGGCTTTCTTTTGACCATCTCAGCAGAAAATTCACATTCAGGAACTAGAGTTCCTGAAAGATTCAGGAAATTTTCTAACTTCCCCCTGCTATTTTGTTGCCACAGTCTGTTTCCCCATAATGATCTCTAAAATGGAAGGGATTCATTAACTGGATTTGACAGGAATCCCCTTGGAGATTTTTTTTCCAACCCTTGAAACACCAGCTGCAGCTACTTTGCTACCTTCTTTCTCACACTGTAAGCTGCCCTGTTTTAAGCACACCATTAGTGTGCACTTAGTGCACACTGTAGGAACTTTGAACAATACCTGCATAACGAGTGAAATGCTCATATTCAGAAAGTGGAATGTCACCTCATTACCACAAGTTGCTTCACTTTTCACTTAAGTTACTTATATGCAAAGCATGTTTAGGTGTCTTTCAAATGTATAACCAACTTTCACCTGTGCCAAATTTCCCATTCTTAGGTCCTCACCATGTGTGTGCAATGCCACAATGCCTGGCACAGTGTAAAATTTAAACAGTAACATTAAGTCAAAATGTTGCTTCACAATGTCAAATACCCCAGAACTCTAGATCACGTGGGAGACAAATTCAAATGCATACAGTGCTGACTTAGAGAAGTCTTCTCAAGTCCGTCACAAATACTATACAACTGCCTAACAAGAACAGAATATGGCAAAAGTACACAAATTGGATTTTCCCCTTATCAGTTATGGATAGAAAATAGGATGAGATTTAAAAGTTACAAAACGGATTTTCCCCACATATTTATCCCTTGTTTTCAAATTAAAATGAGTGTTATCCTTCAAAACAGTAACCTTGTTAGAGTAGGGGTCTTTAAAGCCATTAAGAAAACCTGTTTCATTCCTTTACGGCCAGCCCCAGGGGTGTCTGTCCCTTCACTGCCCTTGGCTCTGACCCTCCTCCTCCCTGTGGAGCAGTCAAGGGGCAGTCAGCTTCCATAGCTGAAATCCCAAGAAAGAACCTGTGCAAAGGTTTGCCTTCTTGTACTGCAGTGAGGAGAGAGCCCTCAGAGCTGAAATCAAGAACTCCACCACATGGGTGAATTCAAACCACAATAAGGTGAAGCCTGAGCTAGCTTTATGAAATGTCACATCCAAAGAGACATTTATGAGTTATCTAGCTCATATGGTCAATTTCAAAAATTCACCATTCCTTTCAGGTTAGAGAGCCAATGTAGCAAGCACGATGTTTAAGAGATTACTCTGAGGCCTGACAAACCAGAATTCCAGCTCCATCTGCAACCTTCAGACCCATGAGCGAGTTACTTAACTTCTCTGGACCTCAGTTTCCTCTAGAAAAATGTGGACAATGACAGTAGCTACGAAGTGCTGCAATGAAGTTAAAGTGAGACAGTACCTGCCTTTAGGCACTTAACCCAGGCCCTGCACACTGCACTTTTTAACGCTTTGGTTGTTTTTGGTTAGCTGAATTATGGGGACCTTAAGAATCTCCACCTATGGACTATATAGAAAGCAGCACTGAAGCTAGAAAAGGCTTTGAAGTGAGGAGGCCCTGACTTAGAATCATTTAGCCATTAATCAATGCTATGACCTTGGACCATTTGCCCTTTTTGAACCTAATGTCTTAATTAAATAAGTGAGGATAACAATACTTACCTCATAGACTTAGGGGTGAGGATGTGGTACCTGTTTAATAAATATAGCTCCCCATATACTCTCTCACTATAAAACCCAGCAAAAGGCAAGTTGTTTTTATGGCAAAAGCTCAGTAGTCTAAACTCTCTAATATATACCAAGTGTACACACACTTTTGCCTGTTTTCTTACCTGTAAAAAGATTAGACCAAATCAGCTCTAATTCTAAAATTCAGATCAATGAAAGACTACTAAAAATGTCTTCTTCTCTTCACCTTTATAATACAAACTAATGCCCTACCACCTTCAACAGAGGATTGCCTTAAATGTGTATTTTTTTTTTTGAGACAAGTTAAAAGTTTAAGTGCTTTCTAAAACTTCCCTGCCTCTAGGGTTCCTGTTCTAGGTTTTGGAGGAGGAGAGAGATAGAGGGGGAAACACACACATCCCTCAAACAAATGAATAAGGCTCCAGGAAAACCTGGAGCTTCCCTCAAAGAAGAGTTCCACAAACTATATATGCCATACTTGCACAATGCTTTGCACAAATCTAGTTATGAAATCCAAAGATCATGGAACCAGAACTGAGCAACTAAACCACAAATGAAGCTAAGTCCTTATCATATGGTTTAACCATAAAATTTCCAAAGAAACATAACCCTCTTGTGACCGACACAAACCACAATTTAAAGTTGGAAAACCTTAGTCATCTCTTTAGTAGACTACTCTCATTAAACAGGTGAAGCCACAAAGCCCCAGAGAGTTTAAATGACCCATCCACAGCCATTACACGCAGATTTGGGTTTAGAACTAGCATCCTGGATTCTCTCCTTCTGACCAGCTTGTTCTTCCTTTAGTGTATTATCACCCATAAATTCTTTTTATTTGCCAACACTAAAGATTAAAATTAACATTCCAATGGGTTACTAATGGAACACCTTCCATTAAGAATCTCAGTCCAGGGCTTCCCTGGTGGCGCAGTGGTTGAGAATCCGCCTGCCGATGCAGGGGACACGGGTTCGTGCCCCGGTCCGGGAAGATCCCACATGCCACGGAGCAGCTGGGCCCGTGAGCCATGGCTGCTGAGCCTGCGCGTCCGGAGCCTGTGCTCCGCAACGGGAGAGGCCGCAACAGTGAGAGGCCCGTGTACCGCAAAAAAAAAAAAAAAAAAAAAAAAGAATCTCAGCCCATTCTCATAGTCCTCAATAAATTATAACAATTTTTCAGAACCGTCTTCCTTAGATAATGCTAACAAAAATAAACAGCACATCATGATAGACTCAGAATAATCAAAACACTTCCAAGATGAAGGACAGGAGCAACAGCCCTGGGTTCAGATCTCACATCTTATCACAACCATTCCGCATTCCATTCCTCTGTCTGAATGCTTATATCATTTCTAACTGCACCTTCCAGGTCTCACTGCTTGTCCCCCCTTCCCAAATGGCCCTCCTCTCCAAAAAAGGTGTCCACTTTTCACTTATTTTCCTAGCATCTAAATCACTGCGAAAAGACCAAGCCCTTAAAAAACAGACCCATAAGACACTTACTATGTTCTATGAATTACTAAATTCGAAACACTAACTGCCCATTTGGTTATCTTTGATAAGACAATATATATCAGAACATCTGTACAAATTTTCAGGAAAAAAATTATAGTAATAGTCCGCATGCAATTTTACCTTGAGACATTTCTTAACATGTTCTTTCTTCTTACTGTCAGTTTTAAAAAACAAAAGGTTTTTTTATGTCACAATTCATTAACTCAAAGGTTATCTATACGTATCTTATCCTAACCCTTTAATTCTTTAATAATTTCTGAAACTCAAGATCTGATTCTTCGTAATTTTTAAAAAACCATGTAAATAAAGATTAATTCCTGAAGAAACAAACAAAATAAGGTAATAAATTCACGATAGCACATTTTAAGATCGTTTAACACTTCAGACCTTACTGCGCTCAGATCTACCTTTATACATGTAACTATGAGCAATCAATTCCAGCACTTCAACTTTCCGAAGCAGTAACTGAAAACTGACCACAATATTGGTCATTACCATCTAATGCCAATTAAAGCGTTTCTAGTTCAAAAGCAACATTGACTCATGCGACTTTCCAGGTTTCCCAACACTTTCTAGGAGCACTGTCGCCCTAAGCCTGGGTCCCGTCCTCCCTGGAAGCCGCAGCCGCGCGTTCACTCTCCGCTTAAGAGCGGGCACGAGTACTGCTCAGTACGCATGCGCACAGCCCGGCCGTAGGGCCCGTTCCCAGCCCGGCAAGGGGAGCCCACCCCGAGGGCTCCCGCTGCGGCCCTGCACTGCCAAACGTACCTCCTTGCAGGCCAGGTCCCCACCGTGTGAGCTGCCCGGCAAGCAGAACGCTGCTTTATCCGCGACCAGGGTGACAAAGTTTCCTTGAACCCTCAGGCCGCGCCCCGCCCGCGCGCCTGGCAGCGCCCCACGGGCGGGCGGGAGCGCGCACGTCGGCGCCGGGGTGGGGCCAGAGGCTCCGCCCACTCGGGCGGCTTGCGAGACCCTACAGCTGCCCGAGGACACCCCCGCAGCCTGCCGCAAGGCTCCGGCGTGGCTCCAAGCCGCTTGGGCTCCCGGCTGGACGCCACCATCCCCGCCCGACCGCTCAGGGCGAAAGCCAGCTCGCAGAGCCCCGAGGGATGCCAGGGGCTCCTCTCCAGCCTCTCCTCGGCCCACCTGCTCCAGCGCTTAGCCTGTGTCCACCCCGATCCGCGCCCCAAATCGTCAAGACGTCTTTGATTTAAGGATTTTGCTGCTAATCACTACAAAGAAATAACAAACGTGGGCCAGTCAGAAGGCTTCCGGAGTTATTACTGGAATGTTCCTGGCCAGTAGCTCCTGACTCCCTGAGATTACCACTGTCAGCCTAACAGGTTCAAGGCCCGGCTTTTGTTTCAGGCTCTGACATCTCACTTCTGTGACATACCTCTACCTATACCCCAGCGTCCCTCTGTCTCTCTCAAACACACTCCCACACGGCCTCAATCCACTGCTGCATTTAACACTCATGGATGCTTCTCATTCAACAAGCTGACTGAGCACCAACCAGATTCCAAGCTCTATTCTAGGTGCTGGGAATACAATAGTGAAATGAAAGCTCCACCAGGAGAG
This sequence comes from Monodon monoceros, assembly GCF_005190385.1. Taxonomy (NCBI): domain Eukaryota; kingdom Metazoa; phylum Chordata; class Mammalia; order Artiodactyla; family Monodontidae; genus Monodon; species Monodon monoceros. The sequence continues at coordinate 36,918,785 of NW_021703781.1, forward strand.
ACAGTAATACAGAGTAGTTAAGAGGATGAACTCTGGAGCTAGACCGTTTCCACACAAAACCTGGCTCTGCCACTTAGATGCGGTGTAACCTTAGGCAAGTCACTTAACCAATCTGTGCCTCAGTTTCCCCATCTGTAAAATGAGGACAATAATAATGGGCCCAACTCAATGAGAATTATATGAATATACAAAAATATGTTTAAGACAGTATCTTACACATAGTAAGTACTTCCTGTCTGATGATTATCACGCTCATGGTACTCTACTTTGATGCCCTTTTCTCGGAAAATAATCCTCAAAGTCTGCATATCCCATCAGGCCAGAGACAGAATTCTATACAGCCTTGCCACTCCCTTCAATTTTTTTAATGTAAAATACTTACTCTCATCTATGCATATGAAGCTATTTTCATAAACAGAGTAAAGCAAAACCACTTGACAAAAAGCAAAGGCCAGTGGACACTGAAGACTATCACCCTCAATTAAGCATCCCTCAGATTTCAGGTGAACAGAGTTTATGGAAGTGCCTGCTTTATCTGTGTTGCACAGTTTCTGGGATCCCACTTCAGACATTCACTACCAAAAATAATGAGAAAGCAACTTATCTCTGAATTCAAAATTTCTTCATTGGAGAACATATTTTGTGAAGATACAAAAAAGATACATACCTCTGAATGATGTTAAGTTAAAATTTGATAGCCCTTTGTATTTATACTTTAAGTCAATGGCTAGAAAAAAGGAATTCTCAGTCTGTAAAAATGACTGTCAAGAACTTTCACCTCTCTTTTATATGCCACTACAAAATAGTTACAATGTAAATAAATACAGTAGGAACTTTGTGGACCATCACCTACCTAACCAGTGGTCTCTATGCCCTCTCTAAAGGATCCTGGCCAATGCCTCAGCACACTAAATGCTGCAGCTCTTCTTCACTTGAACTTACACAGTTACTGAGAGTCAGTGTTATTCTGTTTATGACAGCTTTAGTTGTTACTATAATGATGTGATTTACTAAAGAGTATATAAATATAAAAACACTGGGGAGAGAAAAAAACCATAAACATCTACAAGAATTCTGCATTCAGATTTTGCAGGCACCTCTTTACTCCCTTAAGCTTTGTTATTTGCCCTGGCGTATTTATGAAATGTTTAAGTTCTAAAGGGGAAAAAGTCATAAGGCATTTTACCTCTCTTATGTTTCAAGATTTCTACGGTGTCTCACAACAAGAGAATCATCTATTTCCCGGTAGATTAGTAGATCATCTCATCTAAAGAGAGCATAAACTATAACTCTCCAATGGTTCCCCCCTGCCTACAGGATAAAGTCCAAATTTCTTTAATAAATAAAGTTCTCTGTCTTCTGGCTTCAGCCTGACTCTCCTGCTGTCTCCCCAGAGCAGCGCCCACACCGTGATCTTCCAGACAGCAGTTCCATGCATAGACCAGACTGGTTTGCCTTGTACAGCTTGGCTCTCCCAGCTCTCTCTGCCAGCAAAGCCAGTTCCTCCCCTTCTCCCCACCTGTCTGCTTTTCTGACTATGCTTAAGTCACCAACACTATTAAGCCTTTCCTGACCAAGCATCCCATTCCTCAATAGTTTTGACCTAGTGAGTTAACTGCTGCCTCCTCTGGGCTCACTGTAATCTGTATAAGTTTCCAGCATGACACCTATAACACATGTTACCCTTAATGTTACATGTCTGCCTCCTTAGCCTGAGAGGTCCCCAAGAGAAGGGACCACATATTATTTGGCTTTGTACACCCTGAACAGACTGCCTGCTATCGGTATCATGGCATTACCAACCCCCCTTTATTGAATTGAAATAAAGAGAATGGTGTCCCTGGAGTTGTGCAGTGCTGTAGCCCTCAACTCAACAGAGGCTTAATACATGTTTGATAAATGGAAGGATGAATAAATGTTACATGAATGCTCAATTTCAGACCAGCCACAATAACTATGGTAGAATTCTGCTTCAAACATAAGTAATCAACTTGATGTCCCACTAAGGCCTGCATTAATTCAGGAGGGTTTTTCAGAAGTGTAAATGCTTCTACCATAACTATTACTTTTTGTTCTCTTTCAAACAAGACAAAACTAGCAAGGATATTGCTACTGAAACTATGATTCCAGGATAGGCACTGATATAATGTGTCTTTCCTGATGCCAAGCCCATCAAAGCCCAGCTATACAGATTCACAAGCACCAGCTGATTTGTGAGTTAAAGGGGAAACATTAACTGTATTTACAGTCAACTCTGGATTTTTTTCTCTGATTTTGCAGTACCACAGAAATTCCAGCTGACATCATAGAAGTTTGGTAAGCTTTCAGAAGTAGGGCTGTGCCCTATCTTCAACTTGAAACTTCCCGCCATAATATAGCCAAGGTTAGGAAACCATGTTATTTATCTACCATCACAGTAATAATATCATTTTATCCCTAATTTTATATGGTAAACACCTTGCAGTTTTCCCCACAGAAGCAAGCAAGTTATAAAATATTTTCCCTCCTCTAAAGCCTGGGGGACTAGAAAATATGCCAAAATAAAACTCAAAATATACCTGAGATCATGTTCTTATGAAATCTGTAATTGTCCAAGTATTAAAAGACCTAACTTCTTGTCTATGAGCAACTGACAAGCAAAAACCTTTTAACCTGTGTTGCCAGTTACTCACTCCTTCACTGAACCAAATTGTTACATTTGTAAAGGACTCAAGGCAATGCTAGATAAGAGGAATATTTAGCACCCAAACATACTCCTTACCTCAAAAAGAACATCTTGATCCCACTGCATAATTGAGCCAAGCAAAATCAGGGATGACTAGTTGGGATAAGAATGGCTAAGAGAGTTGGAATGAGCATTCATGTCAGTGGTAAAAAAAAAAAAAAAGCACCCTCAAGATAACTTTTTGTTCACTTGCCAGTGAATCTATTTAATTCAGAGTAAGGATGACTTGCTAGGATTTGAGGTATGGTAGGCTAGGTGGGAAGTTTACAAATTATGACTGTAATATTATGATTTAACAAGCAAAGAAGACAAGCTGAGAAAGGCTATATGGCAGCTCCTCTAACTGACAAGCATAGATAGAAACACTATTAAAACAATTCACCAGAGCAACAGTGGTCAACTTGGCCTCCTTATCAGCCTAGGCCACCTGCATTGTTTACATCTTGTATGTCGCAACAATGTATTTAGACATACCTGTATAGGAAACAGAGCCAAAGTGAAAACCCGGAGCAAAATTTTAAGAGGGCCAAAAAGCAGCAGGAAGAATAAAACTGCCATGGAAATCTATAGTTCCTTCATGAAACTGAACTTAATCCAGTATATACATATTGGTTGGTCCCTTATCATAGTCACTCTGGACTTGCAACCTAACTAGTAAGTATACAGAGACACTGAATTTACTGATTTCAGTAACACTCAGAAGGTGCTCTCTGATCCAGCAGCACATTGCACTGTGTATCTTGCATAGTGAATGGTCTTCATTCTCTGAGGCTGGAGCTGCTCCTCCAGCATGCCTCAGGGCCCTTGCATTTATACTCCAGATATCGTGCCCACTCCTCTTCCTTAGTGTCATCTTCCTCACTACCCTATGTAAAATAAGTCTTCCTTCCACACACTCCCCCTTAATATATTTTATTTTTAAATTATCTCCACAGTATTTATCAGTATCTGACATGTAGAAACCATTTATTTTCTGATCCCACTTCAGAAAACACACTAGAAGATATACGTTCCACACAGGCAGGGACTTTGTCTTTTTGTTCACTGTTATACAGTAGGTGTTCAATAAATATTCGTTGAAAGAATGGATCCAGGGACTTCCCTGGTGGTGCAGTGGTTAAGAATCCGCCTGCCAATGCAGGGGACATGGGTTCGAGCCCTGGTCTGGGAAGATCCCACATGCCGCGGAGCAACTAAGCCCGTGCACCACAACTACTGAGCCTGCGCTCTAGAGCCCGTGAGCCACAACTACTGAGCCCCGTGCCACAACAACTGAAGCCCACGCACCTAGAGCCTGTGCTCCACAACAAGAGAAGCCACTGCAATGAGAAGCATGGGCACAGCAACAAAAGAGTAGCCCCAGCTCGCCATAACTAGAGAAGGCCTATGTACAGCAACAAAAGACCCAACGTGGCCAAAAATAAATACATAAATTTATATTAAAAAAAAAAGAATGGCTTCGGTAAGTATTTAATATATCTATGTGCCAAGACTTTTACTTTTACACATTATCTCATTTAGTCCTCACAAAACTGTAAGGTATGTATGCACTATCAACACAATTTATTTATTTTAACATCTTTATTGGAGTATAATTGCTTTACCATGTTGTGTTAATTTCTGCTGTATAACAAAGTGAATCGGCTATCTGTATACATATATCCCCATATCCCCTCCCTCTTGCGCCTCCCTCCCACCCTCCCTATCCCACCCCTCTAGGTGGTCACAAAGCACCGAGCTGATCTCCCTGTGCTATGCAGCTGCTTCCCACTAGCTATCTATTTTTACATTTGGTAGTGTATATATGTCAATGCTACTCTCTCACTTCATCCCAGCTTACCCTTCCCCCTCTCCGTGTCCTCAAGTCCATACCCTACGTCTGCATCTCTATTCCCGTCTTCTTGCCCCTAGGTTCATCAGAACTTTTTTTTTTTAGATTCCATATATATGTGTTAGCATACTGTATTCTTCTCTTTCTGACTTACTCACTCTGTATGACAGACTCTAGGTTCATCCAACTCATTACAAATAACTCAATATCGTTTCTTTTTATGGTTGAGTAATATTCCATTGTATATATGTGCCACATCTTCTTTATCCATTCACCTGTCAATGGACACTTAGGTTGCTCCCATGTCCTGGCTATTGTAAACAGTGCTGCAATGAACATTGTGGTACATGTCTCTTTTTGAACTATGGTTTTCTCACGGTATATGTCCAGTAGTGGGATTGCTGGGTCATATGGTAGTTCTATTTTTAGTTTTTTAAGGAATCTCCATACTGTTCTCCATAGTGGCTGTACCAATTTACATTCCCAATAGTGAAAGAGGGTTCCCTTTCCTCCACACCCTCTCCAGCATTTATTGTTTGTATATTTCTTGATGATGGCCATTCTGACTGGTGGGAGGTAATACCTCATTGTGGTTTTGACTTGCATTTCTCTAATGATTAGTGATGTATCAACACAATTTTAAAAACAGAGAAACTAAGGCTTGACAAGGTTAGATATATTACCTACAGTCACAGGATTCCAAGTAAAAGAACCAAGATTTAACGCCAGATGAGTCTAAGGTCTCCAACCACACAATGTATGTTGAAGGGATCATTTAGGTGTCAAGATTTTATTATCTCTTTTTATTCATTCAACAAATATTTATTGAGTGTCTAAGCTGACACATACTATGATAGTCCCCAAGGACACAATGGTAAACTTGCCATCTAGAGGGAAATTTGTGCCATTGAGTCACCGAAAACTAAGAAAATAAGAAAACTTTGAAATAGACTGCGATTTAGAAGTCCACCAGCAGCAACCACTGCTCTGAATGCCTTCCAGTGTGCCAACACTTACTCTGGGAGGGAAATGATCATAAAACACTAGCCAGGAAGCTAGTGGGGGAGGGATATGTATCAGAATCGCCTGTGCAGTTTTATGAAGCCCCTACACAGGCTACTGAGATTCTGGCACAGCTAAACTGACTGAATCTTAATAAAATGTGGGTGGGGTGGGGAAACCTATATAATTCTAAAATAAGATACCTCCTCCCTCTTTGAGAATCACATCTTACTTTCCCTGCATAGCTCACCAGGCTTCTCCACTTTTGAAATACCTCTTTTCCCAAACGTAATAATATAATTGTATAAGTTTATTTAAACACAAAATACAGTTATCATAAAACCTTAGACCACTAGGTTTTCCCTGGGGACCCAAGGACAATAGAAAAGGAGGAAAGAATATTAAAATGTAAGAAATGTTACCGTGCTAGACTTTACATATACCATCTCACTTACTTAACAAATCTGCAAGCTAGCAAACTGTCAAAATGTAAACCAAGTGACTTGCCTCAAAGGTACATGCACCACACCCCCCACCTCCATTGCAGCATTTGGGTGCGTCTTCCTCAAAGGCTCTGAGGTTCTTTAAAGTTCAGAAATGTCACATTAGTACGCTGTGCAGAAATGAGCCAGCTATGATTACCTGCCCCGTTCTCACCCAGGAAGTAACTCAATAGTCCCTACAACCATATTTCCATATTACCAAGTAGGTGGTTCAAACAGTTATGCTATGGTAAACCTTACCCTGATTAGAAAACAACACAAAATGGTATGGTGAAAAAAGCTCTGCCTTTGGGGTCAAACAGACACTAGCACTCCGCCTTCTGCCATTCTTGATCGCATCACCCCTGTTACATGATGTGACACTTAAGACTATATGATCATTGTTGCTCCTGCCACAAGAATTTAGTTCCATGAAAATAAGGGCTGTGCCCATTTTCTTTCATCGCTATATCCTCAACACCCTTAACATATAGGCACTGAATTAAATAATTGTTGGTGGAATGAGTCAATGAACTAGCAAGCCTCGCTTTTCTCATCTGTAAAAAGGAGATAATGGAACTACCTCTCGGGACTGTTAGGAGAACTACAAGCACTTTACGGTAAGTGACGCTGTGTTGGCAGGTAGAGGGCCGAAAAAAACGTTATCTTCTTCGCGTTTCCACCCAACAGGCTAGGAATGTATATACTCTGAGTCCGTTCGGGAAAACAGGCCCCTCCTTGCTCCAAGTGACGCCGGCGAGAGGGAGCAAAAACTTGGAGCTGTCACAGCCGGGGCCGGGGGGCGGGCGGGCAGACAGCCGTTGGTGGTCCCCAAGCCAGAGTGTCTAAGGACGAAGGGAGAACAGGCCGGGCGGGGAGAAAGAGGTGGCCCTCAGGCCGAGAGTCGAGGGCCAGAGAGAGGAAGGCAGGCCCAGGCCGGCGGGCAGGCAGGAGGAGGCCGCCCTCGAGGCAAGCGGGTCGAGGGAGAGGCCGGCTTCGAAAGGCAGCCCCAGACAGGCCCGGGCCGGTCCGGTACGCGGCCATGGCGCCCCAGACCGACCCGCGGCGTTGAGATAGGGAGGAGGCACGCCCGCCCCGCTAGCCCCTCCGGTACTTACCACCTCCGAGTGCAGCTCCGGGCGTTCTGAGGAGACCTTAGCGGACAGAGGCACTGCCCGACACAAGCCAAGGGCCTAAAGGCAGACTTCTCGCGAGAACACAACCTTCCTCCCACGCCTCTTACCAAATGTTTGACAGTCTCGCGAGATCTCAAGTCGAGTCGGCCCAAGGTCCTTGACTACCCTCCAGAGGGCGAGAGCGCCGGCGCACAAGTTTTCCTGGGCCATAGATCAGGGTCCTTTAGCCGTTTAGGAATAAATAAGGTTAAATGAAAGAAACATTTGTCGAAGGCAGGCTCTGTAACGAGGACTATCCTAAGTGATTCTCTCACACCAGATGTCCTAACAAGTCAGATATTATTTAGGCTTAACGTACAGATGCAAAAATAAAAGTCAGAACACACAAAAGGACAAAGTATGATTCCATATATATGAGGTACCTACAACAGCCATATTTATAGAGACAGGAAATAGAATGGTGGTTGCCGCAGACTTGGGGAAGGGAAGTTATTGTTTAATGAGTACAGAGTTTCTGTTTGGGATGATGGGAAGTTCTGGATATGGGTGGTGGTGATGGTCGCACAGCAATGGGAATATACTAAATGCTGCTCAATTGTACACAAAAATGGTTAAAATGATAAATTTATGTTATGTATATCTTGCCACAATTTTTTAAAATTCAGTAAATAAATAAATAAATGTCAAAGCCCAGGTTCCAAATTACACCATCTGACTTCAAAGCATTTTCTTGTTTGCACCATATCACACACCACACAGTTTTCTGCACTCCACATTCCACCACTCTGTACCTCCCCTCACATTTTGGCATTAATTATACATATTGGAATTTTATTTAGTTGTTTGTTTGTTTATTACCAGATGTTAAAATAAGAATCTTTCTGTCTTAGTTCTGACAGAAGTCCCCAATACTAGCTGCTAACGGCTCCCCAGATTTCCCATGAGTAGGATTTGCAAAGGAAATGATTGTAATTGGGTTTTATGCATCTCACCCAAGAATAACAAGGGGCAAGGCTATCTCAGCAGACAGCAACAGGAAACATAGGTTCAGATGCAGAAGCTAAAAGGGCTCTCATGGCCTGTGATTAGGAGCGGAGCTGTGGAGAAAGAGGAGCTGCAGGGAATATCAGAAAGGCCCACAAAAGCCTCATGAGGAAGTAAATCATCTTAAACACTGCCACAGGCAGACGGAGCCAAGATGGCATCATACTGTCCCTCATTCCCTCTTCAATTCAGAGGCAGATTCTGGATTGAGACTTCTTTTGTAACTAAAAGTGACCAAGGCACTTTTTTATTATCTTAGGGTGACCCAAATCTAGGACCTGCCTAGATTGCTCAACTAGTCCACATAGTATGTTTGCACAGGTGGGGTTAGGGGGCAGAGGGGAAATAAAGCTCTTTACTGATTGCCCATGGATTGTTCAACAGAAGGCTCTTTGCTTGTTTGTGATCTGTCACGTACACACACACCCAACTCTAAGCCCCAAGAGAGCAGGGACCTGATCTCTCTGGTTCACTACTGTATCCCCAGGCCTAGAGCACTGCCAGGCACTCAGTAAGGACCTGTTGACTGAACAAATGTTCCGTAACACAGAAACAGCAAGAGATGATCAGCATTGTCACTGTTTTAAGTCCCTAAGTTTTGAGTACTGATACTGTAGCCCGGCACCCAAGCCATTCCCCATCTACAAGGCAGGACTCCTGGCCTCTTAACACCCCACTGGGCTGCAAGTGGGCTTAGAGGCACTTCTTCCAAGCTATCCTGCTCTAACCTGCTCTAACCTCAGGCAAACACAGATTTATATAAGGGACACAGCAGATACTCTCTGAAGAACAGGAAGGAAGGATAAACATGAAAACCTCAAAGAAAATAAAGGATCTGATTTCATCTTTAAGACACATTTATATTTTGCATTTTTCACCAGATAGTGGGACACTGGGGCAGCAAAGCACAGATCTATCAGAAGCAAGAGAAGCAACAGTGCTCCCCTGAGTAAGGGATGCACAATGATCTATGGGAGTGGAGGGAAAATAACTTTTATTCATATTTATTTTTGTCTCCTTTAAATGTTTACATGCTTTATAATGTGTGTATTATCAATGCATACATAATGTATAAACTAAAAGTATACACATATTCAAGTGTTTGCTCAAAACACTTTTGACTGATAGGTGGGGTTACACAATCATAGACTATTAGAGGCCATAGGAGAACGACGCCTGGCCTGGGAGAACCTGGGTGCCCCCAGCAGGCTGGGAGCTCTGGGCCCATGAGAAGCACATTATAACACCCATCCACTGACAGCACAAGTCTTTTCTGGGTCCTCCTGTTCCGCCACTGCATAGGTGCAGGTCTCCTTGTTGAAGATTATCTGGCACTTGTTTGTGTCATAATCCACAGGTACAGCAGCACTGTCCTTGAGACAAGAACAAGGCCTGTTAGAAGGAATAGGATGTCCAGCCTCCCCAGGGCCAGCTTTGTGCTGGAAGCAGCTTGCACTCCAGGTGTCTGGGGTGCCCCTCACCTATTTAAGGTCACCCCTTGTCTGGGAACCCCAAAATGCCACCTTCAGGAATCGGTACCCATATATATATAGGACCTAGACTATGAACACAGACCATCCCTGACATTGTTGGTAAATTCCATCCCGCGCACACAGGACCACAGCAACTTCCAACAGGCCCAGAGGCAGGTCTGGACTCCTCTGAGGCCAGGCAGCTTGCTTCAGCCTGGCTCTTCTTGTCCTCCCTGCTCAAGAAGTAGCCAGCAGTACTGCTGCTTGAATGTGGGAAGGGAATGGTTGTCCCAAGCCTGGCATAGAGGCTTGTTAAGTCAAGAGCTGGCTCAGCCAACAGAAACAACGAGTCACTCCAGGCAGGGACCATGGAGCCCTAGGAAAAGCTGATGAAAACTGGAAACAATCTCCCCGGGGAAAATCCACCCACACATTCAAGGCTGCCAACAATTTTAGGGCTCATTGCCCCCTTGAAACCCAACTGTAAACCCCAGATTTAAATTGCCCGTCCCCAAGGTGTACACAGAACAGCCATCCCCAGGGCCATTTGTGACAATGTTTCCTTCCACAAGGTGACCGTTGACTTATTTTAACAAAAGAGGACATTTCAATTCTCTTCCCAAAGGGTAATCAGGAAACCAAAGGGAAGACTGGAAGAAGCTTTTCCCAAGGCACCTGGGGTAGGTGGCCTGGGTAGTGGGGAGGCCAGAGCAGCCTGGGCCACCAACCTCAGCCTCGACTGCCACTAGGCAGCTTCATATCTGGACAACGGCCCCTAGGGCAGGGGTCCCCAACCCCCTGGCCAAGGACCAGTACTGGTCCGCGGCCTGTTAGGAACCAGGCCGCACAGCAGGAGGTGAGCGGTGGGCGAGCGAGCGAAGCTTCATCTGCGGCTCCCCATCGCTCGCATTACCGCCTGAACCATCCCCCACCACCCCGCCCCCCCCACCCATGGAAAAGTTGTCTTCCACAAAACTGGTCCCTGGTGCTAAAAAGGCTGGGGACCACTGCCTTAGAGAGTGCAATGGGTTAAAAAATTCTCCCAGAGAAATTTTAATCAAAACGTGTATTTTGGGATTCCCTGGTGGCACAGTGGTTGAGAGTCCGCCTGCCGATGCAGGAGACACGGGTTCGTGCGCCGGTCCGGGAAGATCCCAAATGCCGCGGAGCGTGTGGGCCCGTGAGCCATGGCCGCTGAGCCTGCGCGTCCGGAGCCTGTGCTCCGCAACGGGAGAGGCCACAGCAGTGAGAGGCCCGCATACCACACACACACAAAAAAAACAAACCAAAAAAACGTGTATTTTGCTATCACAAAAAAGAAGTTCATGAGAGAAATTTCATAGGTGGCGAGATAATTATAGGGGAAAGGAGTTGTCGGCTCTGAGCAGGAGAGAAAATATGCCCCTTTCCTCCACGTGGAGCGCTGTGCTAAGTGGGATAGGCAACGTGGCAGGAAAGAGGGAAGGGGCTCTGTGGGCCCTGACTCGGAGTCAGTTACTGTCCCAGGATTGAGGGACACATAACTGGCATAGAGAAGGCATCAAATCTGTTTTAAGTTAATGAATTTATATGCAGAATCTCATTTAACTAATTAATTAATTTTTTTGGCCGCACTCGTGGCTTGCGGGATCTTAGTTCCCCGACCAGAGATTGAACCCAGACACTCAGCAGCGAAAGCGCCGAGTCCTAACCACTGGACCGCCAGGAGCCCCCTCATTTAATTCTCATATCCACCTGATGATCCCTATTTTACAGTGAGGAAACTGAGGCTCAGAGAGATTAAGAAACTTATACAGGGCACACAGCTGGTGTACAAAGGAATGGAGATTCAGACTCAGTTACGTTGGCTCCAGCATCGAGCCTCTTCCCACTTCACTGTTTTCCACACTAGGTCCACGGGACCCCTAGAAGAGGGTCATATTGACGTGGCTGTGATGATGCATCACTGAGTGGGGTGGGAGGGTGTCAAATTCAGTTGACAAGGGTGCTTTGGCCACTCTGGAGGTGCACTCCGATGTCAGAGAGGAAGAGATCACTAGGCCTTAACCTTGCTGATACAATCGCACTCCAGAGTCACATTGACACTCGATACAAAGACAATATCAAATTTCGGGAGCACAAAATCAAGGTTCAGTTGTAAGACACAGTGACTCAGCCAAGGCAATACCTGCAAACCTGCTTCGGGCAGCCAGACATGCAGTGTCTGGATCTGATATTCCTCTTGTTCCATTTAGCACTTAGCATGGGGCATGCTCAACAAATGTATTCAGAACTTTCCAGATACTTAAACTTCAGTAGCATTCAGATGTTCTAAGTCAAGTGCTTGTTCTTCTACTTCCTGCTGGTATTGTAAGACTCTCTGAGGCACTTGTTAAAATTCAAATTGCATGGCCTCCTATAAATTCTGATTCGGTAGGTTTGGGGGTGGGCCCCAGGAATCTGTATTTCATCAAGCCTCTCAGAGGAGTCTGTGATCAGGCAAGCTTGGGAAACACTACTTTATGCCAATGCTTCTATCACCAAAGCCACTCCTGTTCTTGCAAAACACTATAGGGCCAAGGCTGATGTGAAGACATCAGATGGATGGGGGGGGGGGGGGCGGGGGAGTAGAGGTGGAGTGGCTGATTTGGATGTAACTGTTGAGGAAACAGGGCCATGCTGCAAATATTCTGTTTTATTGGCCCAAGTACCAGAACTTTGGAGTCCACAGTAACCCAGCAGAAAACATCTGTGCGACCTTTGGGCTGACGTGAGTTAAACTTGAGCAGTGAAGCAACTTCGGGTTTAGAGTACAAGGCTCACTACAGATCATCCTTTACTCCCCACATCCATTCCCTCTGCCTGTGTTCAGAGCCACTCCTGTTCCTGCAAATTGCCACGGGCCAAGCAAGACTGCAGTGAAAACCAGCTCAATTCTAGAATAGCTTCAGACTACTGGGTACACTATCCTGTGTTCAGCAACCCATATGGATTTAGATATTTAATAATAAAGGTTATTCATCAAGATTCAAAAACAACTTAAAAGAAATAAGACTGAGGTAGAAGCAACCCATTAACAGATGCATGGATAAACAAAATGCGAGATATATAATATATATAATTTAATATATTTAATATAATTTTTTTTTACCTTTTAAGGCTGAATAGTGTTCACTGTATATATAGTGAACATTATTCATCCCTAAAAAGGAAGGAAATTCTAAGACATGCTACAACATGAGTGATTCTAGAGGACGTTACATTGATATAAGCCAGTGTAGGGGTTCAGGACAAGCCTCCCCCAAATGTGCCACTTTAGCATGAGGATTTTTCTGAGCTAAAGGCAATAGACACCTTGCAGGTTCAAGAGAAACTACTGCCCCACTAACTACCTAGGTAGTATTAAATTGAGGATTCTTCCCAGAGAATAGTTATTATCAGAGATAAATTTTATTTAAGTGACCTCGTTTATATGTCATGGCAAACATCTAATTACCAAACATATACTCTTATTCTTATCATCCTGTAAATGACTCTCCTGCCCTTGGAAGCCCCAAGAACACTAACATTATTGCTCTATGACTTTTCACTCACATTTTGCTTTTTCCCCAGTTTATTTTAGTAACGTGTATAGATCTTGTTCCTCTGCTAGATTATCTGAAGGCAGAAGCTTCAAATGTACCTCCTGGTACATTTGAGGGACTTACCATTTTATTAGTTTGCCCAGGCTGCCATAACAAAATACTTTAGACTGGGTTGCTTAAACAACAGAAATTTATTTTCTCACAATTCTGGAGGCTAGAAGTCTGAGATCAAGGCATTGGCAGTATTGGTTTCTTCTGAAGCCTCTCTCTTTGGCTTGTAGATGGCTGTCTTCTCCCTGTGTCTTCATGTGGTCTTCCCTCTAAGCATATCTATGTCCTAATCTCCTCTTCTTATGAGGACACCAGTCACAATGGATTAGAGCCCAGCCTAATAATGACCTCATTTTACTTTAATTACCTCTTTAAAGCCCCTACCTCTAATACAGTCACTTTCTGAGGTACTGGGGCTTAGGATTTCAACATATGAATTTCAGGGTAACACAGTTCAACCCATAACACCATCTTATCCCCAAATGTTCCCCCTACAGCTTGCCACGGTGCCTAAAATTTCACCCTGTGTTTGCCTCTACACACAGACGCTCAGGCCTCTTAACCAATTGGCTCTCAAAGCTCTTCAGAGCTGGCCATGGTGATCCTTTCCAGTGCCATCCCCTACCTCCCCTAAAATAAGTCTTTGGGGTAGCTCTCCTGCTCCCTTGAGGGGTTGCCTCCCCTCTCACCAGCGATGCCATAGAAGTGCTGTACACTTCTGCTTTCACCTCATATGTTTAAACTGCCCGCTGCCGCCTCTGAGTTCCTGGAAGTCAGGGGCACATTCATCATGGTTCGTGGCCCCTCGGTTTCTTTTGAAACACAGAGTTTGAAGAATTTCACACGATGTGAGTCCCATTACACCAAAGTAGCATCTATGACTTGCTGTCCTAGCATCCTTGTCACAGATGTGTGACCTCAGTTTCACAATCAGACACATGGAGCAGGACCTCCTTACAGAGGATGCCTGGAAACTGCCATCACACAGAGTCCCCCAGGAATGATGGCGGGAGTGGATGCTGCTCCTAGGGCGAGGGTGTCCAGAGTCCAGTGTGCAGTGTCAGTGGCATGAGCGGCAGTGACTATGACCAGAGGCAGTGAGGTCTTGCTGGAGCAGTGAGGTTTGGGGAGTCTATCTGGCCTCATGGCAACCAAGCCTATGTCTCTGGCCCTCCACAAAGCCTGTGAGCTGCCTGACATCTTTAATAAATTCCTTTCCTGCTCCCACAGACTACAGCAGATTTGTTGTTTGCAACTAAGAACTTTGTGACCAAGTTAGTGACCATAACTTATTCCTGTCCATGTTCCTCCCAATGACTGACCCAGTGCCTGGCACTGAGCAGCCATGCAGGATAGAATCACACCTGGTAAAGAAGATGTGGCACATATATACAATAGAATATTACTCAGCCATTAAAAACAGTGAGGGCTTCCCTGGTGGCACAGTGGTTGAGAGTCTGCCTACCGATGCAGGGGACACGGGTTCGTGCCCCGGTCCAGGAAGATCCCACATGCCGCGGAGTGGCTGGGCCCGTGAGCCACGGCCACTGAGCCTGTGTGTCCGGAGCCTGTGCTCCGCAATGGGAGAGGCCACAACAGTGAGAGGCCCGCGTACCGCAAAAAAAAAAAAGAGTGAAATAATGCCATTTGCAGCAACATGGACAGACCTAGAGATTGTGATACTGAGTGAAGTAAGTCAGACAGAGAAAGAGATATATTGTATGATATCGTGAACTTACAAAACAGAAACAGACTCATAGACTTACAGAACAAACTTATGGTTACCAGGGGGGAAGGACGGAGGGAAGGGATAGTTAGGGAATTTGGGATTGACATGTACACACTGCTATATTTAAAACGGATAACCAACAAGGACCTACTCTATAGCACAGGGAATTCTTCTCAATATTATATAACAACCTAAATGGGAAAAGAATTTGAAAAAGAGTAGATACGTGTATGTGTATAACTGAATCACTTTGCTGTACACCTGAAACTATCACAACACTGTTAATCAACTACATTCCAATATAAAATAAAAATTAAAAAAAAAAGAATCACACCTAGTGATTCCAGGTATTCCAGAGCCGGAAAAAGACCCTGACATTGTCAGTCAACAGCATAACTAGAGGTGCTCGTCTGCTGTTCACTAGGTGCTGGGAGGAAGGCAGTCCCTATAGGTGCCCAGAGGAGCCAACCTGTGGCTTCTCATGGGGGAGGGGGCTGCCCACAAGGAGGGGGAGGAAGGAACACTAAAATGAGCACTCCTCAGATGGCACTGCAGCCTGCTCCGCCCAAACCTGCCTGACCGATTTTCACTGTTTGATCCTATTTCAACTTTCATCTTTATAGACTGAACGGGCCTTTATTTATTTATTTTAGACTTTTACACACACACACACACACACACACACACACACATGCACAGTGGTAGAAAAAAAGAGAACATGGAGATAAGCAAAAGAAATTCTGTGAAAAAAAATTTTTTTTTTGGCCACGCCATGAGGCATGTGGGATCTTAGTTCCCAGACCAGGGATCAAACCCGGACCCTTGGCAATGAGAGCGCGGAGTCCTAACCACTGGACCGCCAGGGAATTCCCTCTGTGAAGTTTTTAGAAAAAATTCTGTGGTTGTCCTGTCCAAAGAGAGCTACTGTCAACATTTTGGAGGCTTTCCTTTAAGAGCTTTCTAGGTATACTTTCATTTAGGAAAGGAAAAATCATAAGCACTTTTTCCACGATAGAACATTGTACATAATACTATACATAGGCTATAGAACGCTGTTATATAATCTGCTTTTCTCATTTAGCAATGCTATGACCATCTTTGCATATCAGTAAATATAGGTCTGATCACTATTTTAATGTCTACATTTTATTTCATGGAACGGCTGGGCTCTCATTTACTTAATCAACCTCCTCTTGTTGAACACTCAGGTTGTTTCTGACTTTTTTAAACATTAGGAACACCAAACTAGGAATTTTATCCTTTAGATAAAAATTTCCCCACACTTATGTTACTTTCCTTAGGATATATTTATAAACGTAGAAATTCTGGGTTGGAGGTATTATTATTTTATTATTTGCTAATCTGAAAGGTGGGAGATGTTACTTTGTTTTAATTTTCGTTGATAATCGGCAAGATTGGACATTTTTGGTATATTTATTTGCTGTATTTCTGCCTTTGTGGGTAGCCCATTCACTTGTAATTTTACCTATTTTTCTGTTTTGATGGTACTGATATTTTTCTTCTGAATGAGTAAATAGGCTCTTAATATATTAAAGATATTAATCTTCAACTGTCACAAATGTTACAAATATTTTCCTCACTTTTTCATAGTCAGAACACTGCCTCTGGAGATTGAACTAAGGAATGAGAAATTTTCCTCATGTCTATTTTTACCTTTAAAGTGATATTTTGACATATAGAGATTTTAAACTTTTACTTAGATCTATCAAGTATTTACTATACAGTTTCTGCTTTTATTTATATATGATTAATAACTAGAAAGGTCATGAGGACTCTTTTGGGGGTGTACCACATTTGAGAACATTTTACTTTTAAATAGATAACACCTGTATCTGATAAAAACATTATTTTAAGAAAAACACTCTTTCACTTGTCTCCCAGTCTCTCAGTTCCTGTAGCTAGAACTCCTGGCTATTACCGATTTCTTAAATATCCATCTTCCTAGAGATGGTCTATACATACACGTGTGTCTGCGCAAGCATTTTGGAACACCATTCATAGAATACTGCACACACTGTCCTGCATTTTGCTTTTTCAAAAAGCAAAGTGCTCTATTCTTTTTAATACCTGCCTAATATCCTACAGTCTGGCTGTAGGATACCCAGTCTCCTATTGATGAGATGGCTATTTAAGTTGCTTCCAAGTTTTGCTTTTACTAACCATGCTGCTACAAATATGCCTCTGAGCCCCATTCCCATTAAAAAAAAAAACAAAAAAACCTTTTTTATCTTTAAATAATTTAAGACTCAGAAGAAGTTGCAAAAGTAGTACAGAGAGTTTCTGTGTATCATCAGGCAGCTTCTGCCAAAGATAACATCTTAAATAACCATGGAACATTTTCAAACCCACAAGAAATTGACATTGGTACAATGTACAATACTAAAACGAAACTATAACTTTATTCTGATTTTATCAGTTTTTATATGCACTTTTTGGTATGTCCAGTTCCCATTTAACACCATTCCACTTGGCTTTCTGGGCCTTTTCTACCCATGTTACTTTCGAAGCTGGGTGGGGTAAGTGGAGGCACCCTGACACACATGACATCTCACACTGGCTTTGTCACTTGCCCAAAGTAACACTGGACATTGCCTAACCTCTTCATAATTGACAATCTCCACTAGATGGCTTTTATAAAGGTCCTCAATACATTTTCTATTTATTTTGTGTGTGTGTGTGTGTGTATGTGTGTGTGTGTGTGTCTGGTATAGTAGGGAAAGTCGAGGATTCATACCACTTTAAAAATATTTTACAAATTTGTTCCATACCTTTCCCTGTAAAGGTGGAAATGATAAAATACAAACAAATATAACAGACTGGTCCAAGGGAAAAAAGATTTCAACTAGGCCAATGACTCCACAGCCGCCTGGGTATGTGATCCTGGGCAACAAACTTGAAAGGAGTGGCACAAGTTTCGTAGCGCTTGAACGTATTGCTTAGGGAAGCTTAGGATCATGGGCTCTGCAGGCAGACAGACCAGGCCTGTAATCCGGATTCCAAAATGTTTACTATGTGATCTTGGGCAAGTTACTTTACCTCTCTGTGATTAACTCTTCATCGAAAATGGGGATTATAATAGCACCTACTCTGTCGAGTTGTTCTGAAAATTAAATGAGGTAAAAGTATTAAAAGTGGGGCTTCCCTGGTGGCGCAGTGGTTGAGAGTCCGCCTGCCGATGCAGGGGATGTGGGTTCGTGCCCCGGTCCGGGAAGATCCCACAAGCCGCGGAGCGGCTGGGCCCGTGAGCCATGGCCGCTGAGCCTGTGCGTCCGGAGCCTGTGCTCCACAATGGGAGAGGCCACAACAGTGAGAGGCCCGCGTACCACAAAAAAACAAACAAAAAAAGTACTAAAAGTGAAGTCAGATCAGGTCACTCCTCCAGCGGCTTCTCATCCTGCTCAGAGCCCAGGCTGGAGTCCTTCAGGGCCTGTCAGCTCCTCCATGACCCTTGCCCCTCGCCCCTCTGGCCTTGTCTTCCCTACAGGCCACTCCCAGTCTCCATCCTGCTGGCCTCACCCTCCTTGCTAATCCCCAGACACCTCCAGATCTTTGCCCAAATGTCACCTTCTTAGGAGGTCCTTCCCTGAGCGACTACAGACCATCTCACCCATAGGCCTGTCCTCACGCTCCCCTCCTCCCCACCTTCCCTGCTTTATTTCTCTGCGGGGCACTGATCATTGCCCCACCTAAAACATAGTTAACCTGTTTGGCGTTGTCTGCCTCCCCCAGAGAGAATATCAGCTCCTTTACAGCTGGCACTTTAACTCTTTTGTTCATGGCTTTATTCCCAACACTCAGAAAAGTGCCCCGCACAGAGCAGGGGCTCAACAATACGTGTTGAGGGATTGAATAACAAAAAAGTGCTTTCGCAATTCCTGACACCCAGCATGTCCTCTATAAATGGAGCCACAGCTGTGCTGCTGCTGTTGTATAAACCGAGAACGGTGATAACAGCCACCAGGCCTGCCATGAGATTTAAATTAAACGATGTATGTGGAAGGGGGTGTAGAAACCGTAAAGTGCTATGCAAATAGGGGGTGAGAGTTTTTATTACAAGGCTGTTTACTGATAAGCCTTTTACTCATTAGAGACTTTGTTCATTGTTTGGACCGATCCTTGGGTCTCAACAGAGCTCACAGCCTGTCACAGAATAACCACAGATTAGTTTGTCCCCAACAGTGTGCAAAGCTCCTGCTCCATGTTCTGCCTGTCCACCTTGCCATCATAAACACTTGGTGAAGGGCATGCCTGCTCTCCACCTTGCCCCAGGAATGTGTGTCAGCCTCTTTCTCCACCCAAGTCAATACTGGCCTCTGGGGGCATTTGCCATGCCATCCCAGGCTCCAACTATCCAGAGAGAAAATATTTCATTACTCTCCTTTGAAATGGACTTTCAAGGCAAGGAGTGTTGTGCCAGCATATTTAATATTGCTGTAGTTAAAAAGGACAATGTGAAGACACTGTTGGGGAAGCTCGCTTGCTTGGCAGACAGGTCTTTTGGGAGAGTTATGTCTTGCTGGGGTTGCAGTGTTCTAGGCTGTGAAGCTCTGCAGAGAAAGTTGGGTCTCTGGACAAACCCACTGCATGTTCTGATCTGTGAACCCACAGGCTTGTACCAAACTCCCAAGAAGCCCATATACGAATGCTGACCTAACAAGGTCCTTTATCACACTGGGAAGCGCAAAAGGGAAAAGGAACTACACGTGTGGGGAGGCTGCCCTGTGGCAACACTCCAGTGGCCCAGTCAGAGGGGTTCCCTGTGAGGTCTCTAAGTATCCCTACTCTGCAGATGAGGACAGAAGGCCCTCTCACTATCCCACAGCTTGTAAGTCGGAGTACCTGGAATGGAACTCAGATCTGCTGGCTCCCAACCTCACTCTCTCCTGTATCTCACTGCATCTGTTGGCCACAGTCTCTTCCTTTAGAAAATACAGCCTGGGGAGCTGGGTGAGTGCAGAATCGGAGCAAGGAGATTTAGTGTAGAGGCTAAGACAGAAGTAGGTTCTAATCCAAGTTCTGCCTCCAAAACATGGGGCAAATTTCTTAACATCTCTGATCCTTATTTTCCTCATTTATTAAGTAGGTATGATGATCTCCACCTCAAAGGACTGGCCTGAAAAAATAATGAGCAATGTGTCTAAAGTGTTCAACCCAGTGCCAGATAAAGGGTGATGTCATCTTTTTTATTACGGAAATATAGTTAATGTACAATATTATGTTAGTTTCAGGTGTACAACATAGTAATTCAACATTTAAATACATTACAAAACAATCACTACAATAAGTCTAGTAACCATCTGTCTCCATACAGTTATTACAGTTTTATTGACCATATTCCTTATGTTGTATATTACATCCCTTTGATTTATTTTATAACTGAAAGTTTGTAATTCTTAATCCCTTTCACCTGTTTCATCCAAGCCCCCACCTCCCTCCCCTCTGGTAACCACTGATCTTTTCTCTGTATCTATGAGTCTGTTTTCTTTTTCTTTGTTCATTTGTTTTGTTTTTTCATATTTTCCACATATAAGTGAAATAATATGGTACTGGTCTTTCTCTGACTTATTTCACTTAGCGTAATACCCTCTAGATCCATCCATGTTGTTGCAAATGGCAAGATTTCATTCTTTTTCATGGCTGAGTAATATTCCATCATATACCACATCTTTTTTATCCATTCATCTATCAATGGACACTTAGGTTGCTTCCATATCTTGGCTATTGTAAATAATGCAGCAATAAACAGAGAGGTATATATATCTTTTTGAGTTAATGTTTTCATTTCTTCAGGTAAATACTCAGAAGTGGAATTACGGGATTGTATGGTAGTTCTATTTTTAATTTTGGGGGGAACCTCCACACTCTTTTCCATAGTCACTGCACCAATTTACATTTCCATCAACAGTGCACAAGGGTTTCCTTTTCTCCACATCCTCATCGATGCTTCTTATATGTTGCCTTTATGATGATAGCCATTCCGACAGGTGTAAGGTGATTTCTCATTGTGGTTTTGATTTGCATTTCCCTGATGATTAGTTGAGCCTCTTTTCATGTGGCTGTAGGCATTGGTATGTCTTCTTTGGAAGCTTTTGCACAGCAAACGAAACCATCAACAAAACAAAAAGGCAACCTACTGAATGGGAGAAGATAGTTGCGAACAATACATCCTATAATGGTTAATGTCCAAAATATATAAAGCTCTTAAGCAACTCAATTACAAAAAACCAATCTGATTTAAAAATGGGCAGAGGATCTGAGCAGACATTTTTCCAAAGAAGACATACAAGTGGCCAACAGACACATGTCATAATTTTTAATAATGGCTGGTGCCACCAAGCAACAGCAGCTTGCTGCATCCTTCTCCCCTGGGAATCTGGTGGCCAACGCCTTCTCTACTCTGCGAAGTGTCAGTGATGCCCCGCCCAGTTCTCTCTCTGTAATGTCCCATATGCCTTAAGCTGGGGATGGTTCCACGAGCCACAAGCATGAAGCCACACTTTTACTGGGAACTCACCCATCCCATCATGTGGTCTGTGGCTGGTGATTCTGGAGAAGAGAAGAGATGAAAGCAGCTACCTTCTATAGGTGGGTGATCTCTGTACACATAGGCTTTTACTTGCTAATTTCCTCTCAGAGGTAGCCTCAACTTCACATTTTATGAGATATCTCAGAGTGAAATCTCATTATATGTGCTGGGTAAACACCTTTTCTGTGAGGTAAAAATATTACTTCCCTATAGTTTGGTTCTTTTCTGTAATATCACAGATGGGCCTTTGAGAAAAGGTGGGTAAAGTATTGGCACATGCAAGAGTTTTGATGTATTTGTTTGATAAATATTGGCTGAGTGCCTGTTTAATGTCTTCTGACTGTACAGCAAACATTTTAAGTCTTAATCCAGGATTATCTTATTTTCAGAGATACAGGTTTCTTTAACTTAACCCAGGGGGATTCATGTTTGCCAAACTGATAAATGGCTGGGGACTTCCCTGATGGTTCAGTGGTTAGGAATCAGCCTGCCAATGCAGGGGACACAGGTTCGAGCCCTGGTCTGGGAAGATCCCATGTGCCCGTGCGCCACAACTGCTGAGACTGCGCTCTAGAGCCCGCGAGCCACAGCTGCTGAAGCCCGTGTGCCTAGAGCCTGTGCTCTGCAACAAGAGAAGCCACCGCAATGAGAAGCCCGTGCGCTGCAACAAAGAGTAGCCCCCGCTTGCCGCAACGAAAGCCCGCGTGCAGCAACAAAGACCCAACACAGCCAAAAATAAATAAATAAGAAATTGATAGATGGCTGGCCTTTTAACTAAATTAACATAGATTCCTGCCTGGAATGGGAGAGAGATGTTGCAAAAAGAAAAAAAAAAGCAACCACTGCTGCCTCTTTATGGGTATCCCAGTCAATTTTACAAGTGAGCCTTTAAAATGTTTCATTGTAACAAACTGTATTATATCTGTTAAACAGAAACTGTTGTAATGAGCAGAACTAGAGGGACCCTCCAAGGATTGTGTGCTTTGACTTTATGGACAAGGACTGAGACTGGGGGAGTCCAGCGACTAGCTAGTGAATTGCAGAGTTCAATGTCAGAGGGAAATGGCTAGAGTCTCAGGCGGCAGAGCAAAGGACAGATGAAGAATGGAAGTGGGTCACCTCAGGTCTATCTGAAGCATAGAAATAATAGGACCAGCCTGCTTATCTCCCAGGGTGATCGTGAAGACTGAGGGAATTGACAGATGGAAAAGAATAAATATAAAACACCCTATAAACTAGGCTTTTCTTGCTATAATCATAGCAAAGAATGTTCAGGACTTCCTGGTGGACGACTATTGGTCTAATTTTTAATCTCTTGGGATGAGCCATCTTTGAAGTGGGAAATATTGCTTTGCCAGCAGAAGTCAGTCCTGCTGACATTTGATTGAGCAGGTGGTAATGGGAGAGAATATGCCATCCTCTATCACCACCTAAAACCTGATAGGCTGTTTTAAGATGGCCTTGGGAAACCAGGCTTTGAAATAGAGTCTCCATAATAGACATTGTTCCTGTAGATAATTTCTCATGGAGCCTATAGAGCCAGATAAGAATGATCAAGGCACATTTCCCGCTCAGTCTCAGCCACATTCTTGTGTCTTCTAAGTTGCTTTTTCTGGGAATTTGGGCTACTGTGGTAAGAGGTGTGACCTCATCTGACTGCAGTTTGCGATACAAAGGAGGATGGACTCCAATGAGATGTCAGCCAGAGTGAGGTCCTCAGCACCCCACCTTCCACTGTGCTCACCCTAGCCCCACCTGGGGATCAGCCTTACAAGGCCCAAGCCCCAGATCTGCCCCACGGGCTGCTCAGCGTCCATAGAATCATACAGCCCTCCGTTGAGGCTGCTGCAGGGTGGGCTGCCCAGGATCAGGGTGGCCCCCACTCACCAGTCTTCAAGCTGATTACTTGTCTCCCATCTGTCACCCCTCCAATCCTTCTCCAGAGCCTTTCCAAATTGTCTGCACTTCTCTTAAGCCTCCCACCCACCTGTGCCTCCTTCACACCCAGAGGATAATCTCACTTCTTATCTCACAGGTAACAGAGGTGAGAACTGCTGTACCCACCCCTACACATTGACCTGCACCTTCTCCTATTCCTTCTCCTTTCCCTCCAGGTCCCTTTTCTGTACCACACTTGCCATCTATATTCCACCCCCCCCAACAGACACATGCCTTCCCAGGGACTTCCTCCAGCCTCCCTGGTTACAGGCAGGCTTGAAGGGGCAGATGGAAAAGTATCCAGCACGCGAGAATTCCCGAGTTCCCAGCCAGGGAAAGCGTGATCCTCACCAAAGAGCCATCCTCCCCTGAAGGCCCACCCAGCCCCCTGTCAGTTTTTCACTTTAGAGTCTGATACCCCACGGCGGGACCAGTTTCTGCATTAGCCAGGATACTGTCAGAAGTGTTAGAAAAATGAACTCAAGTGAACGTAGGTAATGTTTTGGGTTCATGCGTTCAGTCCAGAGCTGAACTAGTTTCTGGATTTAGGGGCTCAGACTATGTCAGACCTTGTGATAGAGTTTTTACTCTCCAGAAACCAGAAAGATGGAGGCCAATGGTAGTCCATGTATTAATTTATGCCAAATTAATATTTCCATTTATTTCAATACAATAAGATGAATTCACTGCCGTATGCCAAAAGATGCAGCACAGGGTCTTTTACAATATCAGAGATGCTGTAGGGTGAGCCCCTAACACTGGGCAAGGGTGGCAGTGGGACAGAGATTCTGTAGTTCCAAGGAAAACTTACAGTGACACTGTGAAGCCACCAGTAGAACAGCAAGAATGTCACATTTAGTGACATTGGAATGTCACTAAATTCCAATAGATGCTAATGTGGGTTTCCTGAGCCATCCAGGTTCACTGTAAATGCCATCAGCCACATCTACCCTGGGTAATTGTTGAAAGAATGTGCTCGAAGCTGACAAGCCAGGGCACCAGGAAAATTGCTGGTGAAAAATCATTTTTTTTTTTTTTTTTTTTTCTGTAAGGCAATTGGAATGCTTACCTAGAGGGGTGTGAAAACAACAGAAACAAATGAAACACTGACACAGAGATGGAGCTAAAGCAAACATGTCTGGGATTAACCACTGAGAACCTGAGAAGCAAAACCAGGTTTTGTTCCAGAGAAAGGGGAGACCCAGGCATCCTCAAGGAGGCTCAGAAGTCTCGTTTGTCAAGTGGATTAAAGGCTATTTGGTCAATGGTTATGTGTTTACAGCTTAGAATGACTGTGCAGAGAACCCAGGAACCACTGCCTCCCTGACCTTGATGGGGGCTGTGCAAAGACTGCACCCTTTGTCAAGCTGATGCTTGGCTTCTTTTGAAGATAAGACGATGACAATAAGACTCTGTGGACAGATAGTTTGTTCCTTATTTCAGGATGGTAAGCAAAACGTTGAGCAACCAGCATGACTAACCACTGACCCACCAGTACAGTTGCCAGCAATGTGTCTGGGGGACCCTGCTCTGCCAGGTGTTACCTCTTCTATTTCTGTGTCTGGTGAGGTGTGGAGGGGTCGGGATACTCAGTATGGTGAGTGGAGGCACTCAGGGGTCTCAGGGCAGTGGCCACTGATCCGCCAGGACCCCTGAACTGATGCCCATCAGCATTGCCAGCCCTGATGCTCTCTCATCATAGAGCACCTGCAAAGTAAATGTGGCCCCCAGAATCAGAGAAGAAAGTCAGCCAGCAACCCTCACAGTCTTGCTATGAGCAGAGTCTTCCAGAACCACCTGAGGATTGAAGGCTAAGAGGTAGGAGCAGAGCAGTAGCCAATACATCAGCCCTCTTATAACTGCTTACATGCATTCCCTCATTGAGTTTTCACTGCAACACTACAAAACAGGCACTCTCACTCCCATTTTACTAGTGGCACAATTGAGGTTTATAGGGCTGGAGAAATCTATCTGGGGTTTTCAGGTGGTGAGAGGAGGCTGAATTTGTACCCAGGCCTGCTGACTCAAAGCCTGTGCTCCTTTTTAAAAAAAATTATTTTTTAAACCATTTTTAAAAATTGAAATATAATTTACAATGTTGTGTTAGCTTCAGGTGTACAGCAAAGTGATTCTGAAAAAGAATCTGATTTCTTTTTCAGATTCTTTTCCATTATACGTTATTATAAGATGTTGAGTATAGTTCCATGTGCCATACAGCAGGTCCTTGTTGTTTACCTATTTTATACATAGTAGTGTGTGTATGTTAGTCCCAAACTCCTAATTTATCCCTCTCCCCTTTCCCCTCTGGTAACCATAAGTTTGTTTTCTATGTCTGTGAGTCTATTTCTGTTTTGTAAATAAGTTCATTTGCATCATTTTTTTAGATTCCACATATAACTGTCCTCCTTTTATGGACAGATGTTACATCCTTTTATGGACAGATGTTACATCCCTCACACACCTGCCTGAAGGGCCTGCAGCAGCTGGATTCAAGCAAAAAGAACTAAGCACCACTGAACCAGAGCACCAGGATGGCAGCTGCCACCTGGATGGGGTTTTCGGGCCAGGGGTGTCCACTGCCCTCCTCCTTTCCCTTCCTCGTCTCTTGACAATGAGTTTGAGCCTCCTGTGACCTTTGGCATCAGGAAATTCCAATAGATGCTAATCAGCCTAACAATTTAGGCCAGGGTTAACAACCCACACGTTTTTGTTTTTATTTTTCAAACCACCCTTCTTTATAGGCATTCACTAGGAAAATAAGTGTCTCTCAGGCGTGGTTAGCTAACATTTGCCATGGAGGCAAAGGAGTAAAGGAGCGTACCGCTAATTCAGTAGGTGACTCTGGGCAAATTGATCACCTTCCCCAGGTCTGAGATTCCTCTTCGGCAACTGAGGGAGAGCCCTCTCTAGGAGCGGCAAGCTCAAATGCTTCAGGGGCAAATCAGGCAATGTATCCAAGTGAAGTGGGTGTGGTGTTTAGATATTAAACACAAGGTAAGAAGAGCCTTCACTTTGAGTAAATTTACCTTCTCTGTTTCTCATGAAATGTGTTATCACTTCCAGTCTGTTTTGCTTTATCTCAGCTCTGACAGAGACATATGTGTAACAAGTAAGAGGGAACTGGGCGAGTGTGATGATAAGTGTGACTGCTGACACCCAGCCCAGTTTGGGAAGACAATAGGGATGGTGGGCTTCGTACTGGCCCAGGGAGTGTTAGTAACCCATGTCCAAAGGGCCAGCAGAACTACACACCAGCTAACTGTTTTAAGACCTCAGTTATACCAGACAAGTAGGAAATCCAGGTTTTATGTGAAGTCTCCCGATTGTTAAATAATGGCCAAGATGCAGTTGATTTAAAATACCATCCAGGCTAAATAAAATGTCGGTGGGTTAAATCCCACTTAGGAGGTTTCGAGTTTGTGACCTCACTCCTAGATAATATCTAAGGCTCTGTCTGCCTGGGTTCTTTAGAAAGTAGAGAAAAAACGTTCATGTTAACATTTTGCTGGGAATACAATTCTAGGGAACCAAGAATGAGGGGAAATGAAAGTGAGGCAGGGAAGGAGGGAGTGAGGTAATGAGCTGGCCACAGCTTTGCCATAATGAAGCTGATTTCTCTGTCTTGTGGGACATCTTCAGAATCTGTATGGGGAATTCCCTGGCAGTCCAGTGGTTAGGACTCTGTGCTGTCATGGCTGAGGGCCTGGGTTCAATCCCTGGTTGGGGAACTAAGATCCCACAAGCCACATGGTACAGCCAAAAAAATAAAATTAAAAAAAAAAAAAAAGAATCTGTATGAAAGTCTTTTGTCTTGGAAGTTTTGAGTAGAAGAGGCATGGAAGAGGGTGAGCAACATATCTGCTAGTTTCCTCCCATTTCCTCGCTCACTGGTCAAAGTCCACACATATTGGAGTTAATTCTAGAGTTAACTTATGGCTGCAACAACCATCTGCTCAGCAGCCACTGGGAAGGCCAGAGCCTCTGTGGGTAAACTCTTGCACCAACTGATGCTCACAGAAGTTAGGCTCCTACCCTCCCACAGAGATTGGGAGATGGAGACCCCATTCTTCTCGATGATTACATTTCAAAGGGATAGCTCCCAGGTCCTTGAGAAATAAATTCCTGGGTTACAGAAGATACATCTCAGAGAGACAGAGAAAGGATTCACAATTTACTTTAGTTTTCTAAAGTAAATGCTCTAAGAAAAGGCAGGTCAGGAGCCTGTGATCAGGTAGTGCCTGGAACAAACAGTAAATTCTTTTGGCAGCATTGAGCTTTGTCAGGGAGGAACTTAAGGGGGCCAGGGTCACCATTCCAGGCATGCAGACTTATCAGAAACTATGCTAGTGTTTGTTCAAGTGTCTTGGTGTGGGACTGGACCAAATTGTTTGTGCTGAGAGTCTCAAGTTCTCATAGGTCACGACTGGAGGCTAGTCAAGGAGAGGGCTCAGAGGTAGCTGACTAAAGTTTGGTCAGGGAGAGAGTCTGTCAAGATAAAGCCACAGTAATCAAGACAGTGTGGTATAGCATAAGGATAGACATACAGATCAATGAAATCGAATTGAGAGTTCAGAAATAACCCCTACATATGTGGTCAATTGATTTTGACATCTAGCAAATATTGACTAAGCTCTGATCGCAAACCAAGCATGGCACTACTTCCTGGGATTATTGAGATAGTTAATATATGGCCTCTCTTGGGTAACTCAGTTTTGTGAAGAGTAGATTTTTTGTTAAGGGATACAACAGAAATATAAGGAAAGTACCAAGCAGCTATCAATCTACTTTCAGTTTTCCCACTTATAAAATGAGGAGTTTGGACAAAATCATTGTTCTAAAACTTTAAAGCGCATAAGAATCACTTAAGGAATCTCTAAAAATACATATTCCTAGGACCCAACCCTGGAGAGTCTAATCTCATAGGTCTGGGGCCCAGGAATCTGCATTTTAGCTAGACACCTCACTTGATTCTGATGCAGGAGGCCCAAGGAGCACATGTCAGAAATACTGGCCTGAAATATCTTTGATTTCTGATATTTTCTGATACTACTATTATTTGTAAATGACACCACCGGCAATAACCATACAACCTTAAAAGTGCATACATTTACCTTTGGATATATTGTCAGAAGTATGTCCAAAATATAAGAACTAAAGTAATAATTGTAGCACTGTTTCTATTAGAAAGAGAGAGAATCTAAATACTCATCTATAGAGAACTAGTTAAATAATCTTTCATAATCGTTACAAAAGACTACTACACAGCTGTTTTAAAAAATGAGGTAGTTATTTATCACTGATATAAAAAGAACTCCAAGTATACTTTTTTTTTTTTGGGCTACGCGGGCCTCTCACTGCTGTGGCCTCTCCCGCTGTGGAGCACAGGCTCTGGATGTGCAGGCTCAGCGGCCGTGGCTCACGGGCCCAGCCGCTCCGCGGCATGTGGGATCCTCCCGGACCGGGGCACGAACCCGCGTCCCCCGCATCAGCAGGCAGACTCTCGACCACTGCGCCACCAGGGAAGCCCCCAAGTATACTTTTAAGAGTGAAAAGCAAGATGCAAAACACTGTGTGTGGCAAATTATAGCCATAACTATATCCGTCCTTCTGCAAAGTAATCTTGTCTCCGCACCATCAAGAGTAAAGTCTTTTTCCCCCTCCCGTTGAATCTGGGCCGGTTAAGCAACTTGCTTAGTCAGTGGAATCTGACAGCTGGAACAGTCTTGGACTTCCAAGGCTGGGTCATAAGAAACTGGGCAGCTTCTGCCTTGGTCTGTTAAAATATTCACTCTTGAGATGCTCTTTCTCAGAACCCACTAGCCATCTCATGAGAAGCCCAAGCCTCATGAAGAGATCATATGCCAACATTCCCTTCTGTCAACTTAGTTGAGCTCCCAGGGGGACTGAGTCTGCATGTCCAGCCCAGGTCATCTGGGCTGACCTCCACTGCTATCTGATTGTAGCTGCGTGAATGACCACCCTCTCAAGAGGGAACCCCTCAGCTGAGCTCAGTTAACCCACAGAATTGGGAGCGATAATAACAAATTGTCATTTTAAGCCACTAACTTTTGGAGTAGTTTGTTACACAGCAACAGATAACTGTAACACTGTGTATAATTCGATCCTATTTGCATACTTTTAAAAGATAAGGATTTAATGTGCTAATATACACATAAGAACATTTCTGGGAGTATCTCCAAGATAACCCCCCTGCCCCCGCAGTGTCCCCTGTTTCAGGAAATGGGGCCACTCAGTTGTGCAGGCCAAAGTACTTCAGCCCATTCTAGCCTCCTTTTGTTCTTTACCTTCCACATCCAATTCACAGGTAATCTCTGCTCACTCTATTTTCAGAATGTATCGCAAATCCAACCTCTTCTCACAGCCTAAGCCAAGTCTCCATAATCTTTGACCTGAGCTACGGTAATAGCCTCAAAACTGACCTCTGTGCTTCCACTCTCATCGTTGGTTGATTATTGTGCACACAGCACCAGAATGGACATTTAAGGTATATATGATCAGTCAGTCACTTCTTTGATCCAGCCCTCCAATGGCTCTCCATTACACGCAGAGTGGTGTCCCAAGTACTTATCTTGTTGTTTGACCTGGTCCTCAGCTTGCTCTCCAGTCTCAGCTCCTGCCACTTGTCCCCCTGATTACTCTGATCTGGCCACTTTGGCCTTCTTGCTATTCCTCAAACCAAGAAACCCCTCACATCTGAATTTTGTACTTGTGCTCTCCCTCTCTAGAATGATCTTCCCCCAGGTACTCTTAGGTTCATTCCTTCACTGCAGGTCATAGCTCAGAATAATCCTCTACTCTCGACACTCTCTTTTCTTCCATGCTGCTTTTTATTCACGGCATTTACCACTACCTGATACTCTTTTATGTATTAGCTTGTTCATCACCTCCCTTGTCCACAAAAGTAGAAGCACCATGAGGCAGAGACTTGACATATCTTGCTCACCAGTGTTTCCCAGCACCCAGAACAGTGCTCAGCACACAGTAGGTGCCCAACAAGTATTTTTAAATGAATGAATATCAACAGCTGTTACTTTTGGGGTGAAGCGTTGGAACAGTGAGGGATGGAGCTTTACTTTTCATTTTATACTTTCTGTACCATCTGAATTTTTCTAATCTCATGCATATATTACTTTTTAAAAATTTTATCATCTTTTTAAAAAATAAATTATTTTATTTATTTATTTTTGGCCGCGTTGGGTCTTTGTTGCTGCATGTGGACTTTCTCTAGTTGCGGTGAGTGGGGGCTACACTTCGCTGCGGTGCGGTGCGCGGGCTTCTCATTGCTGTAGCTTCTCTTGTTGTGGAGAGCTGGCTCTAGGCTTGCGGGCTTCAGAAGTTGTGGCACGCAGGCTCAGTAGTTGTGGCGCATGGGCTTAGTTGCTCCCCGGCATGTGGGATCTTCCCAGACCAGGGCTCAAACCCATGTCCCCTGCACTGGCAGGCGGATTCTTAACCACTGCGCCACCAGGGAAGCCCTAGATATGGGTCCTTGAATGGGACTTCTGTGTCCTACTCATTACTCCACCTATGGTGGGCAGCAGAGGAAAGGGCATAGGCAGCAGAGGCCCCAGGTAAGTGGGAGGGTCCTAGAGTGGGAAAGGAGAGCTGTGCTCACTTCTCATGGGGCCCAGGGAGAACCAGCGACGTCTTGAAACATCCCCACAGTGTGGCACATGGTGAGAGCAGTGGGGTGCAGCACAAGCTGCTCTGTCTCCTGGGCTCCCGGATTAGTGAGGCCGCATATCTAAAAGTGCCCCGTGCCCTATGAGAGGCCATTGGGCCTGCAAGAGCCCTGCATTGAGGACAAGCAGAACTCTGAGCGTGCAGAGGGATACTTTTGGCAACATTTCCAGATGGGTTTTCGTGCTCTGAAAATAAGTCCTGTTGCCTGGAGGCCTCCCACCCATTGAGTCAGGGAAGAGGCGGGTGCCACCTTGAACAAAGGGGTCATTGTTCTGCTTTGGCCCTCAACACTGGCTTCTGTTTCGAGTTCCTACCAAGACAATTATCCTGAAGGCCAGGCCTGGTTCAGAAGAAATTCAAAGTTCCTTAAGATTAAAATAGGATATGTCTAGGTTTATGTCTGTTGTCCCACATAATTAAGAAGGGCTCTCTTTCGGCCTTTTTGGAGTAATGGAAATGTTGTAAATTTGTATTATGCTGGTGGCTGCATGACTCCACACATTTGTCAAAACTCAACCAATTAGACATTTAAAATAGGTAAATTTTTATTGTATGTAAATTTTACCTCACAACTGATTTTTAAAAAAGACACAGAATGCTGAAACCAGTGAACGGAAGTGTAATTAAAGACAGAATATTATACCATCTCAAAATTGCTTATTAATTACAAAAGGGAAAAACAGTAATTTTCAATGCAGACTAAGTGATACCACTCTAACCAAGTAACCAAAGTTAATTGCCAATGATGGGGTAAAAATGAGCTTCCTACTCCCATGCCCTAGGACATTTTGGAGCTCCTGCCCAAAATGCATAACATAAGCTAATCACAAGGAAACATCAGACAAACGTATTCTACAAAATAACTGGCCCATAGTCTTCAAAAATACCAAGGCCATGAAAAATTGAAGAAAGGGTGAGAAGCTGTTTCAGATTAAAGGCAACTAAAGAAATATGACAACAAAATGAAATCTTTGATCCTGGACTTGAATCTGGAATACTGGGACAATTGCTAAATTTCAAATATGGACTGTGGATTAGGTAACATTATTTTGTCAATGTTAAGTTTCCTGATTTTGATAAATGTTCTGAGATTATATTTAATAAAAAGGTCCTTGTTCTCAGAAAATTCACATAAGCATTCATGGATAAAGGGGCATGATATGCAAATTACTCTCAGATTACTAAAAAAAAGTGTGTGTGTGTGTGTGTGTGTGTGTGTGTGTGTAGAAAGAGACAGAGACAGAGACAGAGAGAAGAAATGATGACACAAATGGGGTGAAATATTAATAGCTGGGGTGAATCTGGGTGAAGGGTTATCATAACCTTTTTGAGCTATTCTATAACTTTTCTGTAAATGTGAAACTATGTCAAAATAAAAAGTTTTAAAAAGTGTCTTCTGTTTTTTGGGAGTTTTTTCTAATTTTTTTGCAGTACGCGGGCCTCTCACTGCTGTGGCCTCTCCCGTTGCGGAGCACAGGCTCCGGACGCGCAGGCTCAGCGTCTATGGCTCACGGGCCTAGCCGCTTCGCGGCATGTGGGATCTTCCCGGCCCGGGGCACGAACCCGTGTCGCCTGCATCGGCAGGCGGACTCTCAACCACTGCGCCACCAGGGAAGCCCTAAAAAGTGTCTTCTTAACGGTCAATAAGCACTTGAAAAGATGCTCAACATCATTTTCATTAGGGAAATCAAAGTCTCTGAGATACCATTTCACATCCACTAAGACAGCAATAATCAAAAAGACAGATAATAGCAAGTATTACCAAAGATGAGGATGTTTAGGTTATTCCTTAAAAATCTAAACATAGAGTTATCATTTAACCTAGCAATTCCACTCCTAGGTACATGTCCAAGAGAATTAAAAACAGGTACCAAATACATACTTGTACCTGAATGTTTATAGCAGCATTACTCACAATAGCCAAAAGGTGGAAACAGCCCATATGTCCATGAATGGATAAACAAAATGTGGTATATCCATACAATGAAATATTATTCAGCAATAAAAAGCATTAAGTGTTGATACACGTTAAACATGGATGAACTATGAAAACATTATGCTAAGTGAAAAAAGCCAGTCCAAAAGACGACATATTTTGAAACTTATTACAAAGCTAAGGTAATCAAGACAGTGTGCTACTGGCATAAGGATTGTTGTATAGATCAATGGAAAATAATTGAGAATCCAGAAATAGACTCTTGGATTTATCGTCAACTGATTTTCCACAAGGGTGCCAGGACAATTCAATAGGGAAATAATAGTCTTTTCAATAAGTAATAATGGGACAACTGGATAATCATATGCAAAGGAAAGAAATAAAAACCTACATCACACCATACACAAAAATTAACCCAAAATGGATCACAGGTCTAAATGTAAGAAGTAAAACTATAAAACTCTTGGAAGAAACCATAGGAGTAAATTTCTGTGGCCTTGGTTTTGGCAAAGCCTCTTAGATATGACACTGAGAGCATAAGAGGCAAAAGAAAAAATAGCCAAATAGGACTTCATCAAAATTAAAAATTTTGGGGGCTTCCCTGGTGGTGCAGTGGTTGAGAGTCCGCCTGCCGATGCAGGGGACATGGGTTTGTGTCCCCGTCCGGGAGGATCCCAGATGCTGCGGAGCGGCTAGGCCCGTGAGCCATGGCCACTGAGCCTGCGCGTCCGGAGCCTGTGCTCCGCAACGGGAGAGGCCACAACAGTGAGAGGCCCGCGTACCGCAAAAAAAAAAAAAAAAAAAATTTAAAATTTTGTATTTCAAATGGTACCATCAAGAAAGTGAAAAGACAGCCCATGGTGGGACTTCCCTGGTGGTCCAGTGGTTAAGACTCTGCGTGGGACCGATCCCTGGTTGGGGAACTAAGATCGCACATGCTGAAGGGCATGGCCAAAAAAAAAGCCTGTAGAATAGGAGAAAATATTTGCAAATTATCTATCTGTTAAGGGACTTGTATCCAGGATACATGAAGAACTCCAACAACTGAGCAGTAAAAATTCAAATAACAATTAAAAATGAGCAAATAACTTAAACCAACATTTCAAAGAAGACATGCAACTGGCCAATAAACACATGAAAATACACTCAACATCAACAGTCAATAGTCAACATTAAATGCAAATCAAAACCACAATGAGATACTAGGATGGCTAAATCAAAAAGATAGACAATAACACGTGTTGATAAGAATGTGGAAAAACTGGAACCCTCATACATTGCTAGTTTGAAAGTAAAATGGTGTGGCTGCTTTGGAAAATAGTTTAGCAGTTCCTCAAATGTTAAATATAGAATTGTTATATGACTCAACAATTCTACTCCTAGGTACATACCCAAAAGAATTGAAAATAGGTACTCAAATACTTCTACACAAATGTTCATAGCAGCATTATTCTCAAGAGTCAAAAAGCAGAAACAACTCCAATGTCCATCAACTGTTGAATGGGAAAGATGTGGCATATACATTCAATAAAATATAATTAGGCAATAAAAAGGAATGAATTACTGAACCATGTAATGAGGCTGAACCTTCAAAACATACTCATTGAAAGAAGCCAGTCACAAAAGACCATATATTATATGATTCCGTTTATATAAAATATCTAAAATAAGCAAAATTATAGAGACAGAAAATAGGTTAGTGGTTGCTAGGGGGTGGGAGAATGGAGGACAGAGGAATGATAACTAAGGGGTATGGGGTTTGTCTTTGAGGGTTCTAAAAATCTAAATATTTCTGAAATTGATTGTGGTGATAGTTGGACAACACTGAATATGCTAAAAACCAGTGAACTGTACAGTTT
Source organism: Monodon monoceros (assembly GCF_005190385.1). NCBI lineage: Eukaryota > Metazoa > Chordata > Mammalia > Artiodactyla > Monodontidae > Monodon > Monodon monoceros. The sequence continues at coordinate 36,953,804 of NW_021703781.1, forward strand.
AAAATGGTGAATTTTGTGGTATTTGAATTATATCTCAATAAAGTTTTTATTAAGAATTAATTCTACCAAGGACTAAAAAGACAACTTGAATAAATGGAAAGGCATGTTCTGTTCTTGTATAGGAACATTCAAAATCATGAAGATGTCAATTCTTCCTAAGTTGATCTATAAATCTATTTTTAAAATATCTACAGGATATTTTTGGCACTAAATGATTCTAATGTTCATTTGGGAAAAAAAACAATCAACAGTAGCTCAAATAATTCTGAAAAAAGAACAAGGGACTTACCAGAGGTAAAAAGAGAGTATAATAAAATAATCAGATATTTGGGCAAGCAAAGTTGAAACATTGTATACTAAGCTGGGAATCAGCCTTGCTGCAGTGCTGGCCAAGTAGGCTTGCGCCAGCTTTTGGGTCCCTAGGTGTTTGAGTCACTCAAGGGTAATTTTTTTATGTTGAACCATATGAAATACTTGTCTTTGACCTACAAAAATATCAGTTTCAACTTACTATGGTTTAACTTAGTATTTGGAATGACAAAATGAGGGGAAAATCACAGCAGGGAATCTGAGTCAAAGTCTTTTGCCAGTGGCCAAAAACAAGGAAACCAAGTATCATACCAAGATTAAGGGCCTTAAAACTGGTCCCCAATTCAGAGATACAGCTCATAATTGGCAGCTGATGCAATTGTGGAACTGGAGCAGGCTGGGCATGAAGTGAGCAAAGTCCCAAGGAACAGCTAAAGAGGATCCTGGGCAATTTGGGGCTTTCTTTGATTGGCTATGAGTGGGAATGTGGTGAAGTACAAAAAAGGGTGACGGGTCTGGCTTGAAGATGCAGGGTCAGGACTGATCACAGAGACTCACGTGGAAAAGGGGAATTGGAGTGAATATGAGATGCAGTTGTCATCAGGCAATATATATGGTTCAGTTCTCAAGTTGGAAGCCAAGCAAATTACTATCAGGAATCAAGACACATAAATGCAATGTGTGATCCTTGATTGTATCCAAGATTAGGGAAAAATCACTATAAAGAATGTTATTGGGACAACTGGGCAATTTTGAATATGGACAATGTTAAGTAACAGTACTATATCAATATTAAATTTCCTGAGTGTGATAATTATTGTTATGTAGCAGAATATTCTTGCTCTTGGGAGATGATATAAATGGAAGGTTTTTTTTTTTTTGGTAAATTTATTTATTTATTAATTTTGGCTGCATTGGGTCTGTTGCTGCACGCAGGCTTCTCATTGTGGTGGCTTCTCTTGTTGCAGAGCATGGGCTCTAGGCACGAGGGCTTTAGTTGTTGTGGCTCTCGGGCTCTAGAGTGCAGGCTCAGTAGTTGTGGCCCATGGGCTTAGTTGCTCTGCGGCATGTGGGATCTTCCTGGGCCAGGGATCGAACCCGTGTCCACTGATTGGCAGGCGATTCTTAACTACTGCACCACCAGGGAAGTCCCTAAATGGAAGTATATGGGGATAAAGTGACATGATACCTGCATCAAATTGCTTCTGAAAAATAGAGACAGAGACACAAAGTAACTGTGGCAAAATATTAACAACTAGTGAATCTAGATGATATATATTTGATATTTTTCAAAATTAAAAAAAAAAACTTGGAAGGGATAAAAGGAATACTAGCATACATTTGGTCCACTTGATATCTATTGCTCTGTCAGATGGGGAACACTTAGCAAAAATAGGAATCAGGTACTGGTGAACATGTTTTAAAAAGTAGACACTAGGGGGCTTCCCTGGTGGAGCAGTGGTTGAGAGTCCGCCTGCCGATGCAGGCGACACGGGTTCGTGCCCCGGTCTGGGAAGATTCCACATGCCGTGGAGCAGCTGGGCCCGTGAGCCATGGCCGCTGAGCCTGCACGTCCGGAGCCTGTGCAACGGGAGAGGCCACAACAGTAAGAGGCCCACGTATCGCAAAAAAAAACCACAAAAAACAAACTAACAAAAACAGATTAACAGGAGAAAAGCATATATAAATTCATTTAGTATAAGTTTTATGTGATACAGGAGACTTTACAAGGAAATAAATACCCAAAGAAACAGTTCGACTTGAGTATATTTATACCAGGTTTAATCAAGAGTGGACAGTCATGGAGGAAAAGGATAGTTTAAGGCATATGAGGTAATTGGAGGAAACTTAGCAAGGCCTCTCTGTTAGGATTCTTCTTGGCATCCTTTGGTCTTCAGAGATTAAGATACTCTTTTCTCCAGGTATAGGAAGGGCAAATTTGAGAGTTTTATGATCTGTTTCAGGGGAGAAGGGCAAGGGGGTAAAGGTCTGAGTGACCTTGCTTCTGCTGTTTTCTCAAAATCCTTCAGCTTCCATATGCCACAGTGCCACATTCTGGGGTAGTGTATCCAGAACCCCATCACTATATATAAGATCATGTCATCTGCAGGGATAGTTTTACATCTTCCTTTACATTTTGGATGCCTTTTATTTCTTTTTATTGCCTAATTACTCTGTCTAGAACTTCTATTACTATGATGAACAGAAGTGGCAAGAGTGGACATGCTTGTCTTGTTCCTGATCTTGGGGGAAAGCTTTCAGTGTTTCATCATTGAGTATGATTTTAGCTGTGGGTTTTTCATGCATGACCTTAAGGACACACATTCTTCTTGAGTGTTTTCTATGTGCCAAGCATTTCTAAGTGCTCTGCATGTATTATCTCGTTAATTGTACATAACCCTGTGAAATAGGGATTATTGTCCTTTTTACAGATGAGAAAACTGAGGCACAAAAAATCTGTTCCCTCCATAAGTGAAATTTTTGCATGTAGTTTTTATTTTTACACAAAGCATGTAGTATTTTTATTAAAATAGTGAGTTATTAGAATATACTAAGCATTAATTCTAAAACAAATTTTGTAGCATCACGAATCACACTATATTGTGAATTTAGATCACACAATCATTTATTAGATGGTGGTTTACTGCAGTCCAGTGCTAAGCTCATGATTACTCTGTACTCTGAGTACTTAGTACACAATTGTGCACTGTTGCGGTTCTTAAATACTCATTGCTTTATCGATATTTATTTTCTAATATATGCAAAAATGATAACTTTTTTCTAGATAAGAACGGTATTATCACTTTGCAACATAAAATAGTTCAGTTAAATGGTCTAAGAATTCACCATTGCTTAGTTGTTAAGAACCAGCACCCTGGAGCCAGATGGTCTAGATTCAAGTACTGGCTCTATTATTTGTGAGCTGTGTGACCTTGAGCAAGTTATTTACCCTCTCTGTGCCTCAGTTTCTTTACCTTAAAATGAGGAGTAATGCAGACAAACCTAAATTTTGTAGAATGGGGACATTCTACAAAATGACTGGCCAGTACTTTCCAAAAGTATCAAGTTCATGAAAGGAAAATTTAAAAAATAACAAGACTAAGGAACCATCCCAGATTAAAGGAGCCTAAAGAGACACAACAACCGAATGCAATGTGGGCTGTTAGGTGGGATGCTGGGGCAGGAAAAGGCATTAGAGGGACAAATAATAATTGGCTATATGAATATACCAGCTCTCTCCTCCCCCACAGAGAGAGAGAATTCTGAGTAGTGTGTTTTGCGGTGCCTTCCAAAGACTCCCTACAGTAGAAGGCTCCAGTCACTCACTGCGATAGCTTGATTCTTAATACGTCCTTTATTGGCTGCTGCCTTCCATTCTCTGTTTCCTCACTCCCTGCCCAGTGTTCACTCTACCTCCCCAATAAACTACCTGCTCTAAAGTCCTTGTTGCAAGGTCAGCTCCTAAGGGAATTGAAACTAGGACATTTCATTCCACTGATATAAAGCACAAAAATAGCTAGAATTAATCTATGCTATTAGAAGCCTGGGTAGAGCTGGATGGGGACAGAAATGGGGCTCCTGGGGTGTATGTAATGTTCTGTTTCTTGATCTAAGTACCGGTTATATGACTTTGTTCCATTTGTGAAAATTAGCTGAGCTGTATAGCTACAATAGGTGCTCTTTTCTGTAGGTATATTATAATCCCCCCCCAAAAAAAACAATAATAATTCTGTTAGTTTGGGCAGAGTGTTTTTGTTTTTTGGGGTTTTTTTTCAGTGAAGGAATGGTAAAAATTCTTACTCACTGGCTTGGCAATGAACACAGGGATAATACATTTATATTAGCTAAAACAACAAATCATTTTTATAATTATTTTTCTGGTTCACATATGGTCAGTAAATGAGAAGAAGCAAAGGCCAAAGAGATGAGAACTTGGGCCAGGATGGCAAAGGAGAAGACAAGAAAAAGAAGATAAAGGTGGCATAGTATTCACAGATCAAGAAAGAGATAAAAGGAAGCAAGAGACAACAAAAAAAGAAACACAGATGTTTTTATCTCCCTAGGGTCAGAATAGGTTATAAAGCTTCCTCTCCAGGAAGACATATATCATATGCTGTCAATTAAATGTGGAATATAAAATCAAAGACAAAACCAAGCAAGCAAACAACACTCCTCAAAATGAACTCGGACATTCAGAGAAGAGATTGGTGGTTGCCACAGGCGGGGGCTGGGGGATGTGAGAAATGGGTGAAGGAGGTCAAAAGGTACAGACTTCCAGTTATAAAATAAATAAGTCATGGGGATGTAATTTACAGCATGGTGACTATAATTAATAATACTTATTTTATATTTGAAGGTTGCCAAGAGAGTAATCTTAAAAGTTCTCATCACATGGAAAAAATTTGTAACTATGTGTGGTGATGGATGTTAAGCTGACCTGCAGTGGCGATCCATTTTGCAATATACATGAATATCAAATCATTATGTTGTACACTTGAAACTAATATAATGTGATATGTCGATTATACTTCGAACAATTTTTTTAAAAGACTCCTTTCCAAACCTTAGAAGCACAGACATTCATAAAATGACCTCTATTTCTTACATTCAATAAAGAAAAATTTCATTGAAGAAAACTGCAGAGTCAGTCCCAGTTACAAAGGAAGTGCATCTCTTTTCGAAGCATCATGTTATCATACTGTGGCCTTTTGCCAGAGGACTCAAGATTTATAGCCAAGGCAGAGAGGATATTTCCCACTGGCACCTGCCTGGTGGTTTAAGTGTTAAACCCAAGCCTCAGAGGAGAAAGTCCCCATTCTTGTTGCAGATTGTAATGAAAGACTAGGAAGGAGGTATCTGAACCAGCTCTGTGAATTTTATTTTAGGTTGGACTGAGCAACAATATGCATATCAAAAAACCAAGCAGATTGGCCTTCCCTGATGGCACAGTGGTTAAGAATCTGGCTGCCAATGCAGGGGACACGGGTTCGATCCCTGGCCCAGGAATATCCCACAAGCTGCGGAGCAACTAAGCCCGTGCGCCACAACTACTGAGCCTGCGCTCTAAAGCCCACGAGCTGCAACTACTGAGCCCACGTGCCACAACTACTGAAGCCCACTTGCCTAGAGGCCGTGCTCTGCAACAAGAGAAGCCACGACAACGAGAAGCCCGTGCACTGCAACGAAGAGTAGCCCCCCGCTCACCACAACTAGAGAAAGCCCGCGCACAGCAACGAAGACCCAATAGAGCAAAAAATAAATACAAATAAATTTATAAAACAAAAAAAACAGCAGATTATCATGAGATTTATAAATATTTGTCAGCTACTCTTTCAAGGTCCTCCCTACAGATATTAACCCTCCTTTTTTTTTTAAACAGGAGATTCCAGGTTGACATATATTTAAGTTAAACTGAACTCTTTAGTGCAGACACTAAAACATTATTGCAATACATTGTAAAAGCAAGTTCAAATGTCATAGCATGTGTATGAGTGCACACACACACACAAACCTACTTTGAGCCTGTGTCTGACATTTTCTACTCTCCTAAGTAAAGAACAAAACTTTTGCTGAGATTTTTTAAAAAGTGTAATTTAGGGATTTAAGATTATGCAATTAAAACAGTCTGAAAGTTACTCCCCTCCATGCTGTATCCTTATAAATGATACAACAGATATAAGAAATAAATTGTTGACTTCATGTCTGGGCTTGAAATCATGAAGGGGGATTGCTTGAGAGTACAGAAACAAACAATGTGGCCCCCCCAAAGAAAGAAATTGATATGAAACCATGGGAGAAGTCAAGCCCCCAGGTAACCTAAGTTTACACCCACATAGGAATTCTGCTGAATCCTGAATCAGGTGGGAGAATTCTAAACCAGAAAATTAGTGTACAGTCAAGAAGTGCTAGTGTCCGAGGAATGCCACTGCCATGGAAGATAGATAACAAACTATCTAAAAACTAGCAAATGGAAGATCTTATATGTGATCAATAGATCAATTAAAACAAATTCATTTAGTATATTCAGCAACACAAAGCAAAATAATACCAAAGAATTATGAAAAAGAACCAATTAGAAATCTTGAAAATTAAAGCCCAAATTGTTGAAAAGAAAAACCTCAAAAGATAGTCTGAGTAACAGAACAGACACACTGTGTGAATTAGCAAGCTGGGGATTAAGTTTACGGGGTCTTACAGAATAGAACAAAGAAAAAAAGAAGATGAGAAAGTTTAGAGACATAAAGAATGGATAAGGACATTTTACCTTTCATTTAGGAATTCCAGAGGGAGAATATAGAGAGAAAGGAGGAGGTAGTATTTAATCAATGGCTAAGCATTCCCCAGAAGTGAAGAAAGCTAAGAAATTTCAGAACATCAAAATAAAGAAAAAAATGCAAAAAGTTACCATAGCAGAAAGATAGTTTAGCTTTAAAGAAATAAGGATCAGATTTTCATTGTAAATTTCATTAGCAACACACCAGGAAGACAATGAGATGATATCTTCAATGAGCTGTTGGAAAATAACTGTCATTTTAGAATTCTACACTCAGCTACAGTATCACTTTAAAGCACAGGCGAAACGAAGGCATATTTTAAGTATTCAGCATTTAAGAACGTTTAGCACCAACAGATTCCCACTGAAAGAACTACTTAAGATGTACGCCTACATACAAAAAAGGCTGAAGGAATACAGAGGGAAAAGCAGTATGAAAAAAAGTAATCTTAGCCAAGTAATCTTGCACAATTCAGTCAATCCTATAGCTTAAGACTAAATTAGTATTAATTGCCAAACATGTTTAAAACAATTTAGAATTAGAATTCTGGATGATATGAACAGGGGAGTTGGGGAGAAGGGAAACAGCAGAAGGAAGTGAAAATGTCTTCTCCTGTTTAGGAAGAGTATATACATACTGATTACTTTTAGATTTTGTTAGGCAAGTATAACTTTATGTGTGGGTATAAAAAATTAAGAGTAACCATTAGAAAAAAAGGAATAGAATGTATAAATTTCACACCAACAGAAGAAAAGAAATGCAACAAAGAAAATTCAATCAACCCAACAGATATCAGGAATGGGGAGAAAAAAGAAACAGAGACCATAGGAAATAGAACACACAAAGTAAGGTAATACGGTTAAATCCAAACAAATGATTGACTATAATAGGAAAAAAGATTTAAGTGAATAAAAAATGGGAGATTCATGTGAAAACACCATTCGAGGAAAATTAAAATTGCCAATAAGCTTAAGAAAAGATGTTCAATCTCACCAGTTATCAAGGAAATACAAATATATGGCATTGAGATGCCATCTTTACTGCCCAGATTGGCAAATACTTTTAATTTTGGTAATAGCACGTGTTAGTTAGGAAGTTGGGCAAGCAGTTACCCTCATAGCCCACCATTGGGAGTGTATTACTGGCACAATCTGGAGAACAATTTATCATCTCTATTAAAACCAAAACATTTGCATACAGGTGCAAGGAAGTATAGTCAAGGATATTCTAGCAGCATGGCTTATAACAATGAGATATTGGAAAGAACCTAAATGTTTCCCGTAATTGGGAGAACAACTAAATAAGCCATAGCATGTTCATACTGCAGAATACTTTGCAGTCGTTAAAAAGAATAATTTAGATTCATTTGTGATAATATGGACAGGCATATTGTGAATATTTAAAAATACACAGAATGAAAGGTACAGAATTAGTTTATACATGTAAAAGCACATAAATAAATACTGTGTGTGTAGACAGACAGACAGACAGACACATGTACATAAACACCTAGAAGAAGCTCTGAAGGCTTAAACATCAGACTCAGAGTTAAGATCTCCTCTGAGTGGATGAGATGAGATGAAGAGTGGAGTGAGTGGTATGTGTTGGCTTGTGGGGAGAGTTGGGGTGGGGTAGATGCAAGGGCTTTAGTCTTCTTTGTAAAGTCTGATTTTACTTTCAAAGAAATATTTGTGTATTATTTGTTGAATGAGTTTGATTACAGTTTTTTTTTTCCTCTGGATGTGCCTGCCTTTGCACAAATGGCAGATTTGCTAACCTAGCTATCTAGGCATTCAGGGAACGGGCTGAGTAGGCACAAGTGGTTTACCAACCCTTGCACAACAGGATTTATGACCTCTCTTCTCCCTCCCTTCTACCCCACAGTACTCCCCAGATGTTGGAATCTAAGGAAGGAAACGGGGCTGCCATATCCAGCTGTGGAGTAAGGATGGTAGCACCCACTCTTGAATAAGAAGGTTACCAACACCCTGCTAAGTGAAGCTGTGTGTTTGTGTGTGTGTGTGTGTACGCGCGCGTGTGTGCTGGGAAGTCGTCTTTTATGTAAGTACGCTGGAAAAATTATACTTCAGGTAAGGTTTCAGGGACACAATGAACCCTACAGCTTCTAAACTATTAAAGCTTTTTTGTGACCTCCCTTGAGCTATCCACTTTCTGAGCTCTAATGTGTAACATCAAGAAAAGGAGGAACCTTCTCCTCTTTGGCAATGAGAAGTTGGAGACACAGCCAGAACAACTCTTTATGTCACCGATTAGTCTCAGGCTTATGCATTTTGCTATTTTAAATTTCTCCCTTATTTCAAACCAACGTGGAAATATTTAATTAGAGCTCTTCTATAATGATGTTGTTGTAGAAGTAAAAAAACAACAATTCTTTCTGGTTCTCCAAATTCCACACTGCAAAGTCCAGTGTGTTTCCTCTCTTCCTCTCTGACCCCCATGGCCCTCAGAACTTTCTCCATACTCTGAAACCCCAGTAGTAAGTTATAATCTGCAGGATCCATTTGGAATTTACAATATTGAATTCCTATAGTATTGCCAATCGTATTGTACCACTGGTTCCTTCTATCTTTCTATTTCTTTCTCTCCTTTGAAGTTCCTAATGCAGTGGTTGATTGGTTACTTGATTGATTAGAATCTGGAAGTAGCTGGTGTATAATCATCATTAATGCTTGGTTCCCTCAGCTAGCGTTGGCTAGGTGCCTGGGACAATGTCTGGGCAGACCCCTCATCTTCTCCCCTGTGGTCCATTAGCCCAGGATGTTGCAAGGAAACTGTGGGGAGTCCTGATGAGTCTGAGCCTCCCTAAAGCCAACAGTCCAAGAGAGGGCTACTTCAGTTTCTAAGCCTAAGCACTTTTCTTCCATTACCACCCAAGGAGTTTGGCCCCAATACACCCTGCTCCCAGCAAGGATCCACTACATAATTTGTGGGGCCCAGTTCCCTGCCTCCGTGGGGGCCTCCAGAAGCAAGTCCTGACCTCTCTCCACTATGACAGCTCTTTCTTAGTCATTTTCCATATGACAAAGAGACACACTGGCTGTCAAGTCCTGACCTCTCTCCACTATGACAGCTCTTTCTTAGTCATTTTCCATATGACAAAGAGACACACTGGCTGTCAAGGTTGGCACCATGGAGCTGCACTGCTCACCAGGGAACACAGCCTGGCTCTTTATCCCTACATTCTTTAATTTCAGAAGCCTGGGCATCACCTGGGAGCTTGTCAGAAATGCAGTGTCTCAGGCCTCATCTCAGACCTATTCATTTAGAATCTGCTTTTTAACAAGATCCCTGGCAGACACCTGGGCACAGAAACTAAGATTAAGCTCAGAGAAGCTCAGATTAAGGCTCTAGGCCTGGGATCTCCCCTGATACAGTTGACTTCACAAATACCATGGCAGGAAAGTCCTCTAGGATTTTCACTGGTTGACAGTTTTAATCATGTAAGTATAGCAAGAGAATGACCAGTATGACAGGTAGATTTATCTGAATTCTCAGGCATGGTTATTGCAGTGCAAGATCTCTTTAACATGAACAAATTCAATACAAAGCATGATTCAAAAACATTTGAAGGAATACTAGTAAAGAGAGTAAGATTGAACACACAGGAAGGGGAGTTCAAAACAGCACCATTCCAGGAGAAGCAGGAAAGGCTCAATCAAGAACATAGTGGTCACTGGCCTTGGGCGAAAGGGGGGATGACTCTTCCAGAGACTGAAAGAAAGGAGTGGAGGCAGCATGTAGCCTGCTGTTTTTGTTTGCCTAGCATCCCTTCTTCCTGCTTTTGGTAACAGTCCCAACTTTTTGTTTGGGGACCATTTCTGTCCATTCTATGTGGTCTTGGTAGAAAAGCCAATTAGGGGAGTGGGAATATGACCCAAGGGAAGCTAATGAGATTCTATTTACCTCAGGAATGTGAAATTCAGAGGAGAAAACCAAGAAGAGAAGTGACTGGAACTGAGTCCTTCTAGTGGCAGGGGCTCAGAGGAGACTGCCCTAGGTTCCTCTGCTTTATGCTCTTCTCAAGACCAGTGTCTGCTTGCTTTCCTTAAGTTCTGTGAGCTTTGCAATATCTTTCCCCCAAATTCTGGTTTGTTTGAGTTTGCCAGTCAAATTATGTTGTGTGCAAAGAAAGAACTGTATGAGATACAGAAGGTGTAGACATAGAAACATTTTAAGTTGAGGTGAGAAGTCCGTTTTCTCTAGCAGAGGCAAATAGGATGGATACTTTGAACCACATGGTAAAGTTAGGGAAGGGATCTAATCAAGGATAAGGACATAGAGAAAGTATAAGTAAAAGGACTGCCAGTCAGTGCTGAGGGGCCAGCTAAGTTTGTAGAATATGAAATCGCAGTGATTTCCTTGAGTAACCTAGGTGTAGGAAAGGAGAAAGGGCATAGTTGGATTGATTCAAAGCTAGGAGTTAGCAGAGACCATGTGTCAGAAACATAAGGTGGGGATATTAAAGGGCTGTCAAGAGAAGTTAAAAGCTAATATCATGGGCTGCAGGCAGGACAAGCTAGGAAATGAAGCTAAGATGGCGAAATGGGGAGGAGGGGCACTGAGACACTGAGGCTTGGGTTAGTTGAGAACAGACCAGGGAATAAGAGAGAGACTTGGAAGTTTAAGAGGCTGCTCTATTGCAGTCCAGATTTAAAAGTCAGAAAGTTTCAGCTGCTAAGGTCCAGGGTGTGGGTAATCCACGGACTTTGAGAATTGGAATGTAGATTAAGGTTATTAAGGCACATTGAGGCCAGGGTCATCCACATGGTCACTGAAGTTGACCATGATGATGTTATATAAGATGTAAGTTTGGTAACTGGCTCACCTCAATTTTACCAACCAAGTTCTTAAGTGGTTTTATTTAAAAATATTTTAAATGAATGTATGGGAATGGCCAGGAGGTTGGTAGACTGCAATTTAAAACTGAAGTTCCTTCAAGAAACTACTAGCTATAGAGTAACATAATGGCTAATGGTGTGGGTTCCTGGCTCTGCTCCTTTACTGGCTGTCTAACCCTGAGTAAGTTACTTATCCTCCCTGTGCCTCAGTTTCCTCAACTATAAAATGAGCATAAGACTACCCGCCTCACAAAGTCATTGTGAGAATTAAATGAATTAACATGTATAAAGTGGTAAATGCTGAGCACTTCATAAATGTTAGGTATTGTTATTAAAGAGGAGACATTATAAATAAACTATAATATAATGTGATACTTTATGATGAATATTTGTACAAGCATGTAGAAAATAACTGAGGGGGGAGCACTTAAAACTATCCTTGGGATAACCAGGGAAGTCTTCAGTAAAGAGACAGAAGCAAAACAAAGTCCAAGAGTTTGATAAACAAAGGTCATAGGGGAAGTGGTAGGATCTATGTTCAATGCTCACAGTATGACAGGCACCGTGCTATTTTACAAATATTATCACATTTAACACCACATCCCTGCAAGACATGTAACTTCCTTTCACTGAGGAAAACTCACAGGGATTAAATAACTTGGGCACACAGGAATGGAAAGGGTATTAGACAGCATACAAAGGGTATCTAATACAAAGGGAAAAATAACAAACCACTACTCTTACCCCAAAATCCTATTCAAATGGAACTTTGGAATCACAGATCTGAGCTTATTGGGCCCCCAGCCTAAAGAGTCCCACTCAAGGATATCCATATACCAGTTTGTCTACCGCTCCACTCAGTCCAGGTCCCAACATGGGATAGCCTAACTAGTGCCTAACTAGCCTAACTAATAGCCTAACTAACCAAAATTGGAATCTTCATTTTAAAAAGCAAGTTGGTGTGGAAGAAGAAGAACTCTGCTGAGGGGCCTTCAAAGAAGTGTGAGGTGGAATAGGTAGATCACTGAGCGCTCATGGGAAGCTGGGAATGTTGAGGATGGAGTCACATGCAGGGATCAGATTACAAATGGCTTTTGCCTGTCATATGAGAAGTTTGGACTTGATTCTGAGAGCAATGCAGAGGGAGTAAAGGATGTTTAAGGAGGCCCTACACAGTTAGCTGAAACCGAGCATGTCGTTAAAGTACGATGACAGCCAGATACATCAATCTCCAGAAAATCTGGGCTGACCCCCAGACAGGCAGAGGAGACTCAGCAAGGAAGAGGAGCGGCGGCGAGCTCTTCCTCCCTCCACATCGCCGGTTGTTTAAGGCCCCTCGGCTTGTTCTCCCACACCTCCTTTTGGCTCCTCTCTCTAAACACACCTGGCTGCCTGAGTGCTTCCGGGGCTAACCACGCGCCTCCTCCTGCGCCCCCCGGCTGAAGCGCAACCCGGCCGACCCACCCCTTCAGCGCCCCCTGGCGTCTTCACCCTTGCTCTCTTTTTTTTAGTGAAATAATTTTTTAAAAATTTATTTTATTTAAGTATAGTTGATTTACAACGTTGTTTTAATTTCTTCTGTATAGCAAAGTGACTCAGTTATACATATATAAACTTTTTCTCATATTCTTTTCCATTATGACTTACCACAGGATATTGAATATAGTTGCCTGTACTATACAGTAGGACCTTATTCATCCATTCTGTATGTAATAGTTTGCATCTGCTAACCCCAAACTCCCAATCCATCCCTCCCCACCCTCCCTTCCCCTTGGCAACCACAAGTCTGTTCTCTGTATCTGTTAGTCTGTTTCACAGATAGTTCATTTGTGTCATATTTTAGATTCCAAATATGTGATATCATATAATATTTGCCTTCTGACTTACTTCACTTAGTATGATAATCCGTAAGTCCACCCATGGGACTGCAGGGCTCTTCTAACTCGCGTACCTCAGAGAGCCGCCCGGCCTCCTTCCGCGGCGCCCCGCATCCGGTCACATGAGGCGCAGGTCACCTGCTCTCTGGTCACGTGAGGCCGGTCACGTGCCAGGGCCGCACCGCTAGCATCCGGAGACTTTCGGGGCTTAGCGGGTGCGGTCCAGCGGCTCCCTGAGCCCACCGAACTGCACGGCCAGGATGGTGAGGGCGGGGGTTCGGGTTCGGGTTTGGCCCTGACCGCCGCCTCCCCGGAGCTCAGCCCCTCTTCTCGTCCTTCCCGCTGCAGATGAACGGGACCACCCCCGACCAGGAGCGGCCGCCGGTGTCCGAGCCCGTGTGGGAGCGGCCCTGGTCGGTGGAGGAGATCCGCAGGAGCAGCCAGAGCTGGTCGCTGGCAGCCGACGCCGGCGTGAGAGGCGGGCCCCAGGGACCGGAGGGGAGGGCGGGCCTTCTGGCGTGATGCGCGGCCTGCGAGCGGTACCCCGGAAGCCCCCAGTGCCCCTCCACCCAGTCGATCCTGTTGCCTCTCATTGACTCAATAACGCCCCTTCCCGTCCTCGAAAACTCCCGGGTGATAGTCCCCAGGCACTTGGGCGGAGGCGGGGTGGTTGATCTTAGCCCTCTCAGTGCTCCCACCTGGACTGCGGCCCTTCCTTGTTTGGGTTTTCTAGCCAGGCGCCCAACTCCACCCTGAGCGGGGATCGGCTTCCGCCACCTCGCAGGCTTACATGGTACTAGTTAGGCTATTCCATGTTGGGACCTGGACTGAGTGGAGCGGTAGACAAACCAGTATATGGATATCCTTGAGTGGGACTATTTAGGCCGGGTGCCCAATAAGCTCAGAACTGTGATTCCAAAGTTCCATTTGAATAGGATTTTTGGGTAAGAGTAGTGGTTTGTTATTTTTCCCTTTGTCTCTGATCCCTGCAGAATGACAACCAAACAGGACTTTTAAATTCCTCCAGAAACGATATAGCAAATATCCATTGACTCATTGAGACTGTTCTGATGAGCTTTTTAAATGTTTTTTGATGCTACTTGGTCTTTGTACTGTCAAAAGCAGCATCCCTTTTACATTCCAGCACACGGGCGCACACACACACCCAGGCGAAAGGAAATGGGTTCTTTTCTGTTTTGACATGCAGAATAGGTGCATATAATATTGATACTACTGTATGTTTGTTTTTTAAATAGTTACTACAGTTTCTACAGGAATTCTCACAACAGACTATCTCTAGGACCCATGAAATCAAGAAACAAGTGGATGGACTAATTCGGGAAACTAAAGCCACAGATTGTCGACTACATAATGTCTTCAATGACTTCCTTATGCTGTCTAATACCCAGTTCATTGAGAACGTGAGTTACTTAGTTACATCAGACTTATAAAAAAATAATACTCTTAGAAGGAGCAAGAGTCACTGTGATACTAAGTGACCCATTATTAGGTTCTCTAAAATTTTGGTGAAGTAGTAGTTCTTGCTGATTGATGCCCCCCCTTTTTATTAGTAAAGTTTATTTTTTTTCAAGCCTTTGAAAAAACCTAACGATAAAACTTCTTCATATTCCAGTGTTTTCATTGATTTTTAGTTTTGGTGTAGACTGCTGAATTGCATGGCACTCCAACAAGTTTTGTTATGAGCATGCTCTGTAAGGAAAGCCATACACCTGGTCTGATCCTCTGGACACCATCAGGTTATTGATTGTATCCATTATGTCCTGATAAGTTACATTAAAGGCATGTGTGTGTCTACTTGGAATATTCTCAACTAACGTTTTGTTATGATGGCTGAACCTATGCCATAGAATCAGCTCTAAAAGATTATTGAGCTTTAACCCAAGTGCTATTTTGTCTATGTATTTATCAAATTTCTAGGTGCTAGGTTCTAGGAATACATAGATAAATTAGACAGAGCCCCTCCTTAGAGAAAATAACAATCTTCCATAATAGTGTAATTCCAGAATAAAAAGGAAGCAAGTGTGGCTGGAGCCCAGTGACTGTAGGGGAGATTGTTAACAGAGGATGGAGAGGAAGCTTAGTTAAGCTGGTCTGTATTTCTCATAGGGCGGCTAACTTTCTGAGTATCAGTGTTAATTAATCTGTGAAAAGAGAATTAGTAAAGTAGGCTATCTCCTGAGATTGTTAGATGCAAAGTAATAAAAAAAGATTTCAAAAATTGCAAGATTATACAAAGCCCACGATTTAGGATTGTTAAGAAGAGACTAAATATTGTCACGCAGGTATCTTATGCAGCATGTTTGTACATTTTTAGTAGTTCAGGTTGAAATGCCTGAACTACTAGGCTTTTTGGGGAAGCTGTGTGTAAAATAAAGGTCTTAATAAATATCTTATTTAAGATATATCTTAAATATCTCTTTACCAGTAGGTTTAAAATGTAACAAATATTCTCGTCAACTCTGTAGTCATTTTCTGGTTGTCTATACAGAATGTCCATGCTTGGTCCTGAGCATCTTTCCTATTGGAAGAGGCAGTTACAGGACTCTCATCTGTACTTTACTGGCGTATGCAGCCCCATCACTTTTTCATCATGCTGAATTCCGTGTCCTTTTGAATATACCTGTTGTTCTCATTCGGTACCTTTCTTGCTGGATCAGGTGCTTAGCTCTTCTCTGCAGTCAGTGTTGCAGCCCTAGACTGGGCAAGGAATAGAATTGGGAGGCTTCTTTTGTACCTGATGTGCCTGTACCACATTGGTATTGGATTGGTACCCGACTGATACTTTGGGGGTGAGGGGCATCATAAGCTTCTTTTTCTGAATCATAACCTTCAGTTCTTTTTCTTTTCTCTAGCTCTTCTTTTCTGGCCAAGTTTTCTTAGCTTCTCAGTTTCCCATAATCTGGTTTTTGTGGGTGGTTTTTTTTGTTTGTTTTTGTTGATTATTTTTTAGTAATAGTTCTTTATTTCTGTTCACTTCTTGGATTCCCTACTTTCCATCCATCTCTCCATCCCCTTAGTCCTTATGCCTCTTCCCCTGCCATTCTGCAGCCAAATTCCCCTTTAGATGTGCCTGTTGCCACTGCCAAATCAAACTGCTTCCCAGACCTCCCTATAATGCCATGTGTTACATGTTTTTCCATTTGTGGTAGAGCATGATGATGTTGAGTATGGCTAATGCTTAATAAAACTCTGAAATAAACTACCTGCTGATAATACATCTGGCAGTGATTTGACTTTGCATGTGTTTTCTTCAAACCCTGGCCAGTACTCATGTATTACAATTCTGGCTTAAATGACGGTGCCATTTGGTTTCATGGTAGTTTATTGGAAAGATACGCACAGTCATAGGTTTCTGGGTTTTAGTAATTGACCTAGAGGTAGCCAGTAGATTGCAAACTGCATTACAGTTAGTGAAACTAAAGAGCAATCAGGACTTTCCAGGGCAAGAGAAATTAGTGCCTTTAGTAAAGGCTCAAGAGGGGACTCTGAGGGGGATAAATGCTGATTAACAGTGGCCAGTGCATCAGTGTGTTATTTGGAGGGAGTACAATTCTTGAAGCTTCATTAATCTGTTAATTTAGGAATTTTGTCCTGAAACATTAAGTGACCTAGTTAATGACTTCTTTAGTAGCACTTCCCATGATTGTAATTTTACATTTATTGATATGATTCGATGTGTTGAACTCCGCTACTAAATCAACCCCCATATTTTTGCTAAATGTTGTATTCCTTGGGCTCAGCATGAGCCTGATATATAGGGACTAAGTGAATATTTGAATGAATGAATGAGAGATCACAAAAGTGAAAAGGACCAGGGCTGTTTATAACATGTTAAGAAATCTCAGCCCCTCGTCAGCGTTCTCTCTAATTCCCCACCTTCACCTCTTACCTCATCTCCCCAAATGAGGAGAAGATGCTTTGAGGGGAAATATCAAAGATATTTAACAGTTCTGGGAATGGCTACCTGATTTTAAAATGATCAAAACACCCATGAAGCTGTGAGTTGGGTGAAACTGGTAAGGGTGAAGGAAGTTAGCATTGATTTCCTGCTGTGTACTGAGTACTTGAGATGCATGGTCCTGGCCAGCCTCGAAAGATCCCATGGGTTTTATGTATTTGCTGGTTGGTTTCTTAGATGTCATGTTTGGCTTTCCACAGGCTGCTGATCTCTTGTGAGGTAGTTTTTAATGACAAGCAGTAGAAAAAGTAGGGTGTTAATGCTGTTGAGACCTCAGCATGAAGCTCAACCTTTTGGTTAAGTGGTCTCGCTATTTAAAGTCTGAAGTGACCTTGGTAGCTGCCTTGTCTTAAAGTCTCCATTTTAAGATTTATTTACTTTATTTCTTCCTGCCTTTGAAAATTGCTCCCCAAATTTCTGGGTTTTATAGAACAATTTTTTTTTAAGTATGGAAAAAGAAGCATCGTCTGAAATTTCAGATGCCAAAGGAGAGCCTCTTAACATTTTGACATGTATATTCCAAGTCCATTTTCCATGCAGACATTGGGCTTTAAGTGTTTTCCTTTCTCGTTATAAAAGTAATGAACACTCACTGTAGGAGAGATTGGCATATATAAAAAGTATTAAAGTGTGAAAAAATTAAAACTACAGAAATCAACTATAATTCCACCACCCCAAATTACCCAGCCACTGAACATTTTGGCATATTTCTTTCTAAGAGTATATATGTATGTATATAACTTTAACCTTTTCTATATATTGGCAGCCTGCATTTTTTTAATGTTAGTGTATTATTTTATAAGCATTTTAACACATCTGTAAGATTTTGTGAACTTAATTTTTATTGTTTTTATTTCATTATGTGCCTATCATTTAACAATCTCCCGACATCAATTTTTTTAAATAAAATATTTCATGTGTCTAGTAAAGAACAGATAATAACCACAAATGCTAATAATATACACTACCTTACATTAACAGATTTTAATATTTTGCCATATTTGCTTAAAAGGCACCAACTCCCATTTTTTCCCTTAACTCTAAATATTTTCGGTGTGGGCTCCTTTGTATCTCTGCCTTTTTACTCTTGTTACCTGGAGAGTATATCTGTGTGGATGTATATTGGTGCAGGTATACGTAATATGAGGTAGGGATTTCATTTGGTTCATTTCCATATGAGTAACTTTTATTGTGTAGTTCTTTTTTTAAAATAATTAATTAATTTATCTTTCGGCTGCATTGGGTCTTCGTTGCTGCACATGGGTTTTCTCTAGTTGCGGCGAGCAGGGGCTAGTCTTCGTTGCGGTGCACAGGCTTTTCATTGCGGTGGCTTCTCTTGTTGTGGAGCATGGGCTCTAGGCGCGCGGGCTTCAGTAGTCGTGGCTCGCGGGCTCTAGAGCGCAGGCTCAGTAGTTGTTCCGTGGCATGTGGGATCTTCCCGGACCAGGGCTCGAACCCGTGTCCCCTGCACTAGCAGGCGGATTCTTAACCACTTCCCCATCATGGAAGCCCTATTGTGTAGTTCTTTTCCTCACTGACTTATGTGTATGAATGCATATGGATAACTTTTATTGTGTAGTTCTTTTCCTCACTGACTTATGTGTATGAATGCATATGGATAACTTTTATTGTGTAGTTCTTTTCCTCAGTGACTTATGTGTATGAATGCATATGGATAACTTTTATTGTGTAGTTCTTTTCCTCAGTGACTTAGATGTATGAATGTGTGTTTTTGTGAATATAAAATCAAGCTTACATGTAATTGTGGGTCTGTCTCTTGCCTCTGTCTTTTATTATGTTTATCTGCCGTAGTCAGTATCACAATCTTAAATACCAGAGATTTCTAGTAAGTCCTAATAGGGCAAATCCCTGTGACTTCTTTTTATTCAGAATTATCATGGTTATCCTTGGCTTTTTTCTTTCCTCTGTGAATTTGAGGACTATCTTGCTAAATTACCCAGAAAATTCTATTAGCACTTTGATTGGAATTGCATAGAATTACAGATTTGGTGTTTGTGACTTTGCAGTATAAATCTGATGCCATGAGCATCTTATTGTTTGTATTTATTTTTCTTGCAACTAAATTTCAAGAAGTAGAATTCTTGGGTTAGAAGATACGAACGTTTAAAAATAACATTGTTGGGCTTCCCTGGTGGCGCAGTGGTTGAGAGTCCACCTGCCGATGCAGGGGACACGGGTTCGTGCCCTGGACCGGGAAGATCCCACATGCCGCGGAGCAGCTGGGCCCGTGAGCCACGGACGCTGAGCCTGCGCGTCCAGAGCCCGTGCTCCGCAACGGGAGAGGCCACAACAGTGAGAGGCCCGCATACCGCTAAATAAATAAATAAATAAATAAATAAAATAAAAATAACATTAATCAGATTGGCAGATATTTTTAAAAGGTAGGTAACATGGTTCCACTGCTGGCAAAGGTCTGGGAAGTGGGCACTTGAATATGTTGTGGGGACAGTGTGAGTTGCTCCACATTTGTGGCCAGAAATCTGGAGGTAGCTATTAAGCCTAAAAAACAGTTTTGTCCTGTGACTTGGCAATCCTATTTTTGGGAAGCCTATAGAAATAAAAGATCCAGGGCCTAAGAATTTAGTATATGTGCATATGTTTACAACAGTTTATTTACAACAGCAAAAACTGGAAATCTCCTTAATGTTCCCTAATAGAGAATTATTGAATTAATCATAGTCAAGTTCACACCATAGAATATTGTGCAGATATAAAAAGGATTGAATCAAATCTATTTGCATTGACCTAGAAAGTGGTTTATGTAAATATCAAGTGAAAAAGTGGGGCAGAGGAATGTGTATAGTATAAGTGCATTTTTATTTAAAAGCAGGGAAGAGTGGGAGAACTCTGAATATGTGCATATGTCTGTATATATTTGTGTATGTTTCTATGTGGGAAACATAGAGGAGCACACACCAAGCATAAATTGCTTATTCTGAGGGTTTGGTTGGAGGCAAGGATGGAACAATTTTTAAACACATCTCTTTCACTTATATCTTTATATTGACTTTTTAATTTTTAATTGACTTATAATTCACATACCATAAAGTTCACCCTTTTAAAAAGTGTACAAGTCAACAAGTGTTAGTGTATTCACAAAGTTTTGTAACCATCACCAATATCTAATTCCAGAACATTTTCATCATTGCACTATTTATAATGAGAATGTTTTACTTTGGAAGTTTAAACAACAATATATAGTTAAAAAAGGAAATTACAATGAGTTGCCAGAGTGATAGATCTATTTTGGAAAAGAGAGGCTGCCTGCTCCAGCTGTATGGGTCAGTCCCATGCCTGGCCTTCTGGCAAATCATTGGTGGGCTTGGCCTATCTATTTTCTTATAAATGGGATAATAAAAATTTAGCAGCCATTTTAAGCAACAGGATTAAAATAACTTACCTTTACCGTTTCCACTGTGCAAAATGTTAAAGCTCTTGTTACCTAGTAGGTAAGTTCTACCACTTGGTATTCTCATAGCCTCACATTTAAGTACCTGTATCATTGCTCTGTCAGCATTAAGTATTAGATTAAACAAGAAAGTGTGAACACCAGTTTATTATTGTTTTTGTGACTGTGGTCAACAATGAGATTGAAGGTTTTTTTCTCACGTTTCCTAGTCATTTGTGTCTTTTTTTTTAAACTTAATTTTGGCAGAGTTGACTACTGTTCTTTGCTTTTTACCCTTGACCAGCGGCCTCAGCCATTTGTTGAATAATCATTTCTTCCCCATCTTTGTCTTTTTTAAATTGTGTATTGAATTCTTACATTGTGATTGATTCCAAATGCTGTTTTGACCATTCCAAACTGAATTTGCTTCTGTATTTAGCGTGTATATGATGAAGAAGTGGAGGAGCCGGTGCTCAAGCCTGAGGCAGAAAAACCAGAACAGGTACTTGCATTAAATCACTCTTCTGTTGGGCTCCTTATGAGAAGAAAAGTGGTGGAGATTTGTGATGTGGCTGGTGGAGGGATTGTGGGCAGGGAGATGGACACGGGGGGAAATGGGAAAAGCTGCTCCTGACAGCCCAACAATTGAACTCTTTAGTTTGTTTGTGAAATTTAGTGTATTAAGAAATGTATAGATTAAGTTCCTGAATTCTGGCTTAAGAATAGAGCAGAGGTATGCAGAGATTTTCTGTAAAGGACCAGATAATAAATATTTTGTTTGCTGGCCGCATTGACCTACGTCTCTTCGCTTCTTTTTCTTCTCTTCCTCCTCCCCTTCCCCCTCCTCCGTTAAAAATGTAAAAACCTTTCTTACCGTGAGGGCTATAAAAAATGTAGGCCATGCTGGGCTGTAGTTTGTGAGTTCTTTGAAGATTGTGCTTCCCTATCCTTTCGTGGCTGCTTTGATTCTTATTCCTACCAGTTTAAAAATGAAAGTAAGATGAAAGCCATATTGCTTGTAACATATGAAGATGTTAGACTAAAAAAGGATATTAGAAACCAGCTACAGTTCTGCCTATTTCTAGCCTTAAAAAAATTTTTTTTTAAATCTTTATTTTTAATAGTACTCAGGGATTTGCTAACCATTTAAGTGCAATAGTATCTGCTAATACCAAGTCAGGGGGCAATTTTAAGGTGATAGCTATTTAGTGAATTATTTTTAAAACATCCATTATATATTTATTTCACAGGCATGTTTTCGCACACTTAGTACAACGTTAGCTATTTAACTCAGAATCAAGCATACCAGAGTGCAGAAAAGATGCAGCCAAAACAAAAAAGCTAAATCAGAAAGACTTCCACACTTGAGGTAGTATAAAATACTCTTCAGATTTTCCCCTTTGGCTGTCAAAACAACACTATGGTTTGGTTCTTTGTGTAATTATGTATCAACTTCTAGAATATTTGTGAGGAAGGGAAATGACACTAAAGATATTTTGCAATATTTCTTACAACTGATGACACAGTTGAGTGTATGAGAGCTGCTGTTATAGGAAGTGGAGACCTGTGGAATATTTTCAGCAGGTTGGTGATGTGTACAGAGTTTTGTCGGGGTTGGGGGCATTGTTCTAGGGTGATGTACAGGATAGATTAGAGATGAAACTGACCCTCTCTTGGTTTGAAACAAGTTTATAGAATAATCGTAATTGTCCAGTTATTTTTTTTTTAGCTGTAATTGAAAAATGACATCTCTGGCTGGGGTATTTTCTTCTAAGTCTTAACTCCTAAAATTGTCCAAAGGATCATTAAGCAAGGTCAGTGGGATACAGCCATGGCAAAGCTAAAAGTCTAGGCCCTTCGTTCCTCCAGTAGCAGGGAGGTGAAGTGCCCCTGGATGTCTTGTGATGTGCCATTCATTATTAAGATTCTTTTACATAGCCTATAAAAGCTGAACCATCACACCATAGTTGTGCTTTTGTTTTTGTAGATGATGAACCTGGAGCTCCAGGACCTTACGTAGTTCGATGTGTGTTCAACACATAGACAAACTTGGGTTTTACCACCCCAAAGTCTGTGTTGAGGCATTCAGCAGAATCTGACTTTTAACGTTTTTAATTGTTTAACATTTTAAATTGTTAAGAATTTAACATTTTTAATTAAAATTTGGGGGGTTTTTTGGAGCATGAGTCTAGGCTTTAGCAAACATTCCCAGTGTTTTATTAGGGTGGTATCAATATACTGGAGATCTTACTGAACAGTATTTTTTCCTAGGAGAAGACCCGGGAACAGAAAGAAGTAGATCTGATTCCTAAAGTCCAGGAGGCTGTGAACTACGGTTTACAAGTGTTGGACAGTGCATTTGAGCAGCTAGATATAAAAGCAGGAAACTCAGACTCTGAAGAAGATGATGCTAATGAGCGGGTGGAATTGATCCTTGAGCCAAAGGTAAAGACATTCAGTTGAAATATTTATTGTCGCACCTGTTGGGTTTGGGGTACTTTACTTGGGCACAGAATTGGTAAGACATGGACTTCACTTCTAGGAAGTGAGGCTGTCACTTAGCAGTCTCAGACTGACTCCATCAATCAGAAAGAGTTGCTGTACACAAGCATCGATTGAGCACTTACTAGGTACTAGCATGCCAAGTTGGGGGAGTACAAAGACGCAGGACATGGTTCCTACCCTCAGGATGCTTATTACAGCAGTACCAGATGGTGGGAGAGAGGAGGCTTTACAAGAGTCACCACCATAAGTGCTCTGACTTCTAGCCGGGGAAATGAGGATGAAGATGAGATTTGAACTGGGTTTTGAAGGATGAGGAGGCTCATGAGAGGTAGGGATTGTTGGGAACCTGACATTCTGCAGCTTGCACCAAGAGGGAACCTCCAAAGTGTGGAAAGACATGTGGGTTGTTCCCAGGTTTTGGCCAATATGAATAAAGCTGCTGTGAGTGTTCACGAAGGAACTATTAGCAGATGTTTATCGCTTTACTGTTACTTTCTCTCAGGCTCAGTAGTAAACACAGGAGGTTGCCTTACTGATTTTGAGAGTCCTTGTGACACATAAGTGCCTTGTGAATTGAAACATGCTGCAAAATCAGTCTCTTCTAGTCCTTCATTTCACTGCACATTTTTCTTCTGATTTGAGCTCATAGTGCCAAATTGGGGCTGATCCTTTAACCGTGATATGCTCGCCGGCTTGCTTTTTCACTATAGGGATTAAGAAGTCAGCAGCAGACCCTGGGAAATGTATTGCCTGGGCCACACTTGCTACTTCCAAGTCACACACCACTTTCTCTGTTACAGGAGGACTTTGGAAACAAGCCTCCTAAGTCAGTGAATTAGCTCAATTAGCACTTCCATTTCTTTGCACTAAATTGGTTGCTGTTGTATCTTTTACACTAACCTTCCCAAGCTTTCTGTCATTGGTGAAGCATCAGAATTGTTCTTGCCTGCACCCAGGTTCTTTTCTATAGGGAGGAGATATTAAGGCCAAAGGGCCATGCCTCACTGTGAAGATGGGAGGTCGCCCCAGGGTGGAGAGATTTCTTTTCTTTTCTTTTCTTTTTTCCCAAGTCTTTTACCTCCTTAGGTATGTTTATTCCTACATATTTTATTCTTTTTGTTGCCATGGTGAATGGGATTGTTTCCTTAATTTCTCTTTCTGATCTTTCGTTGTTAGTGTATAGGAATGCAACAGATTTCTGTGCATTAATTTTTGTATCCTGTAACTTTACCAAATTCATTGATTAGCACTAGTAGTTTTCTGGTGGCATCTTTAGGATTATCTATGTATGGTATCATGTCATCTGCAAACAGTGACAGTTTTACTTCTTCCTTTTTTTAAAAAATTAATTAATTTTATTTATTTATTTTTGGCTGTGTTGGGTCATTGTTGCTGCGCACGGGCTTTCTCTAATTGTGGCGAGCGGGGGCTACTCTTCGTTGCGGTGCGCAGGCTTTCCATTGTGGTGGCTTCTCTTGCTGTGGAGCACGGGCTCTAGGCATGCGGGCTTCAGTAGTTATGGCATGCAGGCTCAGTAGTTGTGGTTCGCGGGCTCTAGAGCACAGGCCCAGTAGTTGTGGCACATGGGCTTAGTTGCTTCACGGCACGTGGGATCTTCCCAGACCAGGGCTCAAACCTGTGTCCCCTGCATTGACAGGCGGATTCTCAACCACTGTGCCACCAGGAAAGCCCTTTACTTCTTCTTTTGGAGTGCTTTCTTAACTCTAAATTTTTGATGTGTGTGATGGCCTGCAGTGGAAGGATCTCCAACATGTACTATTCTGTAGACAGTATCCTTCATTTTGTTTTGTTGTTTTATCATCTGGTCTTATTTTACCAATTTCACTTCTCTAAATTCTACAGTGTGAACCTCTGGGGCATATTATTATTCTCTTCTTTGGGTTATTTTTTTCTGCTGGGTAGGTTCTCACCAGTCTGTTGGAGACATTCCTTTAGTTAATTATGTTGACTGTGAATATTTGCCTAGTTGCCACTCTGTTTCTTTTCATCTAGCCCATGCTTTATGTTCTGTGTTCCTGCGTCTCTGCCCTGATGAAGTGTGAAGGAGTCCTCCTCCATTCCCTTCCTTTGTGCCTTATTTGTGTCCTGTTTGTACACATGTCCCCCTACCCACCTGCCTTCTCAAGTCATAAAACCATTTGGGTTATTTCCTCAGTGTGCTTCTCCAAATTTAGGACTTGGTTCTTGAGATTGATTGATTGGTTGATTTTTGCTCACCGGAGTTGAATTTTAGGGGAGGAAGATAGGTTACCATCATCAAAGGTTGCCAGAATTTCTGGTTTCTTTCCTTGGTCCTCCTCCTTTTGGACATATTACTATGAAGTTGTGCCCCTTTCCTTGTTTGGTTACTGCTAGTAAACTTTTTGCAAGCCTTTGCCATTTTTGTTAATAAGGCACTTGAGAAGGGAGATTCTATGTGATTCAGCTTTACTTTTCCATCTTTACCTAGGATTCAACTTTTTTTTTAATCAGTGATTTAAAAAAAAACCCTGCTGTGTTTCTTATTCTCCAATTTCATTATGTAACTTTTGGGCGGTAGTCAGATGGAACAAGATGTCAAATGGAATACCTAATTTTATTTTCAACCTAAATATTTAATGGCTTATTCCCTTTCATTGTTTACAGGATCTATACATTGACCGTCCTTTACCTTATTTAATTGGGTCAAAGCTGTTCATGGAGCAGGAAGATGTAGGTCTTGGAGAGCTATCTAGTGAAGGTACTCTTTTGCACCAAATAGTTTTGTTGCTTTTAACATTTATATCTGAACTTTTTATTTAAAAATAATTTCAAACTGTACATTAAAGTTGTAAGACTAGTAGAGAGAGCTCCCACATACTGTTTACCCAGGTTTACCACTTGTGAACATTTCACCACATTTGTTTTATCCTTCTCTCTGTATATACATAATATTTTTTTCTGAACCTGTTTGGGAGACATCATGCAGACGTCCTGCCCTCTTACTTCTCCGTACGGTTGGCAGTCTGTGTCCATGGGTTTTTGCGTCTATGTATTCAACCAGCCTGGATTGAAAATATTTGGGAATAAAAAATTCCAGAAAGTTCCAAAAGCAAAATTTAAATTTGCCACACACAGACAACTATTTACAGAATGTTTATTTACATTGTATTTACAACTATTTATGTATCATTTACATAGTATGAGGTATTATAAGTAATCTGGAGGTGATTTAAGGCTGTATACAGGAGAAGAATGTGGGAAGGTATGCGTGTAGGTTATATGCAGACTATGCCATCTTGGTATCTGTGTGTGTGTGTGTGTGTGTGTGCGTGTGCGTGTGTGTGTGTGTGTGTATGTGTTGGGGAAAGGGGGTCCTGGAACCAATCCCTCGAGGGACAACTGTATTTCTGTGTGTGTTTTCTAAGAATAAGAACTTTCTCTTATAGCTGCATATTCTGCATATTCATTCGCACATCTGTCATCTTGGTTGGACATGTCTGTTGGGCTTTGATGTGAGGCTTTTAATATGTCTATCTTGTTTATTAATAGAAAAATTATCAAAGTGGTTGAATTCTGTGAGACTTGGCTAATATGTACAAATCAAGCATACTTGACTTTTCAACCTCTTCTTTAGATGTAATTTTTATATGAAATAAAGTCACCAATTGACTGTTCTCCGACAACAGCAGCAAAAAGTATAATTATCAAAGTTAGGAAATTTTAACTGGATGTAGTATTAGCTAATCCTCAGTCATATTCAAATTTTGCCAGTTGTCCCAATAATGTTCTTTATAGTCTCTCTTTTTCTCTGTTTCAGAATCCAGTCCACTCACTGCATTTAGTTGTCAAATCTCTCTAGTCTTCTTTCAATCTGATACCATTTCTCAGCCTTTTTTTGCTTTTTACAACCTCAACATCTTCGAGGAGTGCAAACCAGTTTTTTTCTTTGTAACTAATATACATTTTTTGTAACTCATAAGTATCTTGTGGGGTGATACTTTGAGGCTATGTAAATGTTCCATTCCTCACTATAGTGAAGATACTTTTAATTCCAGTTAATGGGTATAGATGGTTTTATCAAAATCTTTAGATGCTGATGTATGGTGGTTTGTGATCTTGGAAGGGAACTAAGGATCTTTTCTTATGAATATTGGCGATAACCTTTATCTTTCTTCTCACCAGAAGGTTCAGTAGGCAGCGATCGTGGTAGTATTGCAGACAGTGAAGAAGAGAATGAAGAAGAGGTAAGGGCTTTCTGGTGTGTCCAGGTCATGGTGGGCAGGAAACTTAGGGTGTGTTTAGTGGGCTAAATAAATAACGTATTTGTGAATTAGCAATTTGTTTACATAAATCTTTTAATAGTGACAGAAGCCATATTCTGAAGCTTTTCCCCTTGGGGTGGGAGTTCCTTTTTGTCGTGTATACAAAAACCAAGGAAAACTGCTTTAATCTCTTTTACCATTACCCTCTCACCTCCCCACCAAATTCTCTTCTTGCCAATATATTTTGAGGGTGGCAGCTTAGATGTTTCGGTGGAATCTCTGCTTGAGATACAGTCTTTGAGTAAGTTCTATCTTTGAGTAATTCTAGGGAAAAAGTCCACATTTAAAACTTTCTTTTACTATAAAGACTTTCTAGACCAGAAGGATCCTGAAAGCATCCACTTACATGTTAGCTTTGCTGCTGCCTGTGGCATCTTCATACCCACAGAGCATGATCTGACTCCCTGCTCTACGGTCTCAGGGTCTGTGGGCCTTGGCCACTGTTGTATCTGGGGTTGTTCCTTTAAATGGAATACTCGTTATTGCAAAAGTCAGAAACCCTTTGAAGGTTAGTCCCTGAGTGTTGATTTATAAACGGAGACAGCTTTGTATGTGTGCTCCCCTTTTCTCCTCTGTTTCCAGTCTCCATTTCCTGTCCTCCTCCCTCCAGCCCTCCCAACAAAAAAAAACCTAATAGTAGGAAATAAACTTTTCTAAAATAACCTTGCTGTATAACTGATTGTCTTTAGCTAAATCCTTTGCTTTTAGCCATTGAAGCAACTCTTTACCTCATTGCTTATATTAAGTACTCATGTTCCCTTCTTGGGCCTGATGAATTAATTGTCCTACTTAGAGGGAAAATAGAAAACGTAGTCCAAAATGTAAAATAATGCAAACCAACTTTTGATAATTTAGTTAATTAAATGTGCAACTCTTACTTTAAATCCAAAGGTTAGAGATGATAGGGCAGATCAATATGAACAAATAGGTTTAAATGAATCACAAAAATGACATGTTAACTGGAATAGTCCTTGGCGACATTGCCAACTCTCCACCTTATCTGCACCTTGATACGTCAGGTGACTAGTAGTCGGTACAGAGAGACCCAGGGTTGGCTACCCCAGAGACTTAGACCCGAGATCATTTCTGTGCTTCCAAGTAAAGCCTGTGTTAACAAAAAAGCCTCTTTTTTTTTCTCCTATAGGAGTCAGATGAAGATTTTGCCAATCATAGTGACAATGATCAAAACCGGGTAAGATGCATATGTTGAAGTGACTTAAATTTTAACTGAAGCATAGCATTTATGCTAAATCTATGCTAAAATTACTTTTGAATGACTTAGGGGAAAGTGAGGATTTATTCATGTTTACAACTATTCATGTTTCCTTCAAATGTTTCATGTTTTTAGGCTAACTACCCTCTTGTATATTTTTTCTCATTTGCTTTATATTTTATCTTCATTTTTCTTAGACAACAAAGAAGTAAAAAACGAAATTGAGAAACGGAGCCTATAAAACAAGGCCTGATTACCCAAACTGAATTTTTCACGTGAACACACCTTTCCTGTTTTAAAATTTGAGACAATATAGCAGTAAGGCTAAGGAACACTCCAAAAATGGAAATCTTATTATCCTACTGTCTTAGCACTGTTGTCTTAATTTTTGTATATCCTTCTAAGGACATGTCCTTTTCATAACATGCATAGTTTATTTTCTGTTATTTTATATTAACATGTCACAGGTGTTTCCTTGACATTTTAAATAGTCTTTGTAATTTGCTTTGTAAACTTCTATATTTTTTTAACATACATATGTAATACTGTTGTAGTCTTTAAACGTGTATGGGAAATAGTTTATTTGTAAATTTTAATTTTTGACATAATGCTGCATTCAGTGTTTTCATACATAAAAATCCTTTCCTTCTGTGAACTCTTTCCTTAGGAATTAGGTGGTGTAGAGTTACTTGATACTACTGTCTAATGGACATTCAGATTAACAGATCATGCATAATGATTTTCCCAGGATCTCATCAGCACTGGGATTATGATTTTTGCTACCATAGTATATGTACGGTGGTATATTGAGATGATCCCAATTTGCATTTCACTTTCCTAATTCGGAAATATTTTTTCACAAAAATTTCCAATTATCAAGTGAAAGATTTAGCACTTTTTGGTTGTTACTTGTATTTTTTTCAGTTGTGTTCACAAATGTGGCTCATCTTTATAATTTTAATAATCCTTCTGTACAGTGTATTTATTTCTATGGAATTTACTATTAGATCTGTAAATTCGGACAGTTTTCAAAAAACTAATTAATTTTGGTTGCACCGGGTCTTAGTTGCAGCACACAGGATCTTCGTTGCAGCATGTTTAGTTGCAGCATGCGAGCTTCTTAGTTGCAGCATGCATGTGGGATCTAGTTCCCTGATTAGGGATTGAACCTGGGTCCCCTGCATTGGGAGCACGGAGTCTTACCCACTGGACCACCAGGGAAGTCCCTGGACAGTTTTTCAAATAATACAGTATGGTGATGAAAAGCATTGGTGGAACCATTTGTTTGTATTGTTAAAGATAGATTTGTTGTGTGTGCCACTGCTAACCTCGGAGTTCTAAGGATTAAATTAGTGCTTTTAGCGTAGTGCCTGGCACAGTTTATTGATTTCCATGTTAAAAAAATTTTTTTTTAATTATACAATTTTTACGTACCAGTGGCTGCCTTTGTAAAAAGTTAGAACTTAACACATAAGACTAAGTTTGAGTCATCTAATCCTCATCTCCTCACAGTCTCCAGAAATAACTGGTGTTATCATCTGGGAGTGCATATTCCGAGTGCTGTTCTTTGCGTTCACAAATATGTCTGTGTTCATAGAAGTGGTGTTGTATATGTGTCAGGGTGTGGTCAGGATATCATTCGGGGTTTATCATTCACTGTTTTGTCACTTGATTGGTCTTGGATGTCTCTCCAATTGTTACAGCTTATTCCTTTTGACTGTTAGTATTTTTATTAAGATAAGTCTATACTTATTTAGTTTATTCATTTCTCTAGTGGTGGACATTTTTATTATTTCAATCTTTTGCTATTGCACTGAAAATAAATCTCGTGTGTTATTTGTTCTAGCACATTTACTGCTTCATAACTTTTGGTGCATTATTTGTTGTTCCCAATTTGAAGGAGAAGTCTGAAGGCTAAGTGGCAGTATCCCTTTTTCAGCTTGAGGGCCGCATCTAATAGTTTTAATCTGGTGGTTTATACTCTTAGCACACTGCACAAATGAGTGATGAAGAAGACGATGATGATGGTTGTGACATTTTCGCTGACTCTGAGAAGGAGGAGGAAGATACTGAGGACATTGAAGAAAATTCCAGACCTGTAAGAAAGACTATAGTTGTTATCGCTTGGCAAGGTTTTAGAAATGGTACCTAGTACTCATTCCTTTTATTGTCATTTATATTTGTAACCGTCTCATTTTGCATCCTATTTGTAATTTCATTTACACTTTTGCAAATAATGGTTGAGCATCCCAAGTTGCCTTACAAGTACCACTTTCTTCTCCAAATGTTAAGATTTTACAAGTTAGATCATTCAAAATATATTCAGTTTCAGAGTTTTAAGATCCTAATACTCCCCCCCACCACCCAAGCACTTCATGGTAGTCTTCTTATCTAGATCTAGATAAGAAAACCACCATGTATTAAAGTGAAGTATAAAAACATAAGGAAATAAAGAGATCTCCCTTTGAAGGAACACCGAGTCTTCTTTCTCAGGTGATCTGTATAGGGTGCATGTATTTACATTTATTTAGTTAAACCTTAATTTCTCACCAGTTCAATTTCTTTGCCATTGTTTACATAGTTTTGTTAGGTGTCCAAAAGTAAACTGTACTAGTTTGTTACAAAAAATGTTACAAAAAAGTGATTCTTTTGGTCTGCTCTGCCTGTAGAAAAAAAGTAGACCTACGTCATTTGCCGATGAGCTGGCAGCTCGGATCAAAGGGGATGCTGCAAGCCGGGTGGAAGAGGAGCAAACAAGTATGTCACTGCCACCGAGATGAGCTAAAGGGGCAGTGGGGAAGTGTAGGACCCTCTGCTGGGCTTCACTGAGTGTAGATTTCCTTGTTTAATTACTAAGGCACAAGAGGTTTAAATTGTAGTTCTTATCTTTTTTGGCTTATAGACTCTTTGATAACTGAACACTGTGGACCCCCACCCCCAGCCCATCTCCCAAAAAATGCACATATGCACATCTATATATGCAGTTTCATGGGATTAATGGGTACCACAGAGAACCATGGGCCCCAGATGAAGAATCCTTGGCTTAATATTTACTTCTATATTATATTTTAACTAGGTAAAAATGTACCATACACTATATTCTAGTGATTTAACAGTGGAAAGATGTCAGAAGTCTTTCAGCAAGTGCAGTCCTGTCATGCACGTGACCCTGGTATGGTAGCTGAAGCTTTCTGCCTTAAAAAGAGGCACTTTTTAAGTGTCTGCTCTGGGTAAGGCACTGAGAGGGGTGCTCAGGTGGAGCTGAGATACAAAGTTGAACGTCTTGCTCTTAGCTTAGGAGTTGTGAGGATGGCAGATGTGTGTGAAGAGTCAGTAAGTAAATACTAAGGGTGGACTGAGTATTGTTCAAACTGTGAAATATTCTTCAAGCCTTATCCCCAGGGGAAGCAAAACCTCGGAAGACATTGAAAGAGAAGAAGGAAAGGAAAACTCCCTCAGATGGTAAGCCTTTTCCCTCACTTCTCTTGTTTTAGGAGGCTCTTGACTCGGGAATGGGAATATTGCTTATGTGATCTGTAAAAGTGCCTTTTTAAGTGCTGACAGATGAGGTCTGTCTCTGTACACTTTTTGAAAGCATTTAAGAGCATGCTTTTGGGGTGTGGGGAGAAGTGAGTGTGGAGTTAAAATGCTTTAAAGATTTGAATTACTAGATTTTATAGGGATCTATTAGCTGTCTTTCTAGACTTCTGTAGACTTTTAGAAACAAGGGAGCTCTAGCATTTGTTTTCAATAGGGAATATTATATCAGACCCTTTAACATTCGGTGGTAATGTCTATTATGTTTCCACCTGGGACTGTGTCAATCCGCAGTTCTCTCTTCAGTCTACCTTTCTGTCCCTCAGATTCTGGTGGAATAGGTCTTGGATGGCAATCGGAGCATAGACTTGCTTCAGAAGAAATTCAGATGAAAGTAATTGACTGCAGAGTTTCCCTTGCCCCAGACAGTTACAGACTTGAGAGTGGGAAACCAAAGAGCATTTTAAGGGATTCAGTGAACTGTTTAATGAGTTTTTGTCTGAACGTCCTGAGACTGCCAGCCTTCAAGTAGTCCTTGTTACATATGGTTAGATAAACTCTATGCCAGTTTTGGAGGTGTTATAAAGGTTAATCCCCAGAACTGGGGTTCTAAACCCATCTTTAATTCTCCCTGCAAAACATTTCTTTCTGTTTGCTAGATGAAGAAGATAACTTATTCGCGCCCCCCAAGCTGACAGATGAAGACTTCTCACCATTTGGCGCTAGAGGTGGCCTGTTCAGCGGAGGGAAGGGACTTTTTGATGATGAGGATGAGGAGGTAAGTCGGCAGGAATAGCGAAGCTCTCTGTAGCTGTGTCACGTGTCCCCAAGGAAGAACTACAGTTAGTTCCTTTAGTAAGGAAAGGATGGCTTCTTAGTTGGAAGTTGCTTCTACTCTCATATTTTAGGAGATTTTGAACTAAGAATCACAAAATGAGGAAATACTGTATCCTGATGCCCTTTGTTAAATAGGGAGAGGATGTGAGTGTTAATAGTGGAAAATTTACTTGGTTAAGTGATTGTTTCTTACCTTGTCTTTTGTCTTTTTCCACGTTTGTATTTAATTCCTGGGCAGACCGAAATTATTTCAGGGTCTGATTTTGTCATAGTCTTCACTATGGAACTGATTTTCTGACAGAACAGTAAATATGTAGCTTTAAACTTTACAAGGCACTTTTCTTTAGACATCTTTACTGCAGCTCCATTTTCCTCTGCTATTCTGAACTGTGTTGTCTACTTTATTACAAGCAGAGTGACCTCTTCATGGATGCCCCTCAGGATCGGGGAGCTCGAGCCTCTGTTAATGAAGGTGAGCATGGATTGATGCTGCCTGTGCTTCTTCATGCACAGATTTCCAGAACTGGTTACTCCCCATCAGGAGATGGAATCCCTGAAGTTGTTCCCAAACCTTGTTTCTATGTTAGGCAGGAAGCTGTTGTGTTCACCTTGATCTACTTATAAGCTGTTGCTTTACACTAATTCATGTCTTGGAAAAAACAAAAAGTACGATCTGTAAACCCACATCACAATTTTGTCTCTTTCTTAGAGAATTCAAAGTGAACCAGAGAAAGCACTCCAGCAGTGTTGAGGATATTTTAATTTAATCAAGTTTAGTTCAAAGAAACATTTCTGAAATTCTGCACATAAGTTGGAGATCAGTAATTCCTCAGCCCAGTGTGCATTAGAATAATTTGTGGAATTTTTAAAAAGCATCCATAAGCTATTTAAAAACTTAAAAATTTTATTCCATTAGGTCTGTGATAGTTCTTGGGAATTGGGAATGAGTTATTTTAAGCGACTTGGTCTCCCCAGGCCACAAGTTGTCAGATTTTAGACTTATTATGATGCTGGCTGACCTGATTGTCTTGAGGTTCCTGCTCTCCACTTTTTGGCATCTGTGACTTGCCTAGTTTCTTCTTTCCCGTTTTTGTCTTCATTTCTGTCACTGACATCTCCGATATTTTGCTGTTCTTTTTTTTTTTTTTTTTAATAGTTTTTATTTATTTATTTATTTATGGCTGTGTTGGGTCTTCGTTGCTGTGCGCGGGCTTTCTCTAGTTGCGGCTAGCGGGGGCTACTCTTCGTTGTGGTGCACAGGCTTCTCATTTCAATGACTTCTCTTGTTGCGGAGCACAGGCTGTAGGCACGTGGGCTTCAGTAGTGGTGGCTCACAGGCTCTAGAGCACAGGCTCAGTAGTTGTGGCACACGGGCTTAGTTGCTCCACGGCATATGGGATCTTCCAGGACCAGGGCTCAAACCCGTGTCCCCTGCGTTGGCAGGCAGAGTCTTAACCACTGTGCCACCAGGGAAGCCCATTGCTGTTCTTTTTTACTTGCTTATTCTCATCAAACTGGACTGGATGGAGTCAGAACTGTTGAGCCCTGCTTGCTCTGTCCCTTGCCTCCCCCATTTGTGCTCTACCTCTTCCTTGGCCTCCCCAGCCAACCCCCGTGTTATAGCCTGCCCAGAGTCAGTGATCTTCCGTGGGAGTCACAGCCTAGATTGATTTAATACCAAGAAAAAAGTCATGACATTGGTAGAGAAGACGACACTAAGGAATTTTAAAATGGCTCTTTTAGGAAAATTAGTTAAAAAAATTTTTTTTTAATTGGGGTATAGTTGTTTTACAGTGTTATGTTAGTTTCTACTGTACAGCGAAGTGGATTTCCCTGTGCTATACAGCAAGTTCTCATTAGTTATCTATTTTATGCATATTAGTGTATATACGTCAGTCCCAATCTCCCAGTTCATCCCACCCCTGCCTTTCCCCCCTTGGTGTCCATACGTTTGTTCTCTATGTCTGTGTGTCTATTTCTGCCTTGCAAACGGGTTCATCTGTACCATTTTTCTAGATTCCACATATGTGCGTTAATACATGATATTTGTTTTTAGGAAAAATTAGTTTTAAAATTCTCCTATTAGCTGTGTATTGTATTGCACATATTTTAGGAAGGTGCATTTAACAAGGAAAGTTGTTTTCTCTGTTGAAATGTTATCTCTTTGTTTCTCATTTTAGCGTCTTCATCCTCCAAACCTGGAAAGAAAATCCCAGCAGGAGCTGTTTCTGTATTTTTAGGTATCATAACTTAGAGTTTGTTTTTAAAAACTATATACCTGTTGTTTTGTCATTTTTAAGATTGTCATCTTCAAAGGACTGACTGGGGAGGAGAGTATGAAGAACTTCAGAGGGCATCTAAGAGTGAGAGCTCACTTAACCTGTGTTAGCTCATATTACCTTAGAAATCAGTGGCCTTGGACTTTTTTCCATCTGAGTGATCAGTTGATTCTGCATTGTGGGACAATCTATATCAGTAAAGGATGGAGGTTGTTGGGTCCTGTTAATGTGTTTTGTGGATGAACTGAAACTACAAGTTCTTGGTGGTGGTAATGGTTTTTTTTTCCCCTCCTGTAAAGTCAGGAAGTGCACCCACCTTGGCTCACAGCTGGTTTGTCCTGTCCCTCCACCCACAGGGGACACTGATGTGTTTGGTGCCACCTGTGCTCCGTCACTGAAGGAGGCCCAGAAGCCTGAGCAGCCCACTCCAGGGAAAAGCTCGTACCTCCCAGCGCCTGCTGGCCTCTTTGATGATGACGACGATGATGATGACTTTTTTGCAGCATCCCGTAGCAAGCCTCCCAAGACAGGTACTGCTCCATCCTCTGTTTCTGGAAATTTAGCCAAATAAAGAATGTTGACCTAGGGGAGTTCCCTGGTGGTCTAGTGGTTGGGATTCCAGGCTTTCATTGCTGTGGCCCGGGTTCAATCCCTGGTCAGGGGACTGAGATCCTACAAGCCGTGTGGTGCAGACAAACAAAAAAAAAAAAGAAAAGAAAAAAAAATGTTGACTTAAAAAGGCATGAAGTTCATCTAGTTCCTTATCTCTTGCAGTGCCAGAATCCCTCCTCGAGCATTCCTGTCAGAGTTGTCTCATCTCTACTTAGATAGTTATGGTGTCTTGGAGGTCTGTATTTTCTGGACCAATTTTTCCTGCTTTGGAAACTAATTACTAGGATTATCTTTCTTATTTAGAGAGAAATCTGTTCCCCTCTAATATCTGCCCAAGATGCTAGTTTTGACCTTTTCAGTTAGAGAGAAAGTTTTAATCACACTTTCTTCCAGAGTCCTTAGGAAAATACACGAGCATGAGCAGAACGTTCATGCTAGCTGTTTAGTTCCCAGCTTCTCCGCTCTGTACGAGAAAGCCCAGGTGACCTTGACTTTCCCTTCTGTAACAGGGTTTTTAGCTCCTTGGCCACTTCGGCACTCTCCTTTCTTCTCCCCTCAAATTTCAGCCAGCTTGTTCATGAACTCACTCCTCTAAATCAGTGGTTATTTAATGGCAGATGTCTCTCCCAGGACTCTTGTCAAAATGCAGATTCTGATTCACTGGGTTTAGGGTGGGGCCTGCGATTCTGCATTTCTGACAGGCTCCCTGGTGGGTAGAGATTGCTTGTCCATGGGTTGCAAAGGATTGGGTTTATTGGTTGTCTTTCTAGAAAAGAAGGGTAGACCACTGAGGTGCACACAACTTCTAGCAACTTGAGCAACAAAGGGCTTTTTCTCCTAAGGACTAGGTGGACCAGGAAGCATCGAGAAGCAGGGTCTCTGGACTTAGCTCCTTTTCCAGCAGTAGGTGTGAAAGTAAGGACAGCAGCAGAAATGTGAGGGAAGGAATAGCCAGGTTTTAGAAAGAGTGCAGACTGGACACATACTACGCTCACATCTAGGCCGACTGAAATGACAGTGAATAAAGGAGTAAGTGCCTCTCGTGGCTTGGAAGGGCTCTCACTTGGTGGGATTAACTGATTTGGAATCACAAGTAAGTTGGTGCCGCTTTCATTGACAGCTGCTGTTCTCCTGGGACATGCGTGAGTCAGTGCCCTATTTCAGTGACACACACCTCATTCAGAGCAGCAATGCTTGTGGTAGCGAAAGGTTGGATTCCCCCCAAATATTCATCAGTAGGGTAAATTATGGTCCTTCCATTTAGTGGAATTTTGTGAAGCTGTGAGAAAGAATGAGTTTTATGTGTGTTGACATGGGAAGATACCCTCGGTACATGGAGTGAAAAATGCAAATCATAAGACACATTCTTCAAATTGTGTTATTTATTATTTAGCCATATTTACAAATAACTAGAGTTAACATGTTAGTATATCTTTTGTGGAAATTAGAAGCATGTATATCAAACTGTTCCTGCTGGCCTTGTTTGGGTGGGCAGGTGGGATTATGTGGGAGGTTTTAGTTTTTGCTTTTATATGCCTCTGTATAGTTTGACTTTTTATTTTTTTTAATTTTTAAAAAAGATTTATTATTTTTATTATTTATTTATTATTTTTTGGCTGCGTTGGGTCTTAGTTGCAGCACGTGGGATCTTCGTTGAGGCATGCGGGATCTTTTGTTGCGGTGCGCGGGCTTCTCTGTAGTTGTGGCATGCAGGTTTTCTCTTCTCTAGTTGTGGCACGCAGGCTCCAGGGCACGTGGGCTCTGTAGTTGTGGCGCGTGGGCTCCAGGGCGTGTTGGCTCTGTAATTTGCAGCTCTCTTGTTGAGGTGCGTGAGCTCAATAGTTGTGGCACGCAGGCTTAGTTGCCCCGCGGCATGTAGGATCTTAGTTCCCTGATCAGGGATCGAACCCGCGTCCCCTGCATTGTAAGGCGGAGGGGAAGTCCCAGTTTAACTTTTTAAAAGCAGGAGCCAACTGTCACTTCTCAGATTCCTAGAGCGGTTGACTCTTAAATGATCTTTCTTTCTGTAGGTCTCCTTTTACCCTTTATGTCAGTCCAAACTACTCCAAGCCTAAGGTGCTGCTTCTTGGATAAGGGTGTAAGCCAGATGGTTAAACTGTCTGTCCTGCGTTTCATTGCAGTAGCTGTTGTGTTCTTTGAAAAATTCCAATCTAGTGCACTTAATATTTCTTCGTAACTAATCAAGCAATAACATACTTTTTCTGTTTATTCTTTGGGAGAGAAGAATTTTTTTTTTTTTTTTTTCAGTATGTGGGCCTCTCACTGCTGTGGCCTCTCCCGTTGCAGAGCACAGGCTCCGGACACGCAGGCTCAGCGGCCATGGCTCACGGGCCTAGCCGCTCCATGGCATGTGGGATCTTCCCGGACCGGGGCACGAACCCATGTCCCCTCTCAACCACTGCGCCACCAGGGAAGCCCTGGGAGAGAAGAATTTTTAATCTGTGAATTTTGTGGTGGGATTTTTGACCTCCGTGTAATTTTATGCTGTGGTCTCTTTCTAAAGACAAAGTCAAATCCACTGCCAGTATCTTTGACGATGAGGAAGGAGATCTGTTCAAAGAAAAAGCAGCAGCTTTGCCAGAGGCTACTGTAAGTCAGACAGATGAAAATAAAGAAAGAGCAGAAAAAAAGGTAAGCAGGAGGGAAGACTAAACACGGGAGTGTAGATTTGGGGCATCTTGTTAATTCACTGGAACCCAGAGGGAAGTATTGTTCCTTTCAAGTGTATAGCAAACTTCAAATGTACAGAGAGTTGAAAGAATACAACAAACACCCAAATAACTAGCATCTAGATTCAGCAGTTGTTGCATTTTGCCTTCCTCGGTGGTCTTAACATCCGCTGGTGATCTTTTCCTGAACCAGTTACCATGTTGGGTGGTGGGGAAAACAGAAGAATGTGGTTCTACTTCTACCATTTCTTCTTTGTTAATTAGCTGGCATTCTTCTGAACAGAAGAGCTTTCTCTCCTCCTTCTTTCCTGCTTTTTTAGTATCACTATAGGATCATAGATTCGCTATTCGACATGTTATGATCCATTAACATCGTAATTCAAATTGACCTGTATTTGGCTGATAGGCTGCATCTCCATCACTCTTTAAGCTCTTCTGGCTGCTGTCCCTTCCCTTGCTATCCTGCACAGCTTGAAACCCCGACCCTCTCTGCCTCTGACCACCTAGGTGCCAGCATTCAGAACCCAGCAGGCTCCTAGGATGCCCACCTTAGGTTCCAGCTTAGGTACATGTCCCACATGTGCCCTGAATGAGGCAGGCAGTCTGTCCTACCCTGATCCCCCAGATGCGCCCTCTGCTTTATCTTGTTTTTCTCTTTTCTCACAGTTCCCTCTGCCTGGAGTGTTCTTGCTTGTACCATCTCCCATGTCCAGGTCCTGTCTGTCCTGAGAAATTTACTTTACAAGGACTGTTTCTTCTTTCATTCCTAACACATACCAAATTTAAGCTTCTTTCTCATGGTACTTCTCTTTTTGCATTAATTCTTTATATACACTTGATACATGTCCAAGGCCCATGATGTTTTTATTCCCCTGCTGCATGGCCTGGGACCTTATCCTAGCAGAGATTCAGGACATCTTTTGAATGAATGAGTGAATGAACCCTCATTTTCAGGTGTCTGGCTTGTTAACTCTCAATTTTTTTTTTTTTCCAACAAAGGTTACCCTCCCTCCCAGCAAAAATCTCAAGCCGTTGTCAGAAACAAAAACTCACAAAGGTTTATTTTCAGATGAGGATGACTCTGAGGTAAGGAATTCATTCTTTTTCTTGGTTCTGGGAAATAGTTCATGGATATGACATTGGAAAGTATTTCTGATTCAGGGTGTTCTCAGTAGAGGTATAAGGCTTATTGAGTACTTTAGTTCTTTCATTGAAAATAATGTTTTGAGAACACATGGTCTATAGAAAGCAACATGTATACAATACTTTCACTGTTGGGTTTGAATCCAGTGAATCTCCTGGGAGGAAAATTCAGGATACTCATATTTTAGGCTATTAATTGATCCATAACGTAATGAGGTGCTTGTACGAGAACAGAAATCAACACACTGCTTCCTCTTTCAGTAGTCTCACTAAACAGTGGGCATAGACTGTTAACAGTGTGTGGGCTGGCACTGCCTTGCAGACAGCCTCAGTCCTCCAGGGCCCTGCCTAGAAGCACCTTTCCAGTGATGCAGGGGCAACTCTCAGAAGCGTTACTGCTTTTTCTGACTTCCACAGGCGTTGATCCTTTTAGAGCTAACTTTAGGCCAGGCTTTTAAGGGATCGGAGACCTATCTGAGAATGTGTAATGGGCAGTAATCAATCCCCTTCACAGAGAAAGACGGGAACATGGCAGAAATTTATATGTAGTTTCAAGAAATTACGAACTCTGGGTTAAGCTCTTGTGGTTATTTTGCACTTAGCAGGATGAGCATACAACTCTTTGGAGGTAGAGGGATCACTGTTGATGGAAATAAAACCTTGAGGCTTATATTTCATTGGTGGCCAGTGTGCAGAAGATCGGAATTAAGCGAAGTCCAGTTAAGCCAAACTCCTGACACATAAGCAGAGCATGATGGGGCCTCACACTCTGGTCTTATCCTACACTCTCTGCTTCTTCATCATCACACACAGAGGCACTTTGAG
This sequence comes from Monodon monoceros, assembly GCF_005190385.1. Classification (NCBI taxonomy): domain Eukaryota; kingdom Metazoa; phylum Chordata; class Mammalia; order Artiodactyla; family Monodontidae; genus Monodon; species Monodon monoceros. Next base: position 36,994,457 of record NW_021703781.1, read on the forward strand.
ATCTTTGGGCTGGCTTTTGCCCCTCTGGGAGTGCTCTTCCCAGAATCGGATAGCCCACTTCCTCACTTTTTCCAGGTCCCTGCGAGGTCTCCTGCGACAGCCCTTTGCACAATAGCAAGCCCGCCAGCACACATCACACTGTGCTCCTTAGCCCCTCTTCTGTTTTATTGTCCCCACAGTATGTATTACCATGTGACACTTCATGTCTGCTTGTTCACTGTCTATGTCCCAGCTAGAATAAGCTCCATGAGGGCAGGACGGTGTGTTTCCTGCCTGTGTCCTTAACGCCTAGACTAGTGCTTGGTATTTGGTAAGCTGTCAGGGAGTTGTTGACTAAGTGAAAAAACCAAACGTGAGCAATTTCAGTGACTCAAAAGGTGTTCTCATTATTTATTACTATGAAACAGATCACTCCAAGACTTTGTGGCTTAAAACACCGATAAGTTTTATTACCTCTTATGGTTGTAGAAGTTGACTGGGCTCAGCCAGGCATTTTTCACTTAGGGTCTCTCATGTGGTTCCAGTCTGAAGGTGGCCAGGCTGAGAGTCATCTCACTCATGTGTCTGGTGCCTGGGTGGGAAAGACTCGAACAGCTGGGGCTCTTGGGAGGTCCCTCTCTGTCTCTGTGTGGTCTCCCAGCATGGCAGCTTCAGGGAAGCTGGACTTCTTAGGGTGTTGCCTCAAGGCTTCAAAGTGAGATTCCCAAGAGAGCTGCACAGAGGCTGTACAGGTGTACCTGGGAGATACTGCGGGTTTGGTTCCAGACACCATCATAAAACGAATATCTCAGTAAAGTGAGTCACATGAATGTTTTGGTTTCCCAGTGCATATAAAAGTTACGTTTATACTATACTGTAGTCTGTTAAGTGTGCAATAGCATTATGTCTAAAAAAAATGTATATACCTTAATTAAAAAATACTTTATTGCTAAAAAATGCTAACCATCATCTGAGCCTTCAGCAAGTCATAATCTTTGCTGGTGGAGGATTTGAAATAGTGCAAGAATTACCAAAATTTGACAGAGAAACAAAGTGAGCAAATGCTGTAGGAAAAATGTCATTGACAGACTTGCTTGAGACAGGGTTGCCACAAACTTTGCATCTGTGGAAAATGCAATATCTGTGAAGCACAGTAAAGTGAAGACCATAAAATGAGGTATGTCTGTACTGTTTTTTGTAACCTAGCCTCAGAAGTCAGCGTTGTCACTTCTACCACATTCTGTTGGTTGAGGCAGTACAAAGGCCGGCCCAAATTCAAGGGCAGGGGACACCAACTCCACTTTCTGATGGTAGGAGTGTAAATGAATTTGCAGACAGGTTTAAATCCACCACCACAGGTTTTGTCCCATGTGTACCATCACAGACTGTTTTTACTGGATATTGTCAAGGTTTTTAGGCAAGGAGAAGTAAAACGATGCAGTCTAGGAAGAGCTTTGGACCAAAAGGATTGAATATTTACTCCTCCCTTTATATCTCAAGTGTGGAGCTAAAGTTTACCTTGTGGAATCATTTTGGGGAGGTGTTTAAGGTAATGGAAAGCCTTTTTTTCCCCCTAATACCAAGGAAGATATTAGTCAAGGGTCCAAAACAGTGATGTTGAAATTTGTTTTTGTTCTTTGTTTTGGTTTACTACTACTTTTTTTTTTTTTTTTTTTTTTAAACACAGCACTTTCTTTAAGTGAAATGTTGCCAATGCTTAAAATGCAGAAGAGGCATGGGAAGCCTGGGACTCCCCCTGTGTGGCCCCTTCTACCCAAACAGACCCATGGGGACTCCATGGGGCCTAGGCAAAAACCACTGGGCTGAGTGGAGCTTTTCTCAGTTAATGAAGTAATTAGCTCCATATTTGAGTAGACATTGATTACATGATTAAAAAAAAATTATCCAGAGGTCTTAGAGACTATGTTCTTGTCCTATTTGCCTGTCTCTTATGTACTGAAGTTTCTCATCCTGAGGGAATAGTTATCCTATTTCATGTTTCTGATTCATGCAACTCAGTTTGCAGATCTTTCTTTGCATTACAGGCTGACATTTTATAACATTTTGGAAATTTCTTCAGAATCTATCAGATCTTTCTCTAATTTGCAACATTTCCTAGCTGCCGTTCAAGAACGCCAAATAGTTTAAAGTTAAAATTTAATTTGTATTTATTTAAAAGAAATTATATCATACTCTTATTATAGGAAAGAGGATATAACTAAATAAAACAGAGTCGTAGATCCAATAATTTGTTAATCTAGCTTCTATTTCCATTATTAAATCTGTTTAATCTCTCTGATTCTCTGGACAGAAAAAGGAAGTTATTTTTTTAAGCGTGGTAGGAAGTTGATTGGAAAAATTTCCCCTGCCTTAATCATCCAGGTGAGAGTATCAAAACCTCTGGGTTCCAGTGACGCCACGTGGAGTTACATGTGGGTCTTTTCCTTCTCGCCTGCACGCAGTGAGGATGGACTGATGCGTGTTCCTCGAGGACTGTGTCAGCGAGCTTCCCTCTTTGACAAAGAGACCTGGATGCACGGCAGCCATCATGTCGTAAACTTCAGTGTTTTATATCTGATACTTTAAAAACTGGTATATTTTATAAACCAGGAACTTTAATCTTGATCCAACAGGATTTGTTTTCTTCGCAAAGTGTGAGTAAGTCGAAAGATGCATCTCTCCTGCCTAGCAAACTCCCCACCTCGGTCTCACTTTTCGATGATGAAGATGAAGAGGTAAACATTGTTACTGCAACACAAGATAATCACGTTTTCCATTAGTAGAAAACTGTTGCCGTTGTAGCTTTATAACCAGAGGCTCATACAGTAGAACAAGGTGATAGGGAAGCAGTCAAGCTTTCTGAGGCTTATATAACAAAAACATTATAGTTTTTATTTCAGTTTTTATTTCCTTTCGTAAGTTCTCTTAACTGCACAATGGGCAGGGCCTTAGATTTCTTGACCCAGCTCTATGCAAGGCTTTGTAGGTTTCACTTTTAAAATCTTCATATAAGAAATACTTTTTAGGGGATGGAACCCAATGATCTACAAGAACGTCTTGGATAAGATGGGAGTGGAGAGGAGAAGGAAACCATGTCCTCACCTTGCTACTCTTTCCCATGCTGGATGAGAGCAAAGTGGGAGAAAGAAATGAGAGGGAAGACAAACCAAACCTTTGCTCTTATGCAGTATTGCGCGGTGGCTGAGCTCATGGGCTTTGGCATCAGAGCCCTGTGTTCATATCCTAGCTCCACCACATGCAAATCAGGGACCTTGGGCAAGTAACTTAACCTTTCTGAATCTCATCTCGCTTAATAGTATATAGGGTCATTGTGACAGCTAAAACAGCTAATGCACAGCCATTGGCACAGTGCCTGGCACGTAGTAAGTGCGTAGTAAATGTTAGCTCTGTCAGTGAGTGCCAGTTCATTAGTCTCACGGCCTTTCCTACCTTCCCACACTTTCCTTAAAGACTCCCTTTATCCAGTCTTTACACTTCAGGACTGTTCACCTGCTGTAGTATGTTGTTAAGAGTGTTTTTCTGTCTAACTTGGGCACGGGCCAAGTTCTATGGGTTTGTTCCCTTTACCTAAATAAAAGTACCTTAATAGGTACTTTGGGAATGCCGTTGAACCTATAAGAATCAGCTCTTACTAGGCCAGTGATTTTATTTAGTAAATTATTTCTTAAGTTTGTATTGTCCCTTTGAAATTAATCAGAAACACAAGTCATTCCTTCCCTCTGTCCCAGGTGTGTGTCTTCCATAAATGTGAAAGAGTAGAGAAACCTCCCTATATCTTTCTCTCTATGCATTGGTCTGGTTTCTAATTCACAGAAAGAAAGGTGCAGGCTGCTGGCTGCCACAGGGGGCTGTACTGCTCTCAGGCCAATTGCAGGCTCTGGACCCTCCCTACTGAGCATAGCGGGCCCGCCCACAGGAGGACTGGGCGGGGCCAGGTTCCTTCCTATTTCTATGACTTTGTCCTCACATTATTCCCTTTCCTGCTTCCTCCCAGGTGTTCCGCCTTTGAATTTTATGGTATCTGTTTCCCTTCTATGGATGAATATAGTTAGAGAAAATTGTAGGCTGTTGTTGTAGGATTTATACATAAGGGAGAAGTGGCATTTACTAGTATTGTGTGATTTTTTTTTTCCCCCCAAAAGGTGTGATATATCTTCTTCACTTGACTGGAGACTTATTCTCTACTAATTTGACATGAGAGAATGTCTTCAGTTTTTTGTTTTATGTGTTCAAAGTTGTCATACTCTTCTGCCATTTGTTTTCCTAGGATAATCTTTTTGGGGCTCCAGCTGCTAAGAAGCAGTCATCATCTCTACTAACTCAGAGCCAAGAGAAAACAAAGCCCTCTGAGCTTTCCAAAAAGAAAGCATCTGCCTTACTGTTCAGCAGTGATGAGGAGGTGGGTTGAAAGTTATTTTCTAGAGAAAAGTAGGAGATGGTTTGATGGATTTAAGAGTTACAGCTGTCCTAAACCTTTTCTTTTTCTGCCTATTTAGATCTAGTGAAGTTTGGTCACCAAAGACTATGTTCACAAGACTGTCTTTCTATTCTTGAAGAAAGATATTTATTGTAGTATATTAAAGATTAATCTTTTCAAAATGCTTAGGAATAAAATAAGCATCACCCTCAAATTATAATATATGCTAATTCAAATGAGTTAGGCCTTACTTTACTTTTTTTTAATATCATTATTGGAGTATAGTTGCTTTACGATGGTGTGTTAGTTTCTACTATACAACAAAGTGAATCAGCTGTATGTATACATATATCCCCATATCCCGTTCCTCTTGCATCTCCCTCCCACCCTCTTACCCCCCTAGGTGGACACAAAGCACCGAGCTGATCTCCCTGTGCCATGTGGCTGCTTCCCACTAGCTATCTATTTTACATTTGGTAGCGTATATATGTCCATGCCGCTCTCTCACTTCATCCCAGCTTACCCTTCCCCCTACCCGTGTCCTCAAGTCCATTCTCTACATCTGCATCTTTATTCCTGTCCTGCCCCTAGGTTCGTTAGAACCAATATATATTTTTTAGATTCCATATATATGTGTTAGCATACGGTATTTGTTTTTCTCTTTCTGACTTACTTCACTCTGTATGACACTCTCTAGGTCCATCCACCTCACAGCAAATAACTCAGTTTCATTCCTTTTTATGGCTGAGTAATATTCCATTGTATATATTTGCCACATCTTCTTTATCCATTCATCTGTCGATGGACACTTAGGTTGCTTCCATGTCCTGGCTATTGTAAATAGAGCTGTAATGAACACTGTGGTACATGTATCTTTTTGAATTATGGTTTTCTCAGGGTATATGCCCAGTAGTGGGATTGCTGGGTCGTATGGTAGTTCTATTTTTAGTTTTTTAAGGAACCTCCATACTGTTCTCCATAGTGGCTGTATCAATATACATTCCCACCAACAGTGCAAGAAGGTTCCCTTTTCTCCACACCCTCTCCAGCATTTATTGTTTGTAGATTTTTTGTTGATGGCCACTCTGACTGGTGTGAGGTGATATCTCATTGTAGTTTTGATTTGCATTTCTCTAATGATTAGTGATGTTGAGCATCCTTTCATGTTTGTTGGCCATCTGTATATCTCCATTGGAGAAATGTCTGTTTAGGTCTTCTGCCCATCTTTGGATTGGGTTGCTTGTTTTTTTAATATTGAGCTGCATGAGCTGCTTGTATATTTTGGAGATTAATCCTTTGTCAGTTGCTTCGTTTGCAAATATTTTCTCCCATTCTGAGGGTTGTCTTTTCGTCTTGTTTATGGTTTCCTTTGCTGTGCAAAAGCTTTTAAGTTTCATTAGGTCCCATTTGTTTAGTTTTGTTTTTATTTCCATTTCTCTAGGAGGTAGGTCAAAAAGGATCTTGCTGTGATTTATGTCATAGAGTGTTCTGCCTATGTTTTACTCTAAGAGTTTTATAGTGTCTGGCCTTACATTTAGGTCTTTAATCCATTTTGAGTTTATTTTTGTGTATGGTGTTAGGGAGTGTTCTAATTTCATTCTTTTACACGTAGCTGTCCAGTTTTCCCAGTACTTTACTTTGTTAAATGATTGCTGTGCTTCGTTAACCAAGAACGGTAGCTAGACAAGGTAGGAGTGGTCTATGCTCGTTTAATTCCTTTTTTATAAGAGTCTTAACAGTGTTTCCATTTGCTATTCGGATATATATTAACAGAGCCAATTGAGAATATAGTTTAGCAGCTGTTCAGATTTAGCTGTACAGAAAAAGACTAAATATAGTGATATTAGAAGCTGTGAGCATTAAAAATCTTCCTATTTTATAATACTCTGTTTTAACATTATAGGTAAGTTATGAGGGTATGATGTAGGCAGATAAATGATAGATGTGTTCATTTTTTTTAATTGAAAGCAACTTAAAATGACACAACATAATTTGCTTTTTCTACTGAAGTCTGTGAATTTATAATGGATTTTCCTTTTTTTTTTTTCTTTCTAGCATTCTTAGTGGGTTGTTCTCCCTATAGTAATGGCCAACCATCAGTTGAATTTTTTCTTCTGTAGTATTACTGTGGTTCAGGGAAAATAAAAATATTACCTAAGCAGGGAGCAAAAGTACTTGCAGAGTAAAGATAACCAGGGTTCTAGAACAGTGACTCGGCTTTGACTGCCCAGTGGGATCACTTGGAGAACTTTGGAGAGTACTGATACCAGCTTCCACCGCTGGAGGTTCTGAATTAATTGGTTTGGGGTATGGCCTGTTACTGGAGGTTTCTAAGGCTCTTTTGGGGATTCTAGCATGTGGTCGCTGTTGAGCACCCCTGCTCTAGGGGAGCACTTCTCAAACTATAACGTGTGAAGAAATCACCTGGACATACTGTGTCAAATGCAGGTTCTGATTCAGAAAGTGGGGTAGAAATTCGGTATAACAGAAGCTGCTGCTTGTGGAACCCACTTTGATTTGCAAAGCTCTAGACTCCAGGACCACTTAGCAAGTGCTCAGGAGATCCTTGATTTGAAGGGGTGAGCATAGCCAGGTGGGGTTTCCTTAATTGCTTTCTGAAGTCGGGATTCAGAATTTTGTGGTAAAAGCGTCGCTAGCAGCTTTCATTGTGTCTTGTTTACATTGCATGAGCTTTTTATACATTTTTTTTCCCAGCTTGCTTTGGGATTTTTAAATTTAAATATCATTTTCCTCCAAAGTTGAGAGTTCTCGACTTTCTTTTTTTTTAAACATTCCTGTATCTTCTCATTCCCCTGTATAACTAATTTTGATCTCTAAAGTAGAGAAGTTTCCTTGTCCTAACACAGAACAGGACCATAGAGAGAGAAACACTGTGGCAGGTCGTGATGGAGGGAAACACCATAAGGTCTGGGGAGGTCAAAGAACCCAGCTGTCTAGATTTGAGTTCAATGAAAAGCCTTGGACATAAGCTTCCCTCGAAAGTGATACACTTAGTTTAAATACAAGTTAGTTTAACAAATGTGAATTTTATTTTACTCCTCAGGTTTCTTAATATAAATGGCCAGAGGATTTTAACATATATTTTATCTTTTAAGGACCAGTGGAATATTACTGACTCACAGACCAACTTGGCATCTGACAAGCCTAAAGGAGAACTTAGGGACTCTGGGACCACCCAAGACCAGGATATTAAGGCCGTGAAAAAGGCGGGCCTCTTTGAGGAGGACAATGAGGATGATCTGTTTGCTATTGCTAAGGACAGGTGAGACAATCATTGTAAGAAATCATTTCATCAGTGTCTATGGTAATAGGTGAAGGTATTTGATGTGCAAGATGTCAGCTGCTGGGGGTGACATGCCGATCATTCACCACCTGGTAATCATATAAACGAGAATGTCTTTGATTTTCACTTGCAAGTTATTCTCCCCTGGTACTGGGAAATGTTTTTCTTCATGGATCCTTACCTAATTTCTTCTACTTATCTTTTTTTTTTAACCTTAAAATACTATTTTTCTTAGTTTGTTAGGGGTTTAAGTACAGTTTGTTGTCTTTTTTGTTTTTTTCCCTGGGATACCCTAAAGAATGTAAAGTTTTGTCCAAGTTACTTAAGTTTGTCGTTTGGATAGAAATCTGCTCAGCATTGAGAAACATCCTGTTTAGTAAGTTGGTTCTCTGCAGAGCTGTGCTGTATCACACCAGTTGCTGGTAACCCCTAGCTGGTCTTAGGCGCTCCTGCATGTTAATGCTTGGACTAAAGGGTGGCAGGTTATGTAGAGCAGTGGTCCCCAACCTTTTTGGCACCAGGGACCGGTTTTGTGGAAGACAATTTTTCCACGGACCAGGGATGGTGGGGGATGGTTCAGACTGTAATGCGAGCGATGGGGAGCCACAGATGTAGCTTCGCTCTCGCTCGCCTGCCACTCACCTCCTGCTGTGCGGCCTGGTTCCTAACAGGCCCAGGACTGGTACCGGTCTGCGGCCTGGGGGTGGGGACCCCTGATGTAGAGTGAGCGTGGGCTGTGGTTGTTATTGTAATATGCTGCATATTAGCTGTGTATTCAGAATAACTCCCTTGAAGATATATGTATCTTTTTCTTTTTCTCTTGAGATCCTTAAATGATTACTTTGAAATTTAACTGAATGGTAGTAACATAAAGAGGCAATTGATTGGACATGTAAACCCTATGCATTGGTGTGGTTAAGCTTTAATACTGAATTGATAGATTCAAAAATGTCTCATATTTCTGTCTCTGACTCTTATCTCTTCAGATGTCGCCATTTCTACTTTGGGCTCTATGACTTCACCCCTGGGTGTATATTGGGCCTCTGGTTAAGAATGTAAGCTCTGGAATCCCAATACCTGATACTAAATTCTGGCCCTGCCAGTTGCTCTCTGAATAGCCTTGGACAAGTTACCTAACCTCTCTGAGCCTGAGTTTTCTCATCTGTTAAACAAAAATGATAATAGTGCTTCTCTCATAGGATCATTGAGAGGATTAAATGAAATCCCAGTACGAAACGCTTAGCGCAATAGCTGGTACATTGTAAGCACGGAAATGTAATTTACTGTCATGAGTGTAGGGGAAACGACATTTCATTCCTTTATTTTTGTTGCTCTCTCTCTCTGCTGGGACTCTCTCCTTCCTTTCTTCCCTGGCCAGCTTCTTCTTCTTTTTTTTTTTAAATGTTGTGCATTTTATTTATTTACTTTTTTATTATTATTATTATTTTTGGCTGCGTTGGGTCTTCATTGCTGCGCCCGGGCTTTCTCTAGCTGCGGCAAGCGGGGGCTACTCTTTGTTGCAGTGTGCGGGCTTCTCATTGCAGTGGCTTCTCTTGTGGCGGAGCACGGGCTCTAGGCGTGTGGGCTTCAGTAGTTGTGGCTCGTGGGCTCAGTAGTTGTGGCTCGCTGGCTCTAAGAGCGCAGGCTCAGTAGTTGTGGCACGTGGGGCTTAGTTGCTCCGCAGCATGTGGGATCTTCCCGGACCAGGGCTCAAACCCGTGTCCCCTGCATTGGCAGGTGGATTCCTAACCACTGCACCACTAGGGAAGCCCCTGGCCAGCTTCTTTTAAGACTCAGTTTAAGCCCTCTCTTTTGAGAAGCCTGCCTTAACCCAAACAGCTGAGAAAGATAAGAAATAGGGTTAGAGTCTAAAGCAAAAATGGCTCCATCTTTAACCCCCCACCCCCAGCTCTGTTTCACTTGAGCATTTTCTACACTGTATAGAAGTTACCTATTTACGTGTGCAGCCCCTCCCTTTGCCCCCACCACACACATATGGTCACAGGTCTAGAGATCAGGAAACATGTTTCATGTGTATGTCCCAGTACCAATTACACACAATATCCAGCTTTCAGCAATGCTAGCTTTCATCAGATTCTCGAAAAAATCTTTTACAGGAAACAAGTGCAGGAGAGGATGTGGAGGAATTGGAGCCCTCACACATTGCTGGTGGGAACGTAAAATGGTGCAGCCACTTGGGAACACAGCCTAGCAGTTCCATGAAAAGTTAAACATGGAGTTGCCACATGACTCAATTTCAGTTTTTAGGAATATGCGTGAGAGAAACGTCCACCCAAAAACTTGCACGTGAATGTTTATCATAGCGTTATTCATAATAGCCAAAAAGTGGAAACAACTCAAAAGTTCATCCACTGTAGAACGGATAAATAAAATGTGTTATATCCACACAATGGACTCTTATGCAGCAATTAGAAGGGATAAAGTACAGATACATGCTTCAATATAGATGAACCCTGAAAATATTGTGATAATTGAGAGAAGCCAGTCACAGAAGACCACATGTGTGATTCTATTTGTGTGTAATGTGCGGAAGAGATAAATCCATAGAGACAGAAAGTAGATGAGTGTTTGTCTGGGGCTGAGGGGAAAGGAGAATTGGCAGTGCCTGTGAACAGGTATGGGCTTTCACTTTAGGTTGATGGAAATATTGTGAGTTCACATTATGGTGATAGTTGTACGACTCTGTGAATATACTAACAGTCACTGAATTGCACACTACTAAAGGGTAACTCTTATGGTATGTAAATTGTAACTCAAACCCGTTCTAAAAAAAGAAACAGAAGCTTTGTGACCCTAACAAAGTTGCGAAATACTGCCTTGTAAGTAGGGCACTCAAACGTCCTTGCTGGTCTGGAGAGGCCTGCTTTGTGCCTGTCATTTCAGCCTGGTGATTAATAATTTTCCCTTTCACTCTCAAAAGTGTCCTGGTGTAGGCCATAAACTCTATAGTCATCTTAATGTGTTTTGACATCTGTCCCTTTTAATGAATCAAAATACTTACTACCCCATTATTTATAATGAGAAATACTCCAGTTCACTGAGCTGCATATTTTTCTTCTGAGGACAGATCGCCACGGGATGTCCACATTTAACCAGCAGGTGCCGGAGGGTGTAGAATGAGATCCAAGGTTAAGGACTTACTGTCGTTATCTATTGTAACTATGTCCAGAAAGCTAACTAGCTTTCCTCTAGCTTGGAACTTCAGAATCTGGCATCAGATTCTTTTCTGTGGGTAGCTTGGTTCTGGTTTTGATTTTTAGAAATTGTTCAGAAAATCATGCATAAGATTTTTCTTCTGCTGTAGCAGCTTAATAAGGTTTTTGCTTTTTAGGTATCTGTTGTTATTTTTGTAATATTTTGTGATCATCACTTAGTAGTCATATATTTTGGTTATAATTTGTGTACATTTTTATCAGTGTATATCCTTAAAGGCATATTAGATTTTACCTGACTGTGTATGGCTCTTTGTTTTTATAATTTCTTCAGGGTGTAGACCTAATTTTTTACTGTCCTTTAGTGTAAGTGTCCAGTGTAAGTATGCTCAACTGTTTGGTTAGTTGTGTTCCCTAGTCAGTGTGATCCTTAGGCAATTTTAAGATGTAGGCAGACATCCAATGTTAAACTAATGAATAACCTTATATTATGCTTTGTTAATAATTAAACTTAGAGAAAAGATTATGATACATATACTTATGGGTATATATGCGAATTATTTTTAGTGTAAGTAGATGGATACTGAAATGACTAGTATTATTTTTATCTAGCTAACATTGAATTTGGAATTTTCATTACTTTGATAATTCTCTAGTATGCTGCTAGTTGGGTGGTTCCTTATCACATAGTATAGAAACTAGAACATGACCCTTCTGTAATTAGAACACTTTCTATTTGGGACTGCCCATGTCCAGTGCTAGGCCTCCCTGTGTTTCTTTACTTTTATGATTCTGTTCCTTAAAAGGTCCTGATCAATATTTATTCTGGAAGACATTTATTGACTGCCCCTAGGGGCTGGCGTGGAAGCCTAGGTGAGGAGGTAGGTGAAGACAGGTGAGAGGAAGGTGGTGAGGAGAGCTGTGGCTGGATTTCAGCTGTGGTTGCCCAACATGGGGTAGAGATGGGTGAATATTGCTGTGGTGAACAGTGAAGGTGAGCTTTCCCAGCTTCTTAGAGACTTTGTGTGGAGGGGATAGAATGGGATGGGTTTAGGGTTTGAAGGGAAGGCACAGAAGCCCACAGAGGTGCTTGGAAAGACATGGTTAAGTGGCTGAGGTGGCACCAGGCCACAGGTCACAGCCTGAACCAGGTTCTGGCCCTGAGATCTCTTGACAGCCGCCTTCCTGACCACGCTGGAAATAGGCATTGGGGCTCCCTGGTTCTTCCTCTGCCATAGGAAATGGTGAGAGAGAATGCTACGTTTGTGAATGCTAAGTGTGCTGTGTGCGTTGGCAAAGCCAACAGCTAGTGCACCTACCTTGATCCAAAAGTAACTGACAAAGGGACAAGATGAGGGGGGCCCCGGGCTTTTACACGAGAATGCCAGACAGCGGGTGATGACTTGCTGGACACAAATTGCACCTACTTCAAAGGTTTTTCTTGCTGCAACTGTGTAAGGTCAATGGATGACTCGGGTGTTTTGGTGGTAGGTGGGTTCCTGTAGGTGTGGCCTAGAAAGAATATTGTATTTTGTAAATCACATTTGCCTTTAATTTGACTCTTTGTTTGTATAGCCAAAAGAAGACCCAGAGAGCATCTCTCCTGTTTGAAGATGATTGTGACAGTGGAAGCTCTCTGTTTGGCTCTCCTCCCGCATCTGCTCCTCCTGCAACAACGGTATTCTTAACCTGTTAGACCCAGGAAGTAACCCTGAGGTGATGTTCTGTGAATACTGATGCTTCCCTCAAACAGGTCCTAAAACCTGACCTTGGAGACTGAGTCTTATGGAAAAACTCGTTTGCCTGGTTTTAGATAGACATCTTCTGGTTAGTGGTATTTTACCGACGAAGCACACGTGCAAAGCCTGGAGAAAAGGATTCCACATCACACAGCCCCGTCAGTGTCAGTTGTAGGCGTCTGAGTCTCAGGGGAGAGCAGGGGACAGCGCTGTTGCACTCCTTCTGAAGGAACTGCCGGGCTCAGCCAGCCCCGGTGGCATGGAATTCTGCTAACATTAGACCAGGCCAGTTAATGTACAGGTTATTCCTTACAGGAGCAAGTTTCCAGTACTAACGCTTTGGTCCTGGTTTACATTAATAGTGAATCAGTAAAAAGAAAGGAAGTTCTGACACAGGCTACGACATGGATGAAGCCTGAGGACATAATGCTGAGTGAAATAAGCCAGCAACAAAAAGACAAATACTGTATGACTCTACTTACACGAGGTACCTAGGGTAGTCAAATTCATAGAAGCAGTAGAACTGTGATCACCAGGGGCTGAGGGGGGTGCTGGGGGCTGGAGAGTTGTTTAATGGGTACAGAGTTTCAGTTTTGCAAGATGAAAAAATTCTGGAGATTGGTTGTACAGTAACGTGGATATACTTACTACTACTGAACTCTATACTTAGAAATGGTTAAGATAGTAAATGTTGTGTTTTTTATGACAATTAAAGTTTTTTTAAAAAATTAAAAGTATGTGATGAGAAAAAGAAAGTCCATCAGTGCCTATCTAGTCTAAATAGTCTTCCAGCAGTTACATCGAAATGGCATCACTAACCATGATCGCCTAAGCTAAAAGATTTAGCAAGTCTTCATGTTTTTTATATCAAAAGGACTATTAAGAAATGAGAGGAAGGTGGCATTATGATAATATTTGTCCTGGGAACCTAGGGATACTGGAATCCTGCCTTTGGCCTGTCATTCATCCCTCCCCAACACATTCCCTATGTGGGTATATGTAAGTGTGTGCACACAGAGCAAAGTGAGGCCAAGCAGCATTTTATTGCCAACTGGCAATTGCCAACAGCCCCAAAGGAAACTTTAGAGCTTCTCAGGCTAGACCCCATGGAGACCTCCTTTACCTGAGCTGGGTTAGCCTCAAAGGCCAAGAATCAAGCAGAGTCATAGCCTGCTGTTGAGGGCCTTCGACCCCAACTTCAGACCACTCTAATTGGCATGTGTTAGAGACAGAAAGACGTGTAAGACAGGGAAGGAGGGATGTACCCCCCGAGATTCCCCCCATGTGGGAGCAGCCACAGAATCTAAAAAGGCAGCTCCTCCACCCTTGCTTGATGAGGAAGACTCTCTCCTTCCCACTGTGGTCATGGGTGACCATGTGCAGTCCCCGATGCCTGCACATCCCAAGAGACATTGTACCCTAAGGGGTACAGTGAAGGAGGGAAATGGCAGTTGAGGAGCCTAGAACTTCCTCTTTTCTAGAGACCCGTACCTGGCTCTTCTTCCATATCTCCTAAATATTTTTTGTTTAAAGTTTATTTTAAATTATACAGTAATACATGGATGCCTTCTTAAAAAAGGGTTAAAACATGCATAGAGGGAGTTCCTTGGCAGTCCAGTGGTTAGGACTTGGCGATTTCATTGCCATGACCCCGGGTTCAATCCCAGGTCAGGGAACTAAGATCCTGCAAACTGCATGGTGCGGCCCCCTCATGCCCCAAAAAAGAAAGAAAGCAAAAAAAGGTAGTCAAGGTGAAAAACAAATACAAACAAATGAAAAAACATGCGTAGAGAATACGAAGTCCCCATTCCATACTCCTCCCTAGCGTAATCATTGGTAACAATGTGTTGTCAGTGCTTTTTTCATGCCTGTTTCTAGGCATTCTTGTCTTTTTTTCATTTAAATGAGATCATGTTTTACAGTTTTATGCATCTTTTTTTAAAAAAATCCTGCAGCATGTTTTTCATTTCCATAAACTCCATCTTGTTTTTTGTTTTTTTTTTGATCACTATATAGTATTCCACTGAATAACTACACCAGGACATGTGTGAATATTTCTCCTTTGGTGGGGTGGTCATCACTGTTTCCTGCCAGTTTGTTAGGAATGTTTCTTCCCGTCCCTACAGTCTTGTCATCTTTAGCCTTGACTATTGAGATAATTTCTTAACTGGCCTGTGAATGCTCCTTCTCTTCATCTCTCCTTGCCGCTGCCCAAGTTATCTTCTCAAAGACCACCCGGTCCTGTCATCCCTCTGTCAAGCTGAGCCTGTAGCTGAACCTACCACGCCATCTGTAATTTCATTCAAAGTAGACTCAGCTTTTCCACCTTAACTCGCCATGCACTCTTGGTGACTCATGCTGTCCCAAAATATTCCAGAGGAAGTTGTTGTCTCTTTTTTCTGGAAATATTCTTCATATTTTCAGACCCAGTAAAGGTGTTAACTTGTCCTATTCCCAGACCAGGCCCATGCCAGTTACTGATTTAGGGACTCTTTCCTCACCACGGTCCCATTAAGTGCACAGCTTGTGGTAAAAGCTTGCAGCATTGCCGCTGCTTCTGAGTGCTCATAAGCTTTTCTTTGAATTACCTGTACTTGCATCTCCCTAAAGTGGCTTCATGGTTAAGAGAGTCAGAAGATCTGAGTGGCTTTTCTTTGTAAATTATAAATAATAACTTCTACCCTGGATAAATGAGCAGTAATCTAATGAATTTTGAAGGTTCTGGAAATGTAAAACTTCTTTGAAACTGTAGTAATTATGATTGTTAAATAAGACAAAAGGTCAAAGATATGCATCTTAAGTAGCAGAACAACCTGCACACCTGAGTTTTACCATTTGTGAAATTTGATCGCCTTTAGGCAACATATAAAGTATATTTTTTGTTTAGAGATCCTAGAATATTTTAAAGTAAGTTAAATACAACTCAACTGTAAACCTATCAAGAAATTAATTTCAGAATGAAGATGAAGAGTCAGCTTATCTTTAGGAAGATTTAAAATCAGTAGTTTGGGTGGCATTTTCCTTGGTTTAAGGACCATAGTTATATGAAGGGAGAATTTGGTCCACTGTACATCAGTCTCGTTTTTTACCTTGATCCACTTGCATCGACATTACATATAGTTTTCAGTGAGTCCAGCACATCCCACAAAAATGTTTTCCTTTGATCACTTTGGCTTCGTTTTATTTCTTCTGAAACTCTTTTGTGGGTTTCCAGTCTTTTATTTCAAGTTCTAATGATGATGCACGGACCGTTTTCTAACAATAACTAAAAATTTGCTTACCTTATT
Source organism: Monodon monoceros (assembly GCF_005190385.1). Lineage (NCBI taxonomy): Eukaryota > Metazoa > Chordata > Mammalia > Artiodactyla > Monodontidae > Monodon > Monodon monoceros. Next base: position 37,010,377 of record NW_021703781.1, read on the forward strand.
CTTCTTATTTATTCATAGTTTTTTCTATCATAGTCAGTCATGTTCTTCTTTAGTTTCCCAAACTTGTCTACCTAACTCGATTTAGATATTGCTTCAAAGCTTACTTCCTCATATCATCTAGTCTAGTTAGTAGGATAGAGTTACTGCTTTTCTCTCAAGCATTTTTTTTTTTTTTTTGCGGTACGCGGGCCTCTCACTGTTGTGGCCTCTTCCGTTGCGGAGCACAGGCTCCGGACGCGCAGGTTCAGCGGCCATGGCTCATGGGCCCAGCCGCTCCGCGGCATGTGGGATCTTCCCAGACCAGGGCACGAACCCGTGTCCCCTGCATCGGCAGGCGGACTCTCAACCACTGCACCACCAGGGAAGCCCCCTCAAGCATTTTTGATAAGTCACTTGCCCCAAGGATGCCAATAACTCTGGGCAAGTCACGTGACCTCAGTTCCCTAATCTCTGAAATCCCTGCCTCCCAGGTAAGGAACAGATGAGAGATGGGGCAAAGTGCTCACAAACTTGTGCTGAGCCCCCGCTTGATATAAAACACCGTGACTGGCTGTGGAAATATACTGCATGATCCTTTCAAATGAGTGGACAAAGAGATGTACGATAGCTATTAACGTAAGTTAGGAGGAAAGTATAGTTAAGGGCTAGGTATAGACATAAATATTCTTATCAACGAAGCGCCTGATACTTACTGAAGAGAACAGCAAAACCTTCGTGGGTGACATCTGAGCTGGGCCTTGCTTGAAAGATGAGGAGGGTTTGTTTCTCTAGACAGTGCAGATCAAGCGTGGAAGTGTGGAAGTTTACAGTAGGTTTAAGGAATAGTGAGGATTGATGAGGTGCAGATGGATGAGGGTCATAAAGAGGGGCCAGTTGATTGTCATGTTTAGCATTTGCTTAATGCACACAGCGCAGGTTTGGGGTGAGAGATGAAGTAATCTGGTGGGTGTTTTATTTTAGCAAGACATCTCTGGATGATGTCATACAGCTGAAAGGTAAGGGGAGGGAGGCAGAGAGGAGAGACTAATGATTGGGTGGCAGAGGTTAGGATCTAAGCCATGGCACACACAAGGAGTTAACAGATGCAGGGAGACAGGTGCAGACCTTGTGATGGCAGAAACTGTCTGCAAGTCTGAGGTAGTGGTGGTATTGCTTCTCCCTGTTTGTGCCCCCTTCACTGTCCTGTCCTGTCTCTCCCGACCCCAAAGTTTAGCTAATGCCTTAAAGAGGACTGTGCTTCTGGCTTGTTCTATACATTGCCATGCTCGTCAGGCAAACGTTTTGTTTGTTTGTTTTTGAGGATGTCATTTATTCTTCTTCTGATAGAAAAAAGAGACTGCCCCTGACGTACCACCTCTGCTGTTCAGTGATGAAGAAGAGAAGGAGGCACGGTTGGGAGTGAAACCGGTGGCTAAGAAGGCTGAGAGCGCCAAGGAGTCGTCAGAATTTGGGAGAACTAGTGTGGCTCAGGAGTCAGGAAAGGTGGACTTTTTTTTTTCTTGTATAATCTGATATTTTTGTCTCTCACATGTTCTTGTAAAACCCACCCACACACACACATACCCTTACATTTTTCTACCACAGAAAACAAACGGCTCATTTGTTGAAAATTTTGAAAACACTGAAAAGTATGAAGAAGAAAATCTGTGATCCTGCCATTCAGGGAGACCTTCAACATTGCTCTTGCCTCTCCATCTCTTTTCTAGGCATATGTGCGCACACAATGATGTGCATTTTTCCCGTTTTACATTATTATGGTCATTGTGTCAGTGTCCATTTTGCCTTTCTCTGTCTCATCTCATTTTTCCTTTCGGTTTTCTCTCTGCACGTCTGTGCTTTCTGACTGGCTCTCTTCTCCGTAGTCTGTTTCCCCTTGCTCTCTTCTAGTCCCACCTGTACTTAAATTACAATGACAGCTTTAAGAAGATTTTAGTTTACCAATCTTTTACATTTTCTTGATGTTGGCTGTGAATTACAGAGTGAAGTGAAATTTGGCTTTCTTCTAAAGCATTAAATTTCTTCTCCTGGGCGGGCTGTCCTCTCCTGCAGGAGGCCTGTGGATAAGGCTGCTGGCTGCATCTGGGAATCAACAGTTCTTTCAATCTCTGTCTACTTTTTCTTTTTTTCTAACTTTTCTCGTACTCTCGTGCTTGTGTGTGTTCAGCTATCTAGGTTTACTCTCTCTTCTAGGGCCTATGCGAAGAATGTTGCACATACTTTTCCTGTCGAGGCTTCTTGGGGCTACAGTGATGCAAACATTTTACCTATACCTGAATCACTGTGTGACATTCTCTTCCTGTTGTTTCAATGTGACCTTTTCTGTGTTGCTGTAGCCCATTTTCCCCTTGAACTCTAGCTGCTTGTTGTACTGCTGTCTCCCTTGCTTGAGGATAAGCTTTTTGAGGATTGGGCCATGTTCGTTTTGCTCTCCATTGCATCTGTGGTGCTTAGCTTATTACCTCGCACATAGTAGGCACTTTCAAAATTACATGTTTTCTTTAAAGAAGTATATATTTCCTTCATAGTTTAACCACTTTGAAATTAGGATGCACCTCACAATCGATGGCATGTTTAATTGGGAGTTGTTTTTTTTTTTTTTCTTGGCAGTTCATACAGGAACAGTGATTCTTACAGTCAGTGGTATCTTGCCTGAAAGGTGGTGCTTGTTGAATGAATAAATGTTGCATTTTATGATTATTTTAGAGATTCTTCTAATTGCATAATACAGTATAAGCCTTCTACAAGTTGTGTCCAATTCTGTCAATTAGGCCTCTCCCTTGGAGTTATGTGTTAGTTAAATATTAGGAAATATATGATCTGTTTCCAGTGATTGGCATTTGTGTCATACCTGTGACTTCGAAGTTATTTATAGCTCATGAGCAACCTATGTGGCTCATGGTTATAACTGATATATATGTATCTTGTTTGGAAGGAGTTATAAATATAGGCTTTAAACTGATTGGAAAAAATCATCTTTGATTATGAATTATCTGTACTAGACTCTCCATTGGAGTGGCCGATCAAGAATTGGCCTGAGTGTTTTGTTACCTGGGAGTAGGTGTGATTAGCTGTCATGCCCTGAAACGTGCAGGTGTGACAGTTACTGAATTAATGAGGAGCTTGGGAGGCCCCACAATAGAATTTTTGTTTCCAGGTGTTACTCATTTTTTTTCCTTACTATTTCCATTTTCAGGAAGGATCTCTGAATGTACCTACTCAGGAAGCAGCCAAGCATTCTGATTTATTTTCTGCATCATCCCCATTGGACAGAGGAGCTAAAACTAGAACCAGAACTGTTCTTAGCTTATTTGATGAGGAAGAGGATAAAACAGAAGATCAAAACAGCTTCCAAGCTCCGAAGAAAGAAGTAGGAAAGGTGAGCAAAAAGCTGTAAAGGTTCAAATCTTTAGAAGGATAAAAGAGTCTCATTTCACAGTGTCAGTTGTGTGATGTGAGTTGCTGAAGAATGGAGGGTTCCAGCTTCCTCACATTCTTACCATCACTTGTTGACTTTTTTGATAATGGCCAAGTGTTGGTGAGGATGTTGAGAAACTGGAGCCCTCATTCATTGCTGTTAGAAATGTAAAATGGTGCTGCCACTTCAGAAATCAATTTGGTGCTTCCTCAGATTCTTAAATATAAGAGTTACCACATGACCTAGCAATTCCACTCCTAGGTATATAACCAAGAGAAATTAAAACAGAAGTTCACACAAAAACTTGAATGTAATGTTCCCAACAGGTATTATTCATAATAGCCAAAAGATGGAAACAACTCAAATGTCTATCAGCTGATGAATGGATAAACACAATGTGTTTTAGCCATACAGTGGAATATTATTTGGCAATAAAAAGTGAATTACTGATACATGGTACAACATAGATGAACCTTGAAAACATGCTGAATGAAAGAAGCTTGTGACAAACACATTATGTATGAATTCATTTATTTGAAATGTCTTGAATAGGCAAATTCATGGAGAGAGAGAGTAGATCAGTGGTTGCCTGGGTCTAGGGAAAGAGGTGGACAGGAATGGAGAGCGACTGCTAGTAGGTTTGGAGGTTCTTTATGGGATGATGCGAATGTTCTAAATTTACATTGTGGTGGTATTTACACAGCTTTGTGAATATATTATAAACCATTGAATTACACACTTTAAATAGGTGAATTTTATCTCAATAGAAGTATTAAAAAAAGAGAAAACAGGCGATGGGCCATAGATTGCCAATAATTTTTTGTAAATCAAACTAAGGATATAGTCCATGTTGATATTTACGACAAATGTTTTATGAATTTTCTTATTATACCAGTAGGATAGCCCCATTTATAAATGAGAGCTACACACAGTGAATATGAATAATTTGCTGTATTTTCTTCCAGTCTCTTACTGTGTTTGATTTTGTATATGATTTTCATGGTTGTAAAACTTTGAACCTTACTTGCTATGTTACACTAATTTTGATGTGTAATCAATAATAATTATTAGTTAATTTTTAATGTGACACATTTTGTCAGAAGTGAGTTTTTTTGTTTGTTTCTGTCTGTGGTTGTGATACTAAAGAAAGGGAAGAATTTTAGAATGTCAAGTCTGGGGCATTATAGTATCAAACCAAGTAATGTGATAGTAACTTTCAAATGTCAGATACCCTAGCAAACAGAAAGAACTTCTTTGGAATCTGAAGGTAGTGGGGTGGAAGGTGGACGGGCATAGGAGAAGGTTGGCTGATCACACCCGTGCCAGCTCTTTGGCCTAAGATGCTGGTATGTAGAAGTTAGGGATATGTGCTTGACCACTCTGTGTAATTTCTGGTATTAAGTCAGCTGCTGTTTCATTCTTCCCTTTGGGCATGAGATGGAGAGAACTTGTTTAACTTTATGTGTTTTCACCCCTAAAATGTTACTCAGTATGGAGCTAAGGATTGTTTTTTAAATAAACAGTTCAGATTCAGATACTACACAAAGGTTGAAAGATGATCTTTCCAGATTATGTATATGTTATCTGTTTTTGTAAATATATTCTCCACTGTTTTTAGTGTCCCCAAAGTATTCCATTATGTGACTGTGTCATTCCCCTTCTGATGGGCAATCAGGCTGTGTCCAACCTTTAGCCACTATAAACAGAGCCACAAAGAATATCTTTGTTGTTTCATCTTTGTAGCTGTATATTATTTCCTTGAGGTAAAGCCCTAGGAGTCTATAAAATACATGAACTTCCCTCTTTTTTCCTAGAGTCCTGATGCTAATGCCTGCCCCAAGAGCACAGGTGTCTTTCAGGATGAAGAGCTCCTTTTTAGTCACAAGCTTCAGAAGGACAATGACCCAGACGTTGACCTTTTCTCCGGCACCAAAAAAACCAGGGTCAGTTCCAAATGGTTCTCCATGTCACAGCTTTGTTATTATGTTAAATATTGTCTCTGTAGCTCACCTGACTCTCTTTGTAAATTGTTTTTGTTTTGGATATTGAATTTAAGTTTTTTCTATTCTAGTTGTTAGAGCCAAGTGTTGGGAGCCTGTTTGGGGATGATGAAGATGATGATCTTTTCAGCTCTGCCAAGTCTCATCCTTTGGTATCAGACTTTTGCTCTCAATACTGCGGTGTGTGGGAAGGCTTCTGGGAAAGGAAATGAATGTCCCCTTATGTGACTAAGGAAAATGCTCACTAGTAAATGAACAGCAAATAATGTGCTCATGATGGTGTTCAGGTTGTCTCCATCTTATGTTTCCTAACGTTAAACTATTAACTAACCCAGTCTCTGTTACCGTATTACAAATCTGTTTGATTTTTAAGTTGTTCATTGAAAGACCAGTACATATGATATGGTGACAAAATATTCATGCCTTTCAGGTGCAAAGCTGTAAATCTGAGTGTGAGGCCATGTGTGTCATTTCCCTCCCTTCCCCAGTAGATTTTTAAGTACTCTCTATTTTCTCTTTATCACTGAGAGGACGCCTGGTCTTTAGAACTCTATTTCTGAAATGCTGCCTTTAAATTTGTTTGTTCAACCCTCATTTGCGAAATGACTTTTAAAAGTCAGAAGCTATTTTCTCTTTTTGCATTGTGACTTTTCCTTAAAATTTCTAAGATATTTGACAGACTTTGGGTATTCTTTGCTTTTGAAGATCCCAGAAAAGAAGGTAGTGAAAAAAGACCACTCTGTTTCCTCTTTCAAGAACCAGAAACATCCTGAATCCACTCCAGGTATCAAAGAAAAAGGCATATGGAAATCGGAAACACCTCAGGTTAGAACTGATCTCTTTAAGGACTTTCAGCTCTTGTTTGCATTGTAGTATAGTTTAATTGCATCATGCAGACCCCGGGGTCATTCAGAGTTCTCTTAATTAAGGAGAAAATAGCAACTAGGACTACCTCCCTTTGTTTACTTTTTTTTTAAACCCCTGCTCATTTCTCCTCTCTCACTCCACACTGGTTCCATGAATCCATACTTATCATTATTACTTGTGGAGTACCTGCAAATTCGATTCCAGGATAGAGTTAAGGTAGGATTAAGATCTTCCCACTAGAACATTTCTCCCTTTGGGCTACCTTGGAGTAGGGTTCCATTAGAATTAAATATGAATTGTATCCACTTTCTTGATTCCCTCTCTGTGTTATGTCTTATGAGATCATTGCTATTAGGCCTCCATCCTCAGCAGTCTTCTCTGTGGTGCTCCTCCTGAGGGCAGAGCAGGGCTAGACAGTGAGTTCTGGTCCTGGCTTACAGCTGTCCCTGGATGTCTCATTGAGGCCTCAGTGTTCTGAGCTGTGAAAATGAGGCACTAGGACTCACACATCTCCAGCGACTCAAGTCTCAGCTTCTTTTGCTTCTAGAACTAGTGCATTAGGCTTGGGTGAATTTCTGTGTGCTCTCTAATATTTGCTGTGTGAGATAACCGGCATGGTCATGTTTCCAGCTGGTCCAGATTTGGAGCTCTGATACACTATAATTCTTATGAATCTTATTCATGATCTTTGTCTCCCTTTCCTCCATGTGTGGTCTTACAGCCTTCCACTTACACAACAGATAAGGAAGCACAAATGAAGTAATGTTAGTGCAATGTTTTGAGGCCCCAGGAGAGATTTGAATGCCTTTCCCATTATAGAATTATAGAAACCAACAGCTTTGTTCCATCACAGATTTATTTTCAGGCATATGTGTAATCCAAGAGACACTTTTCTATTTCCCCAATGGATTTTTAACTGAATGTAATTTCACACAGGACTCACCAGGTCCCGCTCCATTTAAAACCAAAGAGCCATCCCCTTGGATCTGGAAAATTCAAGTAATTATAACGTGTCTGGAACCTTCATTGCCAGTCTTGTGGCATCTGTAAAGTTTCTTGGGTTTTCCTTTTGTCAGCTGCTGCCAGGCGTTTTCTCATCTCTTCCCCACCCTCTGGTTGTTGCTTCCTGTGTGCTGCGTCTGTAACATCTCTTCTTTGGTCCTGTGGTGGGCACAGGGGTATAGCCCTCTGATTTAATTCTAAGACTAGATCAGGAGACTTCCCTGCCTTTCTCTTTCTCCTCTCGTACTATATATTACATACACCAAGTCTTTCGTCATGTGTCACAGTAATAAGAGTAGACTGTTGTGTTTAAGAAAACATACAGAGTAAGTTTCATTTTTCTTCTTTAGGCAAATTTAGCAATTAACCCAGCAGCCTTGCTGCCTGCAGCGGCTCCCCAGATCTCTGGAATGAAGTCTGTTTTGCCAGAATTGGGCGTTCCTTCGTCTGAACCTGGGAGAATCCACAGTCTGGAAAGTATGCCCACTCTTCCCGGGAGTGGGGAGGCCGGCGTGAGTTTTGACCTTCCAGCTCAGGCAGACACCTTACACAGTGTGAACAAGGTGATGAAACCACCTTTGCTTGCTTGCCTGCTTTTTTTAAAAACCAGAACAGTTTGTATGTTTCTTCCGAGTTCATCAGTTGCACACGATAGGCTGACCCCGATTCCTCATTTGAAGGAGGCTCCTCATCTTTCCTTGAGCCTCTCCGCCCTCCTTCCACCTCCCTAGTTCTGTGTCCACTCTTCCACTGCCTGCCTTTGTTACATTTACATTCTGTTCAGTAGCTAGCTCACTAACTCCTGGCTGCCACCTGGAGGCCTTCTGAACACTGAGCAGGTCACGTCCTTACTGTTTGCTTCCTCTGCCGTCTCCTTACTGCTCAAAGGAGGACGTTCAAGCTCCTTGGTTTGGTATTAAAGCCATTTACAGTCTGTGCTAACCGAAGCTTCCAGCTTTCCCACCAGTCGCCCCACACTGTCAGCCTACGTCCAGTCACCAGGAACCATTCCCCAAACACACATGCCCCAACGTGCTGCTGCCATCAGCTCGTGCTGCTTCCTCTGTCAGGAATGCTCTTCCTCATCGACAGCTCTGCACAAACTTCACAGTTTCTGTGACATTCCCCTCCTGCCCCTGTCCTGGGCTCCCTCTCTGAGATCCCGTGGCAATTACAGTCCTGTCACACTGTTGCATAGGACTGTGGACTTGTGCTGGATGGACCATGACCTCTTTGAGGTTTTACTTTTATTTCAATTGGTTCTCTTTTCTTCTGTCCAGTCTTCCTTCTCAAATCTTAGCTGTTATCCGAGTAATCAACAGTACCGAGGATGACCCTGCAAATACATTCATTTCAAGTGTTTCCAAACCTGTTTTACTTATGAAAAATAAAACATCCCTCCTTTCTTTTTTTTCTGTTAGCTTATTTTGTTGTTGTTAAGTTTAAATTGTTCCTGAAATAATTCGTGAAATTTCGACATAGGCAAAGTACAGTTAAGTACTTTGCCCAAAGTAGCTTGTGCCTTCTTAAAACTCCTTGATGGTATATGTTGGAAAAATATTACAAATACTGCATTATTGCTAATAAGTGACTCATATTTTGAGGTTATATTGAAAGTTCTGATTCCTAAGCCACATTTTTTTACATGAAATATTTAAAATTTGGATTTAGTGTTTGCTGACTTGAAGAAAAGAGCATCTGAGATTACCTTTCTGTCTTTATCATCTTATCTCCCTGTTTCTGGAGCCTGATTTTAGGCTATCCCCCAGTAAAGCTTATTGCCAGAATCCCACTGATTTCTTTCTCATTTTGAAAGATACCCACATATAAACTTAGGGCAGAGAAGTAAGGGTCCAGGCAGCGCTGTGGGACACAGGACAGTGTGGCACGAGCAGTGTGGCTTCCAGTGGCAGATGAAGCCTTTTGTATCAAATTGAACAGAAATTGCCCTCAAAAGACTCAAAAATGGGGGACACTGAAGGATTAAGAATGAGTCTTAGAGTACTAGGAGCTATTAAACGCCTTTGGAAATCTTTAAGAAATAACCTCTTCTGTCTTAGATAATATCTCGATTGAGGGGAACCTGACAACCTAACAGTATTTTGAGTTGCTGATGACTCGCTGTGTTAGTTTTGAGCACCTTTTAAAAAACCATCAGGTCAGCATGTGGTTTTTGCCATTGCAGACCCGGGTCAAAGTGAGAGCGAAGCGCAGGCCACAGACACGCACAGCTCGGCGGTTGGCTGCCCAGGAGTCCAGTGAGGCTGAGGACATGAGTATCCCCAGGGGATTTGTTGCACAATTGGCAGATGGCGTCATTTCACCAGATGGTCCTCAGCCACAGCCCAGGGCCGCTGGTGGAGAAGACAGCTCTGAGGAGGCCGTGGCAGCTGCCATTCCAACTTGGGCAGGTGGTCCTGTGCTTGGGACAGACAGAAACCCCTTTGTGAAATCTCTGGGTCAACCTCTTGAGGATGACCTTTTTGATTCTGGAGATATCTTTTCCAAGGGCATTGCATCTCAGTCCACGGGGAGAAGAAAAGCCAAGGTGAAGGCAGCAGACAGCCTGGCCAACCCGGCAGGGGGAAGTAAAGAAAAAAGCCCCATGTTTCCTGCTCTCAGTGAGGCAGTCAGTGATGATGATCTCTTTCAGTCTGTTAAACCAAAACCAGCAAAGAAAACAAATCCTTTCCCTCTCCTGGAAGATGAGGACAATCTCTTTACAGACCAGAAAGGCAAGAAGAATGAGTCAAAATCCAACAGTCAGCAGGATGTTATCACAAAAGCACAAGATATTTTTGAGGTAGGTAATAGGACATAACAATACATTTTTGTGCAGGGTTCTTTGTTAAGGAAAATACCTGATTGGGTCATTTGAGCCACAGATTGCATTAAACCTGTTTGGTTGCTGCCCTGTATCTACTTGCTTAGTAATTATAATTAGGTTCTTTTATTAGTAACTCTGAAACTTATTCAGAAGTGGTTTTCTATTTTGTTTCTGGCCATAACCATTGATGCAAGTCTTGATTTTTATAGTTTTTATCTAGCTATTGCTGCAGTCAGCATAGATAAAGTAGCATCTCTACAGCCTGAGTGTGTAACCTCTGGTTCTTGGGGAAACAGGCCCTGGCTGGAGCTGATGATTTAACGCAAGCGGTAAGGCCTTCAGTGACACTCTTCGGGCAGATGTTTATTGAGCATCTGGGAAGTGGAAGCACAGGGTGAACTAGGACCAGTGCTCTGCTCCCCAGAGCTCTCAGGGAGGGGAATTGGATATAGACAGAGCCGCATATAAATAACGTTTTCAGGTAATGTTAAGGGTCTTAAAGGAAACAACCCAGGGCAGTGGGGCAGAGTGATGGGTTGGGGTGGGAGGTGCTCCTTCAGGTAGGACTGGTAGAGAAGGGTTCTCTGTACGGCTCGAGGTTTAGCTGGGACTAGAAGAAGGAGAAGGACCATGCCAGGCAGAGATCTGGAGTAGCAATTCCCGATAGAGGGGCAGCTCACATGGCTGTTCCAGAACCCTGTGGCAGTTTGCATTTCTACAACTTGTTGAAATTAGTGTATGTAGTAAAGTAAAAACTTGATTTAAAATTGTTTTGCTTGATTTTTGGCTTACAAGGATGATATATTTGCTACAGAAGCAATGAAAGCCTCACAAAAAACAAGAGAGAAGGAAAGAACGTTTGACTCCAACTTGTTTGATGATAACATTGATATCTTTGCTGATCTAACTGTAAAACCAAAAGAAAAGTCCAAAAAGAAAGTGGAAGCTAAGTCTATATTTGACGATGATATGGGTAAGTTTACTTTTCTGCATATGACAGAGAGAGTCATTACTGTTCAGCGACTTGATATTTCTCCTGCTACCTTTGTCTTGACCCTTTCCTGGAAAGTGTTCCCCAGTGGGTTTCCTTTGACTTGCTATATACTCCTGAGATAGACTGAGGGTGGATGAGTAAATGGCCTAGTCATTTTGGTGAAACAGTGTTTTGTTATGATGGATATGAAGGAGTTTGAAGGAGCCCAGAGTTTGACTTTCAATTATAATTTAGCTTTTTTCTTAGTGTGCCCCCTGCCAATCATCTATGACAAATCTGAACACTGATGTCAGGAAAGGAGGATCAGAAACTACCCCACATGCTAAAGTAGGCTGAGGTGGCTGCCTTGGGTGTGATGCATTTCTAGCTGGAGAGTGAGCGTTAGTGGTTCGGAGAATGGAGGGGCAGTGCAGGAGGAGAGCAGGACTGTACAGGAAAGCAGGCTGTAACTCAGACTTTACCTCTCACCAAAGATCTTCTGTGTTTGTAAACATGTTCATTTTCTCTCCATAGTATAATGTCTACTTTATTACTGGGCAAGCCGAATGCCCCATAACCCGAAATGTAGGGCTTCTGATATGTCCTGTGTTAGCGCATAGGACTCGGGCTGAGGCCATATACACTTCCTACTCCCCCACCTCCTCTCTCCCATCTGGACCTTGGGGTTAACTGGGAGAAAGCTGGTACTGCAAAGCCACACTTTTTCGACTCCCCAAGCAAGTGTGCTCTGTCTCTACCTGCTTCCCACTACAAGGTACAGAAGCGACTTTATTACAAAAAAAGTAATACATGTTATAATAGATTAATACTATTTGTAAAATGTAAAAAGTAAAAAGCTAGCCCTAGAGGTAACTATTATTGAGAGTTTGGTGTGTCCCCTTTCAGATATGGTGACAGTAATATAGGTTTGTATACATATAAGTGTATACTTATTTTTTCAGTGTTTCCCCATGTCAGTACATAGAGATCTACTCCCTTGTTTTTAGTAGCTGTATACTGTTGCTTTATATTTAGCCATTAGCCTATTGAGAGTGATCTAGATTGTTTCTCCATTTTCTCTGTTACAAATGATGCCATAATCTTTAACATTTGTACATACATATCTTTATGTACACATGCTAAAATCTCAGTAGAATAGAATCCTAGCAGTAACATTACTGGGTTACTATCATTACTGAGTAAAATGAGTCATGGAGCTAAATTAGAGTCAGTGAAACATCAAACACAAGTGTAGTCATAAAGACTTACACGCTTAGCATTTAGGTGCTGCAAACAGATGCATTTATTCTGAATGAGGGTGACCTGTGTTGGATTTCCCTTTGCTTATTTTTAGTGCCTTTTCCTTTTAAAATGCAATGGGAAAAGAATGTAGAAATAAGTATAATGCATAGATGGTAGAGTCAGGGGCTGGATTGGAGATTCAGTTATCTTTCCACTTTTCCTCTTCTGCATGTGCACACACACAGCTTTGTAGCTGAGAAAATTATGCTGAGAGAGAAAATGTGACTTGTATGTGATCATAAAACTTAGTAGCAGAACCAGGACCAGAATCTAAGAGGCTTGGCTCTATCTTAGTGTTTTTTTGGTATCCCATACTGTTGTCAGACTTGAGTCTTTGGTTGTTTGTGTAGATGTGTCTTAAAAGCACCCATTTTCTTGCCTATTCAGCAACTCTTTTTTGTTTTCTTTCTTTTTCTTTTTTTCCTTTTTAAAGATGATATCTTCTCCTCTGGTATCCAGGCTAAGACAACCAAACCAAAAAGTCGATCTTCACAGACAGTGCCTGAATCAAGATCTGAACAGAAGGTGTCCAACATATTTGATGATCCCTTGAACGCCTTTGGAGGCCAGTAGAGTGTACAGGGTATCCTTCAGCTACATCCTTGAGTTAATGATGCTGTCTTCTGTGCTCACTGTCTTAACTGAATTATAAAAAGCATATACTGAAACAGCTAGCTCACTTCTTACCCAATGTACTTAGTATTTTTCTGTACTGGTTTTAATCATGCTTAATACTGCCAAACAGAAATAAATGTTTCACTGTTTCGTTATTGTTTTTGCTTTTTTAACCATATTTTGATTAGCCTTGGTGGGACCATGGTTTAGGGTCATTAGAAAAGAAACCTATTTGTGCCTTTCATGGGTGGGCAGGGACTCCCAGAGGTAGCAAATGCCAGACAGATGACCAGGAGTCTTCCCTACATGTATGGGAGCCCTAACTTAGAACCAGGGCACTTGATAGAGGAAGAGGATGAGAGATTATAAACTTCATGAGTCTTTGTAATAGGAGAGGAGGTTTTCTCTCATTCCACTGAATTCTGAAGATGCCTCTATAGGTCCACTAAAGCAAGGTTTGGCAAACTGTAGTCCTCTGCTGTCTGTTTTTGTAAATAAAGTTTTATTGGAAAGAAACATACCCATTCATTTATGTATTGTCTATGGCGGTTTTCACCCTACCTCCAATGCCAGAGTTGAGTAGTTGTGTCAGAGACTGGATGGCCTACAGAGTCTAAGATATTTTCTTTGTGGCCCTTTACAGAAACAATTTGCTGACCCTTGCTCTAAGGCATCCATTTCCATTCCTTGGAGCTTTGCATTATTTTTTGAAAGGGCAGAATGAACCCAGATAATGGTAGGAAGAAGTGCTGAGGATGGAAATGTCAGCTTCTAGAGCACCACTGTTTCATAGAACTCTGCACTGATGGGAGTGTTCTACAACTGTGTTGTCCATTGTGGATGGCTGACCACCCCCCCACCTCACCCCCCGCCCTTCTAGTCTGTTTTCCTGTGCTGTGCCATCTTGCTCATGAGTATTCAATCTGTAACCGTGGCACAATCTTGTAAGCAGACCCAGTTGGCTTCACCAATTCTGAAGCCAGTAACTTCTTCCTTGGTTACTTTTAAGGTTGAATTGGGAATTACTCATAGGCAGAGATTTTGTATAGCTCTCACACATCAACTGTTTGTCCAGCTCTGCTGTGAGAATGACCCAGCAGCAGAAGAGGGTACATACTAGCTGCCTATTCCTTTTCCCTATCCCTTTAGTGCATCTTCCTTCTGTCCCTTAGGTTACTTGTGTACAGTTTCCTGCTCTGAGCCCAATGTGGGATCTGACTCAGTAAGCATTTGTTAAACACGTTTTTCTTTTGGAATGATCAAATCTGCTGACCCATCATTAGGATTGATTCCAGGGAATTCAGGAGACAATAGAGTTAGAAAATAGGCAAATTGCTATTTTGAGAGGGTTGAAAGCGGGAGGGAACTTAACACTCACTGGTCCGATGGTAGGCACTTTTCATGTCAGTCTCCTTAACTCTACCAGATAGGTGTTGTCCTCATTTCACAGATGAGGCTAAAATCTGGAAGCAGAGTGGACTAGCGGAACAAGTTTGGATTTTTTTATTGAGACCTAGATTTAAATCTGCCACTTAGAGCTGTTTGAGTATAGGCAAATTGTTTCACCTTTCTTAGTTTCTGTTTCCTTCTTTGTCAAGTAGGGGTTTCAGTACCCACCTTGCAGGATCGTGATGGGACAGAATATGCAAAGATCCTTGTTAACTATCTGGCACTTGAAACATGGTAGATGATGATGGTGAGAATGAATGAACTGGCCAAGAGCTTCCAGTGTTGGAACCCAAGGCTTTAAGCTCAGCCACCTGACTCCAAAGCTCCTTCTCTCAGTTCTCCCTGACTGAGAGGGGTGGCAGGTTTTAGAAACTAAGGTTTTGCTTCAGTAAGATTCATTTCATCACAGGCACTCATTTAAGAATTTAGCATACAAAGATAATAATCATATCTCTGTCCTCACGGGGCTCCAGTCAACTCAGTATTAGAGTTTAAGAAGGAACCAGTGGCAAGAGAGCCTGAAGATGAGTGAAAGCACAGTCCCTTATCATATACCTCAACGTATACTCAATGGTTTGTTGAATGATGGAGATAATTTGGTGGGTGGGGTCTCAGAGGAGAGTAAGAAGGGACAGGCAATGGAGATTAGGCATTGGGGTTCATTTTAGACTGGTTCCTCCGAGTCACAAGAGGATAAGTGAAGCTGCAGTGAGAGGGAGATTACTGTTCATAGTCAGTTGAGTAATCCACCTAGTAAAATAGTAGGCCAGGAGGGCTGGAAAATCTGTAAACCTTGGATTTAGAATACCTACAGGAAATGAAGATAAAAAGAAGCAGTGGGGGCCCCATGTCAGGCTGGAAGGTTTGTGTTGTCTCTTATGTTGTGCACCTGAGCTCAACAGCTTGGGAATTAGAGCTGGAGGGAAAAAAAGAGGGTGGCTGGGCATAGCCGACGCTGCGATTTGACAACCCAAGGTACCCACTCAATTTCAACTCTACAATTCTCAGTAAATTGGGTGAGGAATAAATGTTTAAGATCTACAGAGCTTGTTTGCTTTCGCCCTTGCTTTCAACCAGGCATGGCAATGTCCCCATGTTTCAGATGAGGTACGTGAGACCAGAAACGTTAGGGGTCAGTAAAGCGCAGGAAGGGTGATTTGTTTAAGGCAGGCCGGCCTGGACCGCACTGGAAGTGCACAGGCTCTGGGAAGGCCATCGACGGGGACTATCCCCGCAGCACGTCGGGCACCTCTAAGAGCGCCTTAAGTTGGTCTCAGGGAGGGTGCTGTCCATACTCTCCTTAGGCCACAGGCCAACCCCACCGTTCCCAGAAGCCTGTGCGACTGGTCTCCAGCCCGCCCGCTTCGGCCGTAGTCAGCAGGCCACTGTTAGTAATAGAGGATTAACATCCGGGCCTCTCCTAACCAACAACCACCACCGAACGCAAAAGAAGCCCCGGCGCCCGAGCACCCGCAGGCGTCCGGCGGACAGGTCCCGCCCCTGCCCCCGCTGATTGGAGGGCGACGCGAGCAACGGCGAGCGATTGGTACGCGGTGTCACAAAGGGGCGGGGGCGCGGCGACCACTGAGCGTTGCTCTTCGGTGCCTGCCGCGGCGTCGCTCGCGGGGCCGCACCTCCTTACGGGCCTGCGGGTGGGCGAGGGAGTGGACGAGAGCTGGTGAGGGCAAGCGGGCCGGATGGGGAGGGCGCCCAGGGCCGCGGGCCGCTGAGCCGGGCCGCGCTGCCGTCGCTGGCCTCCTGGCCTCGCCCCCTCCGTCGCCGCCGCTGCCCCGATACCGGCGCGGCGGGCCGCCTTCGCGGAGGAGACAGCCTCCACTTTCCGTCCTTCCGCGAGCGCGACGCGGAGTGCCCCGCCCCGTCCGACAGGTGCTGCCCTCCGAGTCGCGGATTTTGACGCGGAGCCTAACCGCTGCCCTCCTGATCTGGCCCGTGCGTCTGGGTAGCCGGAGTTTATCCTGGAGGAGCACGGGCTGCGCAGGTGACTCCGTTCTCTTCAAGTGCCTAACACTGAAGGCTCGAGGAGGCGTTGGCTTCGAAGGATTTCACAGTCCCGCTAGGAAATTGATTTCAGAGTTTAGGGTACATGATGTGGTGGATATAATTCTGAAGCTTGTATTTAAAACTTAGGTATATTTCCAGGCTTTAGTAAAAACGGTTCATTAAGAGTCGGTATTTTTAAGGACTGCATAACATGCTGGCTCCCTTTATGTCGGAGGAAGAGTTTAAAAGAAATGCTCTTATATGGCTGTTCTTTACAACAGAGTTTATCGATAAAGCTGATTCCGAGTTACTGAAATTAGTTATTCAGCACTGTTATCGCATTACCTGTCTTTAACTTCCCTTTCATCTTTGATGGTTGTGTTTTAAGAACTTTTTCAGAAGGGAGGAGAGAAATGTTTTGGAAATTGATTTAGAAACGTCTTTTGATGCCATTACTTTTTTCCCATGATTTTTTTAACATCTTTATTGGAGTATAATTGCTTTACAATGGTGTGTTAGTTTCTGCTTTATAACAAAGTGAATCAGCTATACATATACATATATCCCCATATCCCCTCCCTCTTGCGTCTCCCTCCCACCCTCCCTGTCCCAGCCCTCTAGGTGGTCACAAAGCACCGAGCTGATCTCCCTGTGCTATGCAGCTGCTTCCCACTAGCTATCTGTTTTACATTTGGTAGTGTATATATCCATGCCACTCCCTCACTTCGTCTCAGCTTCCCCTACCCCCTCTCCGTGTCCTCAAGTCCATTCTCTACGTCTGTGTCTTTATTCCTGTCCTGCCCCTAGGATCTTCAGAACCTTTTTTTAAAAAATTCCATATATATGTTTAGCATACGGTATTTGTTTTTCTTTCTGACTTACTTCACTCTGTATGACAGTCTCTAGGTCCATCCACCTCACTACAAATAACTCAATATTGTTTCTTTTTATGGCTGAGTAATATTCCATTGTATATACGTGCCACATCTTCTTTATCCATTCATCTGTTGATGGACACTTAGGTTGCTTCCATGTCCTGGCTATTGTAAATAGAGCTGCAATGAACATTGTGGTACATGACTTTTTGAATTATGGTTTTCTCAGGGTATATGCCCAGTAGTGGGATTGCTGGGTTGTATGGTAGCTCTGTTTTTAGTTTTTTAAGTAACCTCCGTACTGTTCTCCATAGTGGCTGTATCAATTTACATTCCCACCAACAGTGCAAGAGGGTTCCCTTTTCTCCACACCCTCTCCAACATTTATTGTTTGTAAATTTTTTGATGGTGGCCACTCTGACTGGTGTGAGGTGATACCTCATTGTAGTTTTGGTTTTTTTTTCTTTTTTTTGCGGTACGCGGGCCTCTCACGGTTGTGGCCTCTCCCATTGCGGAGCACAGGCTCCAGACGCGCAGGCTCAGCAGCCATGGCTCACGGGCCCAGCCGCTCCGCAGCATGTGGGATCTTCCCCCACCGGGACACGAACCTGTGTCCCCTGCATCGGCAGGCGGACTCTCAACCACTGCGCCACCAGGGAAGCCCCTCATTGTAGTTTTGATTTGCATTTCTCTAATGATTAGTGATGTTGAGCATCCTTTCATGTGTTTGTTGGCTATCTGTATATCTTCTTTGGAGAAATGTCTACTTAGGTCTTCTTAGGTTTTGGATTGGGTTGTTTTTATTTTGATATTGAGCTGCATGAGCTGCTTGTAAATTTTGGAGATTAATCCTTTGTCTGTTGCTTCATTTGCAAATATCTTCTTCCATTCTGAGGGTTGCCTTTTGGTCTTGTTTATGGTTTCCTTTGCTGTGCAAAAGCTTTTAAGTTTCATTAGGTCCCATATGTTTATTTTTGTTTTTATTTCCATTCCTCTAGGAGGTGGGTCAAAAAGGATCTTGCTGTGATTTATGTCATAGAGTGTTCTGCCTATGTTTTCCTCTAAGAGTTTTATAGTGTCTAGTCTTACATTTAGGTCTTTAATCCATTTTGAGTTTATTTTTGTGTATGGTGTTCTTCAGTGATCTCTTGGTTATTTAACAGTGTATTGTTTAGCCTCCATGTGTTTGTATTTTTTAGTTTTTTTCCTGTAGTAGATATCTAGTCTTATAGCATTGTGGTCAGAAAAGATACTTGATACGATTTCAATTTTCTTAAATTTACCAAGGCTTGATTTGTGACCCAAGATATGATCTATCCTGGAGAATGTTCCATGAGCACTTGAGAAGAAAGTGTATTCTGTTGTTTTGGGACGGAATGTCCTATAAGTATCAATTAAGTCCATCTTGTATAATGTATCATTTAAAGCTTGTGTTTCCTTATTTATTTTCATTTTGGTTGATCTGTCCAGTGGTGGAAGTGGGGTGTTAAAGTCCCCTACTATGATTGTGTTACTGTTGATTTCCCCTTTTATGGCAGTTAACATTTGCCTTATGTATTGGGGTGCTCCTCATCTATGTTGGGTGCATAAATATTTACAATTGTTATATCTTCTTCTTGGATTGATCCCTTGATCATTATGCAGTGTCCTTCTTTGTCTTTTGTAATAGTCTTTATTTTAAAGTCTATTTTGTCTGATATGAGAATTGCTACTCCAGCTTTCTCTTTTTTTCTTTTTGTTTTTTGCAGTACGCAGGGCCTCTCACCATTGTGGCCTCTCCCGTTGCGGAGCACAGGCTCCGGACGCGCAGGCTCAGCGGCCATGGCTCACGGGCCAAGCTGCTCCACGGCATGTGGGATCCTCCCAGACCGGGGCACAAACCTGTATCCCCTGCATCGGCAGGCGGACTCTCAACCACTGCACCACCAGGGAAGCCCCTCCAGCTTTCTTTTGATTTCCATTTTCATGGACTATCTTTTTCCATCCCCTCACTTTCAGTCTGTATGTGTCCCTAGGTCTGAAGTGGGTCACTTGTAGACAGCATATATACAGGTCTTGTTTTTGTATCCATTCAGCCAGTCTGTGTCTTTTGGTTGGAGCATTTAATCCATTTACATTTAAGGTAGTTATCGATATGTATGTTTCTATTACCATTTTCTTAATTGTTTATGGTTTGTTTTTGTGGGTCTTTTCCTTCTCTTGTGTTTCCTGCCTAGAGAAGTTCCTTTAGCATTTGTTGTAAAGCTGGCTTGGTGGTGCTGAATTCTCTTAGCTTTTGCTTGTCTGTAAAGGTTTTAATTTCTCTGTCAAATCTGAATGAGATTCTTGCTGGGTAGAGTAATCTTGGTTGTAGGTTTTTCCCTTTCATCACTTTAAATATGTCCTGCCACTCCCTTCTGGCTTGCAGTTTCTGCTGAAAGATCAGCTGTTAACCTTATGGGGATTCCCTTGTATATTATTTGTTGTTTTTCCCTTGCTGCTTTTAATATTTTTTTTGTATTTAATTTTTGATAGTTTGATTAATATGTGTCTTAGTGTGTTTCTCCTTGGATTTATCCTGTATGGGACTCTCTGTGCTTCCTGGACTTGATTGACTATTCCTTTCCCGTATTAGGGAAGTTTTCAACTATAATCTCTTCAAATATTTTCTCAGTCCCTTTCTTTTTCTCTTCTTCTTCTGAAACCCCTATAATTTGAATGTTGTTGCATTTAATGTTGTCCCAGAGGTCTCTGAGACTGTTCTCAATTCTTTTCATACTTTTGACTCCATTACTCTTAATAGCTAAGCATGTTTTTTAAATTATTGGTAAAAATTTTGACATACTTTTTTCTCTGCCTTCTTCTTTCCTCTTCCTCTTCTATTTTTTAGCTGTCCTTGTATCATTTTTCATCCTGTTTTTGAGTCTCCATTGCCCCTCATTTACCAACATCATAGGGTTCCATAATCTGCTCAGTCAAGTATGCTCTAACACAACTTTCAGAAGGTGTCCATGGGGCTTCCTTGGTGGCGCAGTGGTTAAGAATCTGCCTGCCAATGCAGGGGACACGGGTCGAGCCCTGGTCTAGGAAGATCCCACATGCTGTGGGGCAACTAAGCCTGTGCGCGACAGCTACTGAGCCTGCACTCTAGAGCCCATGAGCCACAACTACTGAAGCCTGTGCGCCTAGAGCCCATGCTCTGCAACAAGAGAAGCCACCGCCATGAGAAGCCCGCGCACCACAACGAAGAGTAGCCCCAGCTTTCCGCAGCTAGAGAAAAACCCGCACGCAGCAACGAAGACCAAGCACAGCCAAAAATAAATAAAATAAAATAAATAAATTTATTAAAAAAAAAAAAGCCCAGGGCTGATTCAGACTTGCCACATCAGTGAGTTCATCCAAGTGTAAAGTGATATGTTTAAAAAAAAAAAAAAAAAAAAGGTGTCCATGGACCCCGCCCTTAGTACTGGCTAGGTCTTTGGCCTACTGGAGCTTACGTTTGCCCCTCTGCTATCATCTAGTCCTCCAGTCTGGCTTAACTAGATTTCCTAGGCTTACTTTGCTCTCTGTTACAGTGATTTCTACTGCTGAGGAGAAGCATAATTATTTCCTAGAGGCACACATTTCAGTTTTGAATTTGGTTACCAATCTTGCTTCTTTTTGGATTTTGGAAATTACTCCATTGATTAGGGCCCAAATTTGTGGTGGTGTTCCAGTGCAATTAGTGCTGTTCTAGGTTGCAAGTTTTCTTTTAGCGCATAATTACTCTGTACATTCTTGTTGCAGATGAAGGACTTCCAAATCTGTCTTTATGTTACCTTCTCCCACCATTTGTTTATTATATTTGGGGTATTGCTGGGAAGACTACTGTGGTGAAAAAAATGATCTTTATATCTTATGTCTCTAAATTCCTTGGACAGGCACTGGTCACCCATGTCTTTATTTCTGTAATATTCAGTTCGGCATTCCTGACCCCTGACCTCTGTCGCTAGATCTTTTACTATGTAGATAGGAGTGCTCTTGGCTTTGGGGGAACGGACACTGATAATTCTGTAGTACATTCTTATTTGATATAGGATGATAAGTATGTTCTTAAGAATCCACATATTATCCAAAATTGTATTATAAAAGCAGTCATTTCAGTGAGGTAGGAAAAGGGGTTAGGTTCCATCATTATTCCTACAGACATGTCAATGTATTAAGGATATAAGAGACACAGCCTGAGCAATACAGCCATTTATTTGGCTTTTACTTGAAAGTAGTGGTCTTTTACCACTGTCACCAGCATTATTATTATTATTATTTAATAGATCTTTATCGGAGTATAATTGCTTCACAATACTATGTTAGTTTCTGCTGTACACCAAAGTGAATCAGCCATATGCATACATATGTCCCCACATCCCCTCCCTCTTGAGCCTCCCTCCCACCCTCCCTGGTCATTGCAAAGCACCGAGCTGATCTCCCTGTGCTGTGCTGCTGCTTCCCACTAGCTAGCTATTTTACATTCGGTAGTGTATATATGTCGATGCTACTCTCACTTCGCCCCAGCTTCCCCCTCCCACCCCATGTCCTTAAGTCCATTCTCTATTTCTACATCTTTATTTCTGCCCTGCAACTAGGTTCATCAGTACCAATTTTTTTCTTTTTTTAGATTCCATATATATGCATTAGCATACGGTATTTGTTTTTCTCTTTCTGATTTACTTCACTCTATGACAGACTCTAAGTCCATCCACCTCACAACAAATAACTCAGTTTCACTTTTTTATGGCTGAATAATATTCCATTGTATATATGTGCCACATCTTCTTTATCCATTCATCTGTTGATGGACATTTAGGTTGGTTCCATGTCCTGGCTATTGTAAATAGTGCTGCAGTGAACATTGTGGTACATGTCTCTTTTTTTGCGGTACGCAGGCCTCTCACTGTTGTGGCCTCTCCCGTTGCGGAGCACAGTCTCTGGACGCGCAGGCTCAGTGGCCATGGCTCACGGGCCTAGCTGCTCCGCGGCACGTGGGATCTTCCTGGACCAGGGCACGAACCCGTGTCCCCTGCATCGGCAGGTGGACTCTCAACCACTGCGCCACCAGGGAAGCCCCATGTCTCTTTTTGAATTATGGTTTTCTCAGAGTATATGCCCAGTAGTGGGATTGCTGGGTCATATGGTAGTTCTATTTTTAGTTTTTTAAGGAAGCTCCATATTGTTTTCCATAGTGGTTGTATACAACCACTATGTGGGATACACACCAACAGTGCGGGAGGGTTCCCTTTTCACCACACCCTTTCCAGCATTTATTGTTTCTAGATTTTTTGATGATGGCCATTCTGACCAGCATGAGGTCATTGTAGTTTTGATTTGCATTTCTCTAATAATTAGTGACATTGAGAATCTTTTCATGTGCCTCTTGGCCATCTGTATGTCTTCCTTGGTGAAATGTCTGTTTAGGTCTTCTGCCCATCTTTTAATTGGATTGTTTGTTTTTTTGATATTGAGCTCCATGAGTTGTTTGTATATTTTGGAGATTAATCCTTTGTCTGTTGTTTCATTTGCAAATATTTTCTCTCATTCTGAGGGTTGTCTTTTTGTCTTGTTTATGGTTTCCTTTGCTGTGCAAAAGCTTTTAAGTTTAATTAAGTCCCATTTGTTTGTTTTTATTTCCGTTACTCTAGAAGGTGGGTCAAAAAAGATCTTGCTGTGGTTTTTGTCAAAGAGTATTTTTCCTATGTTTTCCTGTAAGAGTTTTATAGTGTCTGGTCTTACATTTAGGTCTCTAATCCATTTGGAGTTTATTTTTGTGTATAGTGTTAGGTGGTGTTCTAATTTCATTCTTTTACATGTCGCTGTCCAGTTTTCCCAGCACCACTTATTAAAGAGGCTGTCTTTTCTCCATTGTGTGTTCTTACCTCCTTTGTCGTGAATTTGGTGACCATATGTGAGTGTGTTTCTCTCTTGGCATTCTATCCTGTTCCATTGATCTGTATTTCTGTTTTTGTGCCAGTACCATACTGTCTTGATTACTGTAGCTTTGTAGTATAGTTTGAAGTCAGGGAGCCTGTTTCCTCCAACCTCATTTTCCTTTCTCAAGATTGCTTTGGCTATTCAGGGTCTTTTGTGTTTCTATACGAACTGTAAAATTTTTTGTTCTAATTCACCAGCAGTATTATTAGCATATTACTTTGTGTTATTGTATTTATTACTCATTATTTTGATAAAAAGTATAACAGCACTCAGAGCAGCTGTGCTGCCAGCAATAGCTTTTCTTCCTGTGGTGCCATATCTTCAGGAACATTAGCAGTCTGCACAATGCAATTCAGGTTCCTTATTTAATTAATTATATTCATTATGCTTAATTATATTAAATATACTCCCTAGTTAATTGATGAATTTTATATATTACTTTTATATATTGAGCTATGGTGAATTTTTATAACTCAGTATAATTAATATAATTAATATAATTAACTATATTGAGTTATAAAAATTCACTGTAGCAGAAATATCTGTACGTTATGAGTTGCGTAAACATTGGTGGAGTTAGTTTGGAGTGAGTAATGATTCCTATGGGAAACCAACATTTCTCCAAACAAACTTTTATAGCATAACCAAACACTTCTTCATGTCCAAAGCAGGGATAATACCTTACCTATATTACAGGTTTGCTCTAAAACTCATTTGAGAGGATGAATATTTATTTACTCTTTCATTGAACAAACCTTTAATGAGTACCAATATGTACAAAACACTGTGCTAGGTGATGGGGTGGTAAATCATATGCCCTTCCCTTAAGGAGCTTACAATTTAGTAGAGTAAGAAAGTCATGTAAAAAATGAAATTGATTGTAATGGGTGCCATATATGATGGAGGTCAGGGTGTGAAGGGGAGGAACTGTAAACGGCTTTATGGAATAGTTTCTATTCGACTTGAGTCTTGAAAGATCACAGGTGCTTGTCAGGTAGCCAAGTGTGGGAATGGTGGTAAGTAGAGGAAAGCAGGAGCAACGATATAGAGACCAGTGTTTTCTGAAGCCGCAGTTACAGATGATTAGAGGATAGAAGTACCAGATATATTGCAGGATGGGATGAGGTATGTGTATAAATAAAATAGGGCTGGAAGGTGAGATGCATGATCTTAGGAGCCTTTCTAAGGAGTCTGAATTCTGTAGACAGTGGGAAGCCATCGTGGGGCCTTGAGCTAAGAAATAACATGATCAGTTCTACATTTTAAAAAGATAACTGTGCTTCACATCATATGTCATTAGGGAAATGCAAATTAAAACAATGAGATACTATTATATGCCTATTAGAATGGTCAAAATCCAGAACACTGACAACATCAAATGCTGGTGAGGATGTGGAGCAGTAGGAGCTCTTATTCCTTGCTGGTGGGAACGCAATATAGAACAGCCACTTTTGAAGACACTTTGGCAGTTTCTTACAAAACTAAACATACCCTTACTGTAAGATCTAGCAGTTGTACTCATTGGTGTTTACCCCGGTAAGTTGAAAACTTATACGTCTACACAAAAACCTGCACGTGGATGTTTATAGTGGCTTTACTCATAAACTATTCTGTGTGATACTATAATGATGGGTATATTACTATACATTTGTGGAACTCAATAGAATTTGCAACACCAAGAATGAACCCTAATGTGAACTATGGCCTTTGAGTGATAATGATGTGTCAATGTAGGTTCATCTGTTGTAACAAATATACCACTCTGGTGTAGGTTGTTGATGGTGGGAGAGGCTGTGCATGTGTTGGGGCAGGGAGTGTGTGGGAACTGTCTGTACTTCTGCCTAATTTTGCAGCGAACCTAAAACTGCTCTAAACAATAGTTTATTCAAAAGGAAAAAAAATTCAGGCTTTAGGCTAACTTAGATTCATTTCCCTCATTTAGTCTGAATTGATGGTTTCACCACAGTGCATTCTAAAGTCAAATATTAAAAAATTTTAGAACTTTGAGTGACCTTTCCCCCTATTATATATAGATAATTAAGAGTAAAGTAATTTCTGAACTATGTGATGTGATACCCTAATCCAGTTTTTATTAAACTTTCTTTTTTTAAAAAAGATAACTGTTGACATCCTAGAGAATGGATCAGAAGAGTGAAGGGCAGGTGTCAAGGATTATAGCTAGGCTATCAAAGTTGCTCAGTTAAGAGCTAATGAAGACCTGAACTAAGTCCTAATCAGTGTGGCTGGAGAAGGTCACAGATTATAGAAATGTTAAGTTGTACTGTTAGGATTAGATACCTTGAGGCTAGCAGAAAAATCTAAAATGATTCCTAGCTTTCTGGCTTAAGTGACTAGGTTAATGGTGGTACCCTTTACCAAGATGGAGACTGTAGGACAAGAAGGAGGTTTGTAGGAAAGATGATTAGTTTTGGACGTGTTGGATTTCAGGTGTCTGTCTTGTATCCAGATTTTACTTGATTTTTATTTATTTTAAATATTTATTATTTATTTATTTATTTATTTTATTTCTGGCTGCATCAGGTCTTAGTTGTGGCACTTGGGATCTTCGTTGAGGCATGTGGGATCTTTTGTTGTGGTGCACAGGCTTCTCTCTAGTTGTGGCATGCGGGTTTTCTCCTCTCCAGTTGTGGCGCGCGGGCTCCAGGGTACATAGGCTCTGTAGTTTGCAGCACGTGGGCTGTAGTTGAGGTGCGTGAGCTCAGTAGTTGTGGTGTGTGGGCTTAGTTGCCCCATGGCATGTGGGATCTTAGTTCCCTTACCAGGGATCAAACCCACGTCCCATGCTTTATAAGGCAGATTCTTTACCACTGGACCACCAGGCAAGTACCTGTTTTTATTTTTTTAAAAAATGTTTATTTATTTATTTATGTGGCTGCATCAGGTCTTGGTTGTGGCACGTGAGCTCTTTGTTGTGGCATGTAGGCTTCTCTCTAGTTGTGGCGTGTGGGTTCCTGAGTGTGCGGGCTCAGTAGTTGCGGCACATGGGCTTTCTAGTTGTGGCACGCGGGCTCTAGAGCATGTGGGCTTAGTTGCCCCGTGGTATGTGGGATCTTAGTTCCCCGACCAGGGATTAAACCGGTGTCCCCTGCATTGGAAGGCGGATTCTTTTTTTTTTAAATAAATTTATTTATTTATTTTTGGCTGCGTTGGGTCTTCGTTGCTGTGCACAGGCTTTCTCTAGTTGTGGCGAGTGGGGGCTACTCATTGTTGTGGTGCACCGGCTTCTCACTCTGGTGGCTTCTCTTGCTGTGGAGCACGGGCTCTAGGCGTGTGGACTTCAGTAGTTGTGGCATGCGGGCTCAGTAGTTGTGGCTCATGGGCTCTAGAGCGCAGGCTCAGTAGTTGTGGCGCACGGGCTTAGTTGCTCTGCGGCATGTGGGATCTTCCTGGACCAGGGCTTGAACCCATGTCCCCTGTATGGCAGGTGGATTCTTAACCACTATGCCACCAGGGAAGTCCCCTGGAAGGTGGATTCTTAACCACTGGACCACCAGGGAAGTCCCTAGTAACCAGATTTTAGACACCTGTGAAAATCATGTCTATAGAACGGAGATGTAGGTTATTAATCAAACCACAAGTTTTAAAAAAAAACTTCTCCTTAATCACATTGTTATGAAAATTGCAGTGACTTCAGTGATATATCCTTTGGCAAAAAAAAGTAAAAAATTTATCACCCATTTTTCTTCTTCATTCCTGCACTGCCCTAGTGTTCACATTCTGTTCACCTAGTCTTACAGATATTCTTCCCCCACTCTGAGGCTTTACCCATTCTGAAATACATTCAAGAGTCTACCTACCTTTAGGGAATACTTCTCAACTTATTTTATGAGGGCAGTATTACCTTGATATCAAACCAGACAAAGACATAGAAATAAAACTAGATCAATAACTTGTATGGATATAGACACAAAAATCTTCAAAAAATACTAACAAACTAAATCTAGTAACATATATAAATGATTACAGACCATATACAAATGGATTTATCCCAGTGATTCAAGGTTGGTTCAATATATCAAAAAGCAGTCAATGTAATACACCATATTAATAGACTATGAGACAAAAACCACATGATCATCTGAGACACTACAGAAGAGTATTTGACAAAATCTAACACTGTGATTTAAAAAAGACAACTGACACCTAAACAAAGTAGGAATAGAAGGGAACGTTCTCCATCTGATAAAGATTACCTATGAAAACCCCACAGCTAAAATCATAACTCGTGGTGAGAGGCTGAATGATTTTCCCTACAACAGGAAAAAGACAAGAATGTTTGCTCTTACCACTTCTATTCAACCTGTATTGGAGATTCCAGGCAGGGCAATTAGGTAAGAAAAGGAAATAAAGATCATCTAGATGGGAAAGGAAGAAGTTAAAATTTCTGTTTGTAGTTGACATTATCTTGTATGTAGAAAATCCTAAGGAATCCACTTAGAAAAATACTAGAACTACTGAGTTCAGCAAGGTTGCAGTGAACAAGACCAATATATTAAAATCAATTGTATTTTTATACACTAGCAATGAGCAATCTGACAATGGAACTAAGAACAATTTCATTGATAGTGACATCAAAAAGAACAAAATTCTTAGAAACACGTTTTTAAAATACAAAACGTATAATTTGAAAACTATAAAACATTGTTGAAAGCAATTAAAGAAGTTATAAATAAACTGAAAGATATTGCATGTTGATGGATTATAAGACTTAATATTGTCAAGATGGTAATACTATCCAAATTAATCTGTAGACTGAACACACTCCTTATCAAAATCCCAACTGGTGTTTCTGCAAAATACACAAGCTGATCCTATAATTCCTATGGAAATTCAGATGACCCAGAATAGCCAACAATCTTGAAAGAGAAGAACAAGTTAGAAGACTCACACTTCCTGATCTCAAAACTTACTACAAAGCTACAAAGACAGTATGCTACTGGCATAAGGATAGACATATAGATCAATGGAACAGAATTGAGGTTATGGTCAGCTGGTTTTCAACAAGGGTGCCAAGACGATTCAATGAATTTAGAATAGTCTTTCTAACAAATGGTGCTGAGACAACTGGTTATTTGTCTGCAAAAGAATAGATCTGTACCCCTATTGTACAACAACCACAAAAATAAATTCAAAATGGACTATAGACCTAAATGTAAGGGCTACACTATACAATTCTTAGAAAAATATGTACTGGTCAATTGTTATTACCTTGCATTAGGCAAAGCTTTTAAAATATGACACCCAAAGTATAAGCAACAGAAGAAACATAGTCAAATTGGGCTTCATTAAAATTTAAAACTTTTGTGCTTCAAAGGAAACTATCAAGAAAGTTAAAAGACAACCCATGAAATTGGAGAAAATATTTGTGAATCATATATCTGTTAAACAGCTTGTATCTGGAAAGTGTTAGACATAAATAACTCAATGGACAGGATCTGAATGGACTTTCTGAATAGACATTTCTGTAAAGAATATGTGCAAATGGGTACTAAGCACATAAAAAGATTCTTAACATCATTAGTCATTAAGGCAAATCACAACCACAGTGAGACACTACTTCATACACACTAGGATGGCTTTAATCAAAAGACAATAAAATGTATTGGCAAGGATGTGAAGAAATCCAAACCCTTGTTCATTGTTGGTGGGAATGTAAAATGGTTTAGACCACTTTTGAAAACAGTTTGGTAGTCCTACAAATTGCTAAACACAGGGTTACCACACAACCCATCAGTTCCACTTCTAGATATATATGGAAGAGAAAGGAAAAAACATGTCTATCACAGACTTGTAATTGAGTGTTCTCATAGCATTATTCATAATAGGCAAAAATTGGAAACAACCCAGAATGCCCATCAACTGATGGCTGGATAAGTAACATGTGGTACATCCTTATAATGGACTATTATTCAGAAATAAAAAAGAATGAAATACTGATACATCTTAGAACATGGATGAACTTTGAAAACATTATGCTAAGTGAAAGAAGCCAGTCACAAAAGTTTACAAATTGTATGATTCTATTTATGTGAAATGTCCAGAATAGGCAAAATTTTAAAAACAAAGTAGATTAGTGATTGCCTAGGGCTGAGAGAGACAGAATTTAGGAGTGTCTCTAAAGAATAAGAGGTTCCTTTTAGGGTTGATGAGAATGTTCTAAAAATGATTATGGTGATGGTTGTACAATTTTGTAACCATACTAAAGCCCAGTAAATTTTAGGCTTTAAATGGGTGAATTTTATGGTATATAAATTATATCGCCATAAAGGTACTGAAAAGATTTACCTACTTCTCCAGAAAGAATATGTATCATTTGTCCTTTTAGTTTAAGTTCAAGCCCCCTCCGCCTTTTCAAAGTTTTCACTGATTAATAGCAATTTATCAATTTGATTATTCCTATTCTCCTAATTATACACTTATAATTTATTTTAGTATTCTGTTGGTTGTGTTTGCCTCTCATATTCATTAGCCATTGTATGTTTGTGTGTAGAGATTATGTCTAATGTCTGTTACCAGTATTAACCTCATCTCAGTGCTATACTGGTGGATAACCTCTGGAAACCCAAATGCTTATTGATTATTTAGTGAATCCTACTTTTAAGATGGTTACTATTCCTTTTATTCAGTGTGATTCAGATGTACAATGGCTATAACATTATACTTTGTATGGGTTATAAAATGTAACTTATGTGTTTTAGGAAAGGATGTGCATAACTTATTCAAAGTCTTGCAAATATATACCTACATGTGGAGTTCATTGGTTTAAATATCATTAACAACAAAACATATTTGTTGAGCATGTAGTGTAAGTAACTGCTGAGCTCTAGTAAGATAAAGTGTAGCAAATATACCTGTTCTTAATAATCTTACACTCTAATTGGGAGAGTGAGTTCAAAGACAATTGTGTAAAGCTCAGGATTAGGCCTAGTAAGCACTAAAATGAATTCCGGGCTCTCTGGAAGGCTGATATGGGCCAGAGTTGAGAAAATCTTTGTGGAGGAATGAGACTTTCACATAGGCTTGTTAAAAAAACATTATTCTTGTTTTTCAGGTACAAAACTCAAAACATGAACAACGATATATGTTACCAATGTTCAAAGCTGATTTGGTTAGAACTGGAATACAGTTGCCTACAACATATTCCAGAGGAATTAGAAAAGTCAAAGTAATGGATAACAGAAAAGATCCTCCATTCTTCAATGAAGACAACGTGGGACCATTTTACTACAGACTTCCTTTCTATGATACCATGGAGCTCTTCATTGAAACACTGACTGGAACATGTTTTGAGCTGAGAGTTTCACGCTTTGAAGCTGTTATTTCTGTGAAAGCAAAAATTCGAAGATTGGAAGGTACTAGTCTTTCTTGTTTTGTAGGATATGAGGATTAAATTTGTTCTTCAAGAGTATATAATAACTTTTTAGCTTTTGTTATGGAGAAATGTCAAACATACATGGAATTAGAAAGAAATGGAGAATGAATCCTTACATACGCCCTACTCAGCTTCAACAGTTATCAATTCATGAATTGTCTTTTTTCCATTCCTGCATTTCCCCCACTCTGTTCCCTTTCTACCAGATTCTTTTGAATCAAAGCAAATCCCTGGCATTATGTTAATGGTGTGAAATAATATTTTAAAATAGTTTTTCAACAGGTTATGATGATGTGAAGATTCTGCAATAACTGCCTTACAGTGATAATTGAATTCCCTTTTATTGACCCTGTTTACTTTTTTAGAGTGCTTTGTGAATTCTTTTTTTTTTTGCGGTACGCGGGCCTCTCACTGTTATGGCCTCTCCCGTTGTGGAGCACAGGCTCTGGGCGCGCAGGCTCAGCGGCTACGACTCACGGGCCCAGCCGCTCCGCGGCATGTGGGATCTTCCCGGACTGGGGCACGAACCAGCGTCCCCTGCAACGACAGGCGGACTCCCAACCACTGCGCCACCAGGGAAGCCCTACTTTTTCTTTTTTTTAATGTGGAGATTTTCTGGGAAGAGTTTTTGGTTTACATTTACATAGATTTGAAGTTTCCTCAGTATAGCAGGGATACTGAATATTGTATAATGTCTCTTTTGTGGTTAGCATATTTGTGAAAAGTGTTATAAATTACTTTGTGTTAAAATTAGTCTTTTTCTTTGTACTTGGCAGATTTCTGAAATAAGTGGTATTTGCCATTTATAGTTGTTAAAATCCAGTAAAGACTAGAAAATTTTCCATATAACACTAAATGGATCTTTGCTTTTTGAGCCAGCTGGAACTTGCTTGTAATAAAGGTAGAAACTAGCATGCCCTCTAGCTCAGTTTAAGTTCAGAATTATAGAAGGATGAGAAGGATTGGAATTTTTTATCTTTGTAAAGTCAAGGATCCTGGTATCTGAGTTTCTGAAATTTGGTATTCCTCTAGTAACTAAGTTCTATTGAAGTTAGTGACCAGCTGAGTCCAATGACCACATCAGTACACCCATTAATGGCACATGAAGCTTTTCTGTCCCCAAATGATTTGGTGAAATACAGAGTCAGAATAGTTTATTTTGACTTTTCCTGCTCTTTTATTTATATGATGGTGTAATGATATCTTTTTAGGAGTGGTAAGATTTTTAAAAAACCCTCTTGTGTTCTAAGTAATCTCTGCATTTTTTCCTGCTTTCAGGCATTTTGAATAATCTCCGTGCAGCAGAAGCACTCTAGAGGGCATCCTGTTTAGTTCTCTTAATGGCAGAAGAGTAGATTTGGGCTTAGGAAAGATTAGGGGCTAATCCCAGGGAAATATTTACTGACAGAGTTGGACCAGAGCCAAGATCTAGGCTACTTGTCCCCTGTAGGAGGAGACATAGGGTAAGAGCAATGACTTTGTAGTTATTAGACAGCTGAAACCTAGTTTAGACATTTATAAAACGAATATACTTATTGGGAGATTAAATGAGGTAATATGTAGAATCTCTACAGTCTTTGTCTGCTTGGGCTGTCACAATAAAATAGCATAGACTGGGAGGCTTAAACAACAGAAGTTTATTTTCTCACAGTTCCAGAGCCTGAAACTCTGAGATCAGGCTACCAGCATGATCAGATTCTGGTGAGGCTTTCTTCCTGACTTGTAGACAGGTTTGTTTTCACTGTGTCCTCACATGGGCATCTCTTCTTATAAGGGCTTGGATCCAACCATAAGGGCCTTACCCTCATGACCTCACCTAAACCTAATTATCTCCCAAAGGCCCCATCTCCGAATACCATCACTTTGAGGGTTAGGACTTCAAGATATAAACTTTGGGGGGATACAGTTCAGTCCATAGCACTTACCACTAGTGGTCAATAGATCTTAATTCCTGTTCCCATTCCCCATCCTTCTAGCCCTCACCCCTTCTTTCCCTCCTATTCTCTAAACTTTTGTAACTTCTTGCAGCCTGTGGGCAGGGATAGTCACTCTGCTCTTCAGGAGGCTTTAAGAGGGCATCCTTCATGTAAAATTAATTTTAATCCTTTTCTAGGTGATATTTCTATTTCTACCCAGGATGACATTTGAGGATAACATGGTGGGTAAGACTCTCCAAGATAAAAGGATATGGAGTAGGTAGGATAGGAAGGCAGAGGTGACACTGTTCAGTTTAATCCTTCAGGGAAATGGTTGCCCTGCCAGACTGCTTTTCCTTTTGGGCAACTTTTGGGAAGCTGGGAACTAGAGCATAGTGGGAGATAGGAGGGTAGATGGAGGGGACTGCAGAGAAAGGGTTGAAGGAGTGTGCTGGATTAGGAATGATGAGGCTGTAGTACCTACAAGGGGACTTTAAATGGGTCTTGAAGGGACAGGAGCAACTGAAGCCAGACTGCCTGGTTTCAGATTCCCAACTGAGTAAATTACTTAACCTCTCTTTACCTCAGTTGTGCTAATTTAAAATGGGACTAATAATAGTACCTAGTTCCGAGTTGTCCTCAGGATTAAACGAATTCAATGAAAAGCATTTAGCAGAGCATCTGTGCTCTTTATGAGGGGAAAATGGTTAGTCTGTGGAGATAGTGCAATATGTACCAAAGGATATAAGAGCTATGCCCTTGGGAGGAGATGTAATTTAGTTCTCTTGAGTTTCCAGAGAAGGAAAATTCTTTGGATCTTATCATTACCTAAAGTAGTGTTCTGCAAAGAAGAGTACATGGTACTCAGAGGATAGGGATTTGGAAAGAAAAAATGTGCCAAGAAATGTAAGGGATTATTGTCAGCTGGTTTTTTATTGCCGTGGGCAGTGGATTCCCTGGACTTGCCATCAAATCATTGGCATTACCGCTCCCTAATAAAGATTTCTCTTCCGTACATGGGATAGGATTGTTTCCCTGGCCAACTTTATGAGTTGGTGGGACCATGTTAATAGTTCTGGCCAGTGAGCTATGAATGGAAGTCTCCATCAGCCTGGGTCCCTGAGTGACTATAGTGAGCAGAGCCCTCTTGACATGCATTAGACATGTAACTTGAGCAAAAAATAAATCTTTGTCTTAAGCCATTGACGTTTTGGGGATGGTTTGGGGTAAGTTCAATATAACCTACTTTATTTTGCCTGATACAGTATCAACTAGGGATCCATTTTTTTCACTTTATAAATAATTGGCTATATAAATACCACTTACTGAATTAGTCTAGTCTTTTCTCACTAAAGTAATTTCATACCTGTCATGTTTTACATTTTTATATGCACACAACTCTTAATCACTTGATGTGTCCCCCCGTGCCAAAATTATACTGTCTTACTTATTGTAATACAATTTATAAGTTTTGATAGCTGATTGTATCCATACATATTAAGGATTATGTCATCTCGGAGAACTGACCCCTTTATCACTAGGTAATGCCCCTCTTTATCTGGATATTTTTCCTTGCTCTGTAGCCTGTTCTGTCTGCAATTAATATAGCTACTCTAGCTTTTTTTTTTGATTAGCATTAGCATAATATATCGTTTTCCATCCCTTTACTTCTTTTTCCCTCAGTTTTATTGAGGTATAATTGACAAATAAAATTGTATCCATCCCTGTACTTTTTTTTATATCCAGCTATATTACTATTTATTTATTTTATTTTTTTTTTTAACATCTTTATTGCAGTATAATTGCTTTACAATGGTGTGTTAGTTTCTGCTTTATAACAAAGTGAATCAGCTATACATATACATATCCCCATATCTCGTCCCTCTTGCATCTCCCTCCCTCCCACCCTCCCTATCCCACCCCTCTAGGTGGTCACAAAGCACCGAGCTGATCTCCCTGTGCTATGCGGCTGCTTCCCACTAGCTATTGGTTTTACATTTGGTATTATATATATATCCGATGTGGCACATCTATACAATGGAATATTACTCAGCCATAAAAAGAAACGAAATTGAGTTATTTGTAGTGAGGTGGATGGACCTAGAGTCTGTCATACAGAGTGAAGTAAGTCAGAAAGAGAAAAGCAAATACCGTATGCTAACACATATATATGGAATCCAAAAAAAAAAAATGGTCATGAAGAACCTAGCAACAGGACGGGAATAAAGACGCAGACCTACTAGAGAATGGACTTGAGGACATGGGGAGGGGGAAGGGTAAGCTGGGACAAAGTGAGAGAGTGGCATGGACATATATACATCCCTCTACTTTTAATCTATATATATCTTTATATTTAAAGTGGATTTCTTATAGACAACATATAGTTGGGTCTTGTTTTTTGATCCACTCTGACAATCTGTCTTTTAATTGGTTTATTGAGGCAATTGATGTTTAAAATGGTTACTGATATAGTTGAATTAATAACTACCATATCTGTTTCTATTTTCTACTCATTGCCCTTATTCTTTGTTCCTTCTTTAATGCTCTTTCTTTCTTTATGTAGATCTATATCATTTTCCTTTTCTCTGAAGAACTTCATTTCCTGCAAGGCAGTTGTACTAGCAACAAATTATCTCAAATTTTGTTTATCTGAGAAACTCTATTTCTCCTTCACTTTTGAAGGATAATTTCATAGGTTACAGAATTCTAGGTTGGTGGTCTTTTTCTTTCAACATTTTAAATATTTTACTCCACTCTCTTCTTGCTTATAGGATTTTGGATAAGAAGGTTCCTGTAATTATTATCCATATGGTTTTTCCTCTGTCTTCTTTGAAGACTTTCTCTTTGTCTTTGCTTTTCTGCAGTTTGATATAACATGCCTAGGTGTAGATTTTAAAATTTTTATCCTATTTATCCATCACAATCCTTCTGATGTGCAGCTATCCTATTTGGTGTTCTCTGAGCTTCGTAATCTGTGCTTTGGTGTATCTCATTAATTTTGGAAAATTCTGGGTCATTATTACTTAAACTATTTCTTCTGTTTCAATTTTCTCTTTCTTCTAGTATTCCAGTTACACGTTTTGAAAAATTTCAATAGTTCTTTGATGTTCCTTTTTTAAAAAATTCTTTTTTCTCTTTACATTTTGATTTGAGAAGTTCCTGTTGACATTTCTTTCAGTTCACTGATTCTTTCCTTGCCTTACCCAGTCTGCTGATGAGTGAGCCTGTCAAAGGCATATCTTTTTCCATCCCTTTACTTCTTTTTTCCCCAGCTTTATTGAGCTTCCTTTTGCTTATATGTAATACACATGCATTTGAGATTTATTCATATTGTTCCATATATCAATAGTTCATTCTGTTTATGGTTGAGTAGTTTTCCATTGTATGGATATACTACACTTACTCATTCCCAAGTTGAGGACACTTCAGTTTTTGGTGATTTTGAATAACCCACTTTAACTTTCATGTACAGTTTTGGTTGTTTTTCTTTTTGCGGTACGCGG
Source organism: Monodon monoceros (assembly GCF_005190385.1). Taxonomy (NCBI): domain Eukaryota; kingdom Metazoa; phylum Chordata; class Mammalia; order Artiodactyla; family Monodontidae; genus Monodon; species Monodon monoceros. The sequence goes on from NW_021703781.1 coordinate 37,046,458, forward strand.
GCCTCTCACTGTTGTGGCCTCTCCCGTTGAGGAGCACAGGCTCCGGACGCTCAGGCTCAGCGGCCATGGCTCACGGGCCCAGCCGCTCCGCGGCATGTGGGATCTTCCCGGACCGGGGAACGAACCCGTGTCCCCTGCATCGGCAGGCAGACTCTCAACCACTGCGCCACCAGGGAAGCCCTGAGATTGGGTTTTTTTGGTGGATTCTATAGGGTTTTCCATGTTCTTAGATCATGTCATCTGTGAATATAGTTTTACTTCTTCCTTTCCAATCTCAATACTTTTTATTTTTGTTTCTTGCCTAATTGTCCTGACTAGAACTGTCAGTAAAATGTTAAATAGAAATGGTGAAAGTGAACATCCGTGTCTTATTTCTGATCTTAGGGGGACAGCTTTCATCCTTTTACGGTTAGATATGGTGGTTACTGATTGTTGTTTTATAGAGACTGTATACCAGCTTGAGGAAATTTCCTTCAATTCCTATTTGTTCAATGTTTTCTCATGAAATAATTGGATTTTGTCACATGCACTTTCTGTATCTATTGAGATAGATGGTCATGTGGTTTTTGTGCACTCCTGGGATGAATCCCACCTGGTCGTGGTACATAATCCTTCTGATGTGCAGCTAGATTCTGTTTGCTAGTATTTTGTTGAGGATATTTGCAACTATATTCACAAGGGATATTAGTCTGTAGTTTTATTTTCTTGTAATATCTTTGGTGTTTACTAGTAACCCAGTGATACTGCCCTGACAGAAGGAGTTGGTAAGTTTTCTGTCCTCTTTTACTTTTTGTAAGAGTTTGTGAAAGATTATGTTAATCCTTTAAATCAGGGGTCCCCATCCCACGGGCTGCAGACTGATACCAGTCTGCAGCCTGTTAGGAACCAGGCCGCACAGCAAGAGGTGAGCAGCAGGTGAGTGAGCGAACAAAGCTTCATCTTTGTGGACCGCCTGGAGGGGTGGGATAGGGAGGGTGGGAGGGAGGGAGGGAGGGAGACGCAAGAGGGAAGAGATATGGGAACATATGTATATGTATAACTGATTCACTTTGATATAAAGCAGAAACTAACACACCATTGTAAAGCAATTATACCCCAATAAAGACGTAAAAAAAAAAAAAAGCTTCATCTGCTGCTTCCGATAGCTCGCGTTACCACCTGAGCCATCTCCCCCCGCACCGCCCCCCGTCCGTGGAAGAATTGTCTTCCATGAAACCCATCCCTGGTGCCAGAAAGGTTGGGGACCAATGATTTAAATTAAATGTTTGGCAGAATTTAGCATTAATGTCTGGTCCTGAGCTCTTTTTGTTGGATGTTTTTTGATTACTGACTCAATCTCTGCTTTTTTAGGTTTATTCAGATATTCTGTTTCTTCCTGATTCAGTTTTCATAGTTTGTGAGTTTCTAGGAATTATTCCATTTCATGCAGCTTGTTTAATTTTTGTAAGGTCAGTAGCAATGTGTCCACTTTCATTCCTGATTTTTGTGATTTGAGTCTCCCTTTTCTTAGTCTAGCTAAAGTTTTGTCGATTTTGTTACTTTTTTGAAATAACTGATTTCCTTAGTTTTCTCTATTATTTATTTTGTTTACTTTATTATTTCTTTCTCCTCCTTGCTTTGAGTTTAGTTTGGTGTTCTGTTTTAGTTTCTTAAGGTGGAAGTTTAAATTATTGATTTGAGATCTTCTTTTTTAATGTAGGTGTTTATAGCTATAAATTATAAATATATTAATATTGTCTTTTGTATTTACCTATGTATTTTTTTTTTTACCAATGTTCTTTATTTCTTTGTGTGGATTCAAGGTAGTCTCCAGTGTTCTTTCATTGTAGCCTGAAGGACTGCTTTTAACATTTTTTGTATGACAGGCTGCTAGTGACAAACTCTTTCAATTTTTGTTTGTCTGAATTGTCTTAATTCTTCTCCATTTTTGAAGGATAATTTCATTATATATAGAATTATTGGTTGACAGGTTTTTTTTTCTTTTGGCACTTTGAATATGTCATCTTTTTGCCTTCTGTCTTCCATGGTTTCCGATTAGGAATCAGCTGTTAATCTTATTGACCATGCCTTTGTTTGATAAGTAACTCTTCTCTTGCTGCTTTCAAGATTCTCTCTTTGTCTCTGTTTGTCAGTCCCCTGTTCAAAACCTTCCAGTGTCTTCCCATCACAATCAAAGTAAAATCCAAATGCACTACTGTTGCATTTAAAGTTTTTCCTACATGTATCTTTTTTTTTTTTTTTTTTCGGTACGCGGGCCTCTCACTGTTGTGGCCTCTCCCGTTGTGGAGCACAGGCTCCGGACGCGCAGGCTCAGCGCGTGGCTCACTGGGCCCGTGGCTCACTGGGCCCATGGCTCACGGGCCCAGCCGCTCCGTGTCATGTGGGATCCTCCCGGACCGGGGCACGAACCCGCGTCCCCTGCATCGACAGGCGGACTCTCAACCACTGCGCCACCAGGGAAGCCCCCTACATGTATCTTTAACCCTGTTTTATTACTTTCCATTTTAGTAATTCTACTTGAGGCACACCACCTTTTTATTCTTTCTTCAATAAGACCAGCATCTTCCTGCTTAAAGGTATCTCCTCCTCCAGATACAGTTATTGTTCATTCTCTCACTTTATTAAAATTCTCAAAGGGAATTCCCTGGTGTTCTGGTGGTTAGGACTGTGTACTGTTACTGCAGAGGGCCTGGGTTCAATCCCTGGTCAGGGAACTAAAGATCCCACAAGCTGTGTGGCATTGCCAAAAAAAAAAAAAATTCTCACATGTCATTTCCTCATGCCTTTCTTAACCACTCTTATTAAAAATATACTTCCCACTCCTACCTGTGCCAGTCACTCTTTATCTTTACCCTGCTGTATTGGTTTTCATTACATTGAATAACCTGGCATTATATTATAGGTGAATGTATGGATGAATGGTTGGATTTATTATTAGTATTATTTTTAAGTAAAATCTAAGCATCATGAGGTCGTGGTCTTTTTTCTTATTCACCAGTGTATTTTTAGCCCAGAGACTAATGTCTGACATAGAATAAGCATTCAAATATTTGAGTGAAGGAAATCCAGAGTGATGTTTAATAGTTCTTAACTGTATCTAACTGAAATATGGTCATCTAGTATAGATTATTTTTCCATTTGAGACATTAAAATATGTAATCTCTTTGTATATGCCATTCCTTCTCTAGTTTATTCTCATAGAGCTCTTTCTACCATTACTTTTTGCATTTTCTGAAGTGACTACATTCCTACAATGTTTTCAAAAGTACTTTAACGTCTTTGTTTTGACAGTATGTATGTACTACATGTACTTACCACATAATGTTAATCTTAAGAATTAAAGTGGAAATTGACAATGTTGAGTAGAAATATATGTATTCAGTTTAATAAGAAACCAGGAATGGAAATAATTTTTAGTTTATTGGTTTTCTCAATTTCTTTCTTTTAGATAAGCATTTTAAAAATTAATGAATTTTGTTAGAGCAATTTTCAGATCACAATAAAACTGAACAAAAACTAGAGATTTCCTGTAGACTGCATGCCCTCCACCCTCCCTTGTACAACCTCTCCCACTATCAACATCTCACACTAGAGTGAGGCATTTGTTATAGCTGATGAACCTACATTGACATACCATTTTCACCCAAAGTCCATAGTTTACATTACATAGTTTACATAATGATATATTTACCATTATAGTACTATAGAAGATAATTTCATTTCCCTAAAAGTTCTCTGTGCTGTCCCTATTCATTCCTCCCTCTTCTCAACCCCTGGAAGCCATATTCTTTTTACTGTCTATTCCATAGTTTTGTATTTTCCAGAATGTCATATAGTTGAAATCATAGAGTATGTAGCCTTTTCAGATTGGCTTCTTCCCATTAGAAATATGCATTTATGTTTCCTCATGCCTTCTAATGGCTTGATAGTTTATTTCTTTATAACACTGAACACTGCTTAGATCTTTATAACACTCCCATTGTCTTCATGTACCCCAGTTTAATTACCCATTCATCTACTGAAGGACATCTTGGTTGCTTCAAGTTTTGGCGATTATGAATAATAAAGATGCTATAAACATCCATGTGCAGGTTTTTGTGTGGGCATAAATTTTCAGCTCTTTTAGGAAAATACCAAGGAGTGTGATTGCTGGATTGTATGGTAAGAGTATGTTTAGTTTTGTACAAAACTGCCAAGGTGACTGTACCATTTTGCATTCCCACCAGCATTGAATGAGAGTTCCTATTGCTGTACATCCTTGCCAGCATTTGATGATGTCAGTGTTCTGGATTTTGGCCATTCTAATAGGTGTGTAGTGGTATTTCATTGTCATTTTAATTTGCATTTCACTAATGACATATGATGTTGAACATCTTTTCAAATGCTTACTTGTTATCTGTATATCTTCTTGGGTAAAGTGTCTGTTCAGGTCTTTAACCCATTTTTAAATTTTAAGTTGTTTCTTTTCTTATTGTTGTTTGTTTTCTCCCAGTCTGTGGCGTGTCTTCTCATTCTCTTGACATTGTCTTTTGCAGAGCAGTAGTGTATAATTTTAATGAAGTCTAGCTTATCGATTATTTCTTTCATGGATCATGCTTTTGTTGTTGTATCTAAAAAGTCATCACCATACCCAAGGTCATCTAGGTTTTTCTGCTTGTTATCATCTAGGAGTTTTATAGTTTTGCATTTTACATTTAGGACTCTGATCCATTTTGAGTTTATTTCTGTGAAGCATATAAGGTCTGTGTCTAGATTATTTTTTATTTTTTTTTGCATGTGGATGTCCAGTTATTCCAGCACTATTTGTGGAAAAGACTATCTTTGCTCCATTATATTGCCTTCACTCCCTTGTCAAAGATCACTTGACTATATTTTTGTGGGTGTATTTCTGTGCTCTCTATTCTATTGATTATATTTGTTTATTCTTTCATCATTACCACGCTGTCTTGATTGCTGTAACTTTATAGTAAGTCTTGAAGTTGCATAGTGTCGGTCTTCAAACTCTGTTCTTCAGTATTGGAATCACTATTCTGGGTCTTTTGCCTTTCCATATAAACTTTACAATAAGTTTATTGATAGCCACAAAATAACATGCTAAGATCTTGATGGGATTGTGTTGTATCTACAGATCAAGATGGGAAGAACTGACATCTTGACAATATTGAGTCTTCCAGTCCATGAATGTGGAATCTCTCTCTAGTTATTTGGTTATTATTTGATATCTTTCATTACTATTTTATAGTTTTCCTCATATAGCTCTCATACATATTTATTAGATTCATACCTAAGTTTTAAAATTATATTTGGTGCTAACATAAATGATAATGTATTTTTAATTTCAAATTCCACTTGACCATTGCTGGTATATAAAAAAGTGATAGACTTTAGTATATTAATCTGGTATCCTGCGACCTTGCCATAATCTAATTGCTTATCAGTTCCAGGAGCTTTTTGTTGACTCTTTTTGGATTTTTCTACATAGACAATCATGTCATATGCAAACAAAGACAGTTTTATAACTTCTTCCCAATCTGTATACTTTTCATTTCCTTTTCTTGTTTTATTGTATTAGCTAGGACTTCCAGTACAATATTCAAAAGCAGTAGTGAGGGGAGACATCCTTGCCTTGTTACTCATCTTAGCAGGAAATCTTTGAATTTCGAACAATTAAGTATGTAGGGTTTTTGTTTTTGTTTTGGGTTTTTTTTGGTCAAATTGAGGAAGTTCCCCTCTATTCCTAATTTGCTGGGAACTTTTATGAAGAATGAATGTTGGATTTTGTCAAATGCTTTTTTTGAATCTATTGATGTGATCATGTGATTTTTCTTTTTTAACCTGATGACATGACGGACTACATTGCCTTGCATACTTGGGATAAATCTAACTTGGTCATGGTGTATAATTCTTTTTATTCATGTTGTTGGATTTTATTTGCTAATATTTTATTGAGAATTTTTTCATCTGTGTTCATGAGACATATTGGTCTGTAGTTTTCTTGTAGTGTCTTTGTCTGGTTTTGGTATTAGGGTAATGTTGGCCTCACAGAATGAGTTAGGAAGTATTCCTCTGCTTTTGTCTTCAGGAATCAATTATAGAAAATTGGTGTAATTTCTTTCTTAAATATTTGGTAGAATTCCCCAGTGAAACAATTTGGCCACAGTGCTTTTTGTTTTGGAAGGTTATAAATTATTGATTCAATTTCTTTAATAGATAAAACCCTATTCAGATTGTCTGTTTCTTGTGTGAGTTTTGGCAGCTTGTGTCTTTAAGGAATTGGTTCATTTCATCTAGATTATCAAATTTGTGGGCATAGGATTGTTCATAGTATTCCTTTACTATACTGAAGCTCAGAGATTCTTTTCTTAGCTGTGTTCAGCCTACTAATGAGCCCACTAAAGACATTCTTCCTTTCTGTTACAGTATTATTAATCTCTCTAGCATTTCCTTTTACTTCTTTCTTAGAATTCCATCTCTCTGCTTACATTGCCCATCTGTTCTTGCATGCTGTCTCCTTTATCCATTAGAGCCCTTAGCATATTAATCGACTAATCATAGATTAGTTGTTTTACATTCCTGGTCTGGTAATTCCAACTTTGCTGCCCTATATGAGTCTGGTTCTGATGCTTGCTCTGTCTCTTCAAACTGTTTTTTGCCTCGTAGTATGCCTTGTTATTCTTTCTTGATAGGCAGACATGATGTACTTGGTAAAGGGAACTGCTGTTACTAGGCCTTTAGTAATGTGGTGATGAGGTGTAGCGTAAGGTGGAGGATGGGGAAGCTTTCTACAGTCTGAAAATTAGGTGAGCTCTCAGTCTTCTATTGAGCCTGTGTCCCTGGTCTGAGAACTTCATCAGTGCTTCTCATCCTTTCCCTCCCCTTTCCTTACTCTTAGGTAGCACAGGATGGCTGGAGAGAGCTGAAGTTAAGTATTGCATATTACCCTTTCTCCATGTGGAATGCTAGAATTAGCGGGAGTTGAGTATTTCCCTTCCCTCATGTGGCTAGAGTGGATTGGACTTAGATATTTCCTTTCCCTCAGGTGAGCTAGGCTCTGATAAAACCCCAGCAGACTAGGTGCTGGTAAAATAGTTTCTCTTGAGGGCAGGCCTTGTTAAGAACAGAATGCTCTAGTATATTTCAAACTAGTTACTTCCTCCCCTCCCTCTGCTGGAAACACTAGGGGGGTTTTCTCTGATATTCACTGTGAGAAGGTGGGCAAGCTCCTGGAGGTAAAATTCACAAAGTGTGTGTGGGGGGCCCTATGAGTAGGTTCCCTGGAATTTTTAGCTCTCAGATTTGTCCATACTGAGACTCCTGTAGTTCGTCAATTATAGGTTAGGTTTTCCTACCCACTGGTTCCAGGTAGAGGTTTCTGCTCTGGTTTGTTGTGATTTTCTATATTCACTTGTCTGTCTCTCCAATATTGGGGGTAGTGATTTGCCCTGTGACCTCATTTCTTTGATGGATTCAAGAAGAGTTGTTGACTTTTTAGTTTGTTCAGGTTTTACTTGTTAGGATTCAGTGGTGACTTCTAAGCTCCTTACATGCTTACCTGGAGATCAGAAGTTTTGACTATATTTTAAGAGGGTCATTCTTGCTGGTGTGCTGAGGATAGTCAGAGAGAGAAAGGGGAAGCAGAGGTAGAGGCTGTTACACAAACACAGGTGAGAAATGTGCTGTGTTGGACTATAGAATGGTAGTTGGAAAGAAAATATTTCTGTTTGGATGTTTGGATATCATAGAGCCAGCAAGACTTGCTGACAGATTGAAAGAGAGGTGTTGGGGGTAACTCCTTGGTATTTGACCTGAGCAACTTGGATGAATGGAGTTGCTGTTAATTGTGATGGGTACTTCTGGAGCAGAACCAGGTTTGGAGAGAAGAGATCCAAGGGTGCTCCAAAATTAAGAGGCCAGGAAGTTGAGACTGACCAGCCAAGGAGGTTTAGGGGGAGTGGCCAAAGAGGTAATAACAAAACCAAGAGAATGTGTTAGTCATCTTGTGAATAAAATGTATTCCAGGAGGAGGAAGTGATCAGATGCTGGATAGGCTGCGTAGGAAAAGAATTGAGAATTGGCCATTGGTTTTAGAAAATGGAATTAATTGGTGACTTTGACTGCATGACTAAGTTGGTATCAGCCAGATTTCTACACTGTAAAGTTACTATTTTTATCTTTGTAATTAATATCTTGTGATGTGAGGAGCTACCTTGACACTATGCAAACATCCTATTTTTTCTTATCATTTTGGTCAGTAATTTTAGCACCCGTTGATAGGCTTGTCAGTAACAGTTGTTACCATAGTATTTGATCAATGATGATTTTTCTGTTTCTTTTATATTCTGTCTGCATTTATTGGCATTTTACTATAAGGAAGTACTGTCATTTATTTCTAATTATTTATATCCTAATTATTTTCCTAATTATTTATATCAGAATGGACTCATGAATATTTCCTAATTATTTATATCAGAATGGACTTTTCCTAATTATTTATATCAGAATGGACTCATGAATATTTATTCTATGGGTTATAATCTATTACTGTTGTATTGCTGAGATTGTCCCAAATTTGACTATCAGGAGTACCTTCAAATTGGTTCATATTTCCTTTTGAAATGCCACCATCATTTTTTAGGCATATTCTTGCCTTCCCTGGCACCACAAGATATTCCAGGTTCATCTTGTACTTTCCCTGCCACAGCGTTCACATCAGCTGTTTCTCTAAGGTTACTTTTATTGCCGTGGTATTTAGAAACCAAGATCCAGGTGCTAAGTGTACTCCTTGCTATTGGGGTGTCATTGCTTCTAGGCTTCATAATGGGCAGAGATAGGGAATATGTGTATTTACACTCATATACCCACACTTCTGTATTTATCTAAATTGATATATGTTAAAAACCATGAATTCAAACAGATATCTCCAATTCTAGTTTATCATCACAGTGCTCATTTTAGCCTTTTCCTTTCCCTATTTTCCCATTTTCTCGCACACTGAGAAACTTAGTTCACATTATCCATAGCACACCTACTTATTTGTTCAAACTTATACATATACATAAACTATATACATAAATTAATTTAGAATCACTAACCCATGGATCTCTAAGAAACAAATTTACTAACTAGAGTATAATATTTGTGTGCATTTCTTTTTGTTCTTTGCCTATCGTATAGGCAAAATACTGTTTTCTAAAGTTACCTAGTTTTTTCTTCCCCACACCTTCATTTGTAATATAATTATATTCATGTGTTAGTCTTTATATTCTATTTTGAAGTTTCCCCACATCCTGAATGATTTTAATTGTTCATTTGGTGGTAGGGGACGTGAGTTGATGTGAAACATCAACGTGATTCCCAATGTCAGAGCTATATAAACATTTTAGAAGTTGCTACCCTTCATTCCTACTACTTGTTCCCTTTCCCACATTCTTTCTACACCATCCAACCCATCCCCTGTTGGGTAACCAATCTCATTAGTTAATTTTTAAAAATTTATTTATTATTTATTTATTTTTGGCTGCATTGGGTCTTCGTTGCTGCGTGTGGGCTTTCTCTAGTTGCGGCGAGTGGGGACTACTCTTTGTTGCAGTGCTCAGGCTTCTCATTGTGGTGGCTTCTCTTTGTTGTGGAGCATGGGCTCTAGGCACACGGGCTTCAGTGGTTTTGGCACGTGGGCTCAGTAGTTGTGGCTGACTGGCTCTAAAGCTCAGGCTCAGTAATTGTGGCCCACAGGTTTATTTGCTCCACAGCATGTGGGATCTTCCCAGACCAGGGCTTGAACCCGTGTCCCCTGCGTTGGCAGGCGGATTCTTAACCACTGCGCCACCAGGGAAACCCTCATTAGTTTCTGATTTATCCTCCCTGTTTTTATTTTGCCCAAATGGGCAGATGCATGTATATTTTCATATATCCTCTTGTTTCTAATATGAATAGTAGCGTACTATAGTCTTTTGTATTGTGCTTTTTATACTTAATAATATATCCTGGATGTCACTCTAAATCAATTCATAGAGAACTTTCTCATGCAGTTTTCATAGTTTTTCTTTTCAGTTTTATAGTATTCCATTGTGTGAAAAAAATATATCAGTTTATTCAACCACTTTTTTGTATATGGCACTTAGGTTGTTTCCAGTATTTTGCATATTTACATGGTGCAACAGTGGATAACCTTGTGCATATATATTTTTGTATGTTGTAGACATATCTTCAAGGTGGAGTACTAAAATTGTGATTGCTGGTCCAAAAGGTTTAAGTGCATATGTAGTTTTGTTAGGTACCATCAAATTTCACTTCAGATGGTTGAACTAGTTCGTATTCCCACTGCAACATATGTACACCCATGACCTCCCAACAAAAGTGTTGTAATACTTTAAAATTTTTGCCAATATAATATATTTTTTTTAATGTATTTATTTGGGTGCATTGGGTCTTCGTTGCTGTGCACGGGCTTTCTCTAGCTGCAGCGAGCAGGGGCTACTCTTCCATGTGGTGCGAGGGCTTCTCATTGCAGTGGCTTCTCTTGTTGTGGAGCACAGGCTCTAGGCGTGAGGACTTCAGTAGTTGTGGCACGTGGCTCAGTAGTTGTGGCTTGCAGGCTCTGGAGCACAGGCTCAGTAGTTGTGGTGCACAGGCTTAGTTGCTTTGCAGCATGTGGGATCGTCCCGGACCAGGGATTGAACCCGTGTCCCCTGCATTGGCAGGAGGATTCTTAACCACTGTGCCACCAGGGAAGTCCTAATGTGTTGTTTTAATTTGCTGTTTTATTATGAGCGAATTGGAACATTTTATTCATTTTTAGGCTATTTTTAAGGGCTATTTTTCCATCTTTCTTTTGGAATGCTTGTTCATGTCTTTTGCTTATTTTTCTATTGGGTTTTTGGTCTTTGTCTCAATTTTTAATAGGTCATTATACATTAGGGACATTAGCCTTTTGTCTCTGGTATATGTTACACGTATTTTCTCCCGGTTGTCTTTTGACTTTGTCCATAGTGGTTTCTTTCTTATGCAATTAAAATTTTTTTCTCATGTAAAAAAAATTTTTTTAAAAAGGAAATTTATCAATTTTACTGTCTCTGCATTTTGAGTCATAGTTAGAATAAGCCATTTTTTGCACCAGAGTTAAAGATGAATTCATCCATGTTTTCTTTTAGTACTTAGCTTCATTTTTTCACATTTAGATCTTTAATCCATTTGGAGTTTATTCTTATGTATGGCACTAGGTATGAATCTAATTTTATCTTTTCCCAAGTGACTACCCATTTATTCCTGCACTGTTTATTTTTAAAGTCCATTTTTGGCTCAGTAGTTTGAGATCCCACCTTTATCATCTGTCTATTTCTGGACTTTTTATATGTCAGTATCACACTTTTAATTATAGAGGCTTTAATAGTATGTTTTTCATGTCTGGTAGGGCTAGTACTCATCAATTCTCTTTTTTGGTGTTTTTCTAGCTATTTTTGCATATTTGATTTAACTTTATTGCCTTGTCTCACTCTTTTAAAAAGATTAGTATTTTTAGAGTGATTGCATTGAATTTATAAATTAACATAAGTAGAACAAACATCTTATAAGGTTGAATCATTCTATCCAAAAACAGAGTTGTTTTTTGGTTTTGTTTGTCCACTTTTACAGCTTTTAGGAGTGTTTTAAAATTTTCTTTGTAGAGGTTTGCACCTTTCTTGTTAAGTATATTTCTAAGTACAGTAGTTAATAATATTTAAATATTTATTGTTATTATAAATGAAGTTTTCTCTACTGGTATATCCTATAATGGTTTATTGCTTACTTATTTGAAGGCTATGGATATTTGTATGTTAATTTTATATACTGCTAATTTACTCAATTGTCTTTCTTTTGGTCTTCTCATAAATTCTCCAGGGTTTTTCAGGTATATTTGTCATATCATCTGCAACAGAGATAGTTTCACTATTTCTTTAACCATTCTTTGGCCTTTAATTGATTTCTCTTGTCTAATTAAATTGACTAATACCTCTCTTACTATGTCAAATAGTGGCAGTGTTGGTGGACATCTTGCCTTGTTCCTGATCTTACTGGATAATGTTTCTAGTATTTCCTCATTAAATAAGATAGTGTTTTAAGACTAGTAGTATTTTAACATATTAAGAGAATATCTCTCAATTCCTATTTTCTTGAGACTTAAAATATCATGAATGGATGTTGAATTTTGTCAAAGATTTTCTTAGCACCTATGGAGATTTTTTTTTTCCTTAGAGCTGTTAATGTGTTGGATAATAATACTACTAAATACTACTAATAATAGATTCCTTAGTATTGAACCAATCTACAATCCTGGAATACATTCCTCTTGGTTACAGCAAATTCTTTTCTTGGTGTACTAGAGGATTCTGTTTGCCTGTATTTAGATTTTTATATCAGTTTAAGTGAATGATATTGGTCTGTAGTTTTTGTTTTTTGTAATGTCTTTATTAGGTTTAGGAGTTGATGCTGTCCTTTTTAAAAAAAATTTATTTACTTATTTTTGGCTGCATTGGGTCTTCGTTTGCTGTGCGCAGGATTTCTCTCGTTGCGGTGCGTGGGCTTCTCATTGCGGTGGCTTCTCTTGTTGCGGAGCAAGGGCTGTAGGTGTGCGGGCTTCAGTAGTTGTGGCACGCGGGCTCTAGAGTGCAGGCTCAGTAGTTGTGGTGCACGGGCTTAGTTGCTCTGTGGCATGTGGGATCTTCCCGGACCAGGGCTCGAACCTGTGTCCCCTGCGTTGGCAGGCAGATTCTTAACCACTGCGCCACCAGGGAAGTCCTATCCTTACTTCTTAAAAGAAATTAGCATATTTTCATTTATTTTAAGAAATTAGGATGTTTTTATTCCTTTCAGTGCTCTGGAAAAATATGTAGATCATAGGGTTTATTTTGCCTTTAAAGGTTTCATAAATTCCTGTAAATCCATTTGGCTTGGTGCTTTTTATTGTGTGTGTGTGTGGGGGGGGATTCCTGAACAGCATTCTCTAGTTGTTCTACAGAAATTGATCTGTTCAAGCTTTCTAACTTTCATGGCATCAATTTTGTTAATCTGTTGTTCCTTAGGAAGTTATCCCCTTGCTATTTCTTATTTTTGTATATTTGTGATTCCCTTCCCTTTTTTTCCTTTTAATACGTTTAGCTTGTAGTTTGTCTACTTTGTCAACAAACATTTTTTAAAAACTAGGATTTTGATTTATTAATTGCCTTTTTTTTAGTTTTTTTAGTAGTCTTTAGTTTTATCGCATTGCAGAGAGTGTTGTTTGTAATATTTCCATTTTATGGAAAGCATTGTTTTCTTTTTGACCTAATATATGATCAGTTTTTGTGTATGTGCCGTGGACCCTTGAGTATGTGTATTATTATCATCTAGGAACAATAAACATGTCTCACTGATTATTTTGTTCAGTTGGCTTATCTTTATGTATTTTTTCATGCTTGATCTGTCTTGTACTAAAAGGTATATTAACGTCTCTTATTATTGTGTTTTTCTTTATGTCCCTCTGCATCTTCTATAGTTTTTGTTTTATAAAGGTGGTTACTTGTGTTATTTGATACATAAGAATATCCATAACTGTTACATCTTCATTATGAACTTTAACATTAAAAAATATCCCTCATTGTCACATTTGATGCTTTGGGTTGTGAATTCTACTTTGGTAATCAGGATCGCCACACTCTCTCCTTTTCTGGTTTATTTCACTTAGCACAGTGTCTTCAAGGTTCATTCATGTTGTAGCGTGTGGCAGGATTTCCTTCTTTTTTAAGGTTGAATAATACTCCATTATATGTTTATGACACATTTTCTTTATCCATTCATCTGTCAATAAATATTTTAGGTTACTTCCATTTCTTGGCTGTTATGAATAAAGCTGTAATGAACATGAACATGCAGCTATCTCTTCCAGATCCTGATTTCTTTTGAATAAACACCCAGAAGTAGAATTACTGGATCATATGGTAATAGTATTTTTAATGTTTTGAGGAGACTTCATGCTGTTTTCCATTTTGGCTGCACAGTTTTATATTCCCACCAATAGGGCACAGCGTTCCAGTTGCTCTGCATCCTCACCAACACTTGTTACTTTCTGAGCTTGATAGTGGACAGCCTCTTGGGTGTGGTATCTTACGGTGGTTTTGATTTGCATTTCGCTGATGATTAGTGATGTTGGCCATCTTTTCATATTCTTATTGGTCATCTGTATGTCTTCTTTGGGGAAATGTCTATTCAAAAGACATTTAAAAATCAGATTGCTTTCTTGTTGTTGAGTCTGGTCTAATTATTTTGCCTTACAAGTTATTTGATTTTTTTTTTCAGGTTAACTGTTGGGGATTTTATCTTTGTCATTGAAATAAAATAGTTTTATTACTCAGATATGTCTTGGGCACAATAGTTCTGGGTTAATTTTCCCAGGTACCTAGCAGGTCCTTTCAATGTATAGATTCAGGTCTTCAATTTCTGGAAGTTTTCCAGGATTATATTTCTAAGTATTAGCTCTGTTCCATTTTTTAGGGGCTTTGATAATATGAATATTATTCTTGGCCTGTCTTCCATTTCCACTACTTTCACTCTAACCCTTCTTACTTCTTTCTTTATGTCATTTTCATACTCTTGCTTATTTTCCTGGCTTGTCCTTTACTGAATGTGTGGTTGAGTATATTATCTCTTGGTATCTTGCAGTTTATTCTTTATTTTTGTGGTAATTTTGTCTTTTTCCTCCATTTCTTTTCTGAGTTCAGTCAGCAGTCTTTTTCATCCCCCCCCCCCACCTTTTCGGACTTTTTCTGTTCTTAATTTTTTAATTTCTGATTCAGACTGTTGAATACTTCAAATGCTTAAGTATGTTTAACTCTGTTTAGGGTGTGACCTTATAGTTTTCTTTTGCTTCATGGTTATTTTTCTGGGTAAAATTTGCCTTGGTTGATAGGTGTGGAATTTTGTTTTTTAATTTTTGCTATTAACTCTCTATGGGTTTGTTATTTTTTTCCTCCTGTTGATTTTTGTGGTGTTCGGGTGTTTTATGGATTCTGTTTAATGGTGCTATGCCAGTTTAGTAATGTCCAGATATTTTCACATATGTTTTATGTCTGTTTTGTGGTGATGGTGGGGAGTGGGGCACTCGTGATTCCTCCAATTTTGTTGTTATCTTTTGTCTTGCAGGACTCTTAAGTTTTTACCCCTTGTTCCTTTTCCCCCTGAACACTGAATTACTACGGATGCTCTTCCTCTTTTGCTTTTTGCCTCCTACAGAAGTTCCTTCAAATTGCTTGGCTTTAAAGTCCATTACTTGCAGTCAGTATTCTGGTCTGAGTCCTTTTTGTAGACTTTTGAGACTTAGAATTGCCTTCTTCCTTGTGATGGTTTTATATTGAACTTGTATACTGCACTACCTTCCCTCTCCAAACTTCTCCAAAGTTTTTCTTGATCAGCCCTGCAGGGACAGGAGCATGAGATTTCCCACGCTAGGATAGAGCAATTGCCCCTTTTTATTTCCAGTTCTTTTGAAGTTTAGACATTCTCTGTCTTCAAGTTATGAGGGCTAAGGGCATAGTTTCTGTGTAGATTCATTTCCCTTCTTACTGTTCCGTATTGTTTTGGGAGGAAATATTGGGAGATGGGAGCTATGGCCCACCATTGTCTTTAATTATCCATCAGTCCTGTCGATTCTGTTTTATTTTCTAAATGTAGATATGAACATGGTCTCAAACATACATGTATCTGTGTGAAAATTCTAAAAAAAGACACAGGAAACATGTTTGAGTCATTATTAGGGTTAGATGAGGTTGTAAGTGCCCTTTGAAGAAGAGACACCTGGGAATTCTTCTTTTTTCTCTGCACACTCATAAAGAAAAAATCATGTGAGCACACAGGAAAATGTTGGTCATCTATAAGCTAAGAGAAGAGGTCTCAGAATGAAACTGGTGCTTTGATCTTGGATTTCCCAGCCTCCAGAACTGTGAAAAAATACATTTCTGTTGTTTAAGCCACCCAGTCTGTGGTGTTTTTGTTACGGCAGCCCAGGCAGACTAAGATACACAGACAACACACACACACACACACACACACACACACACACACACACACGTATATTTGCAAATACATGTACACTCATATATCACTTATCACGGCTTTGTTTGTAGTAGTAAAAAATTGGATAGCTGAAAATATATCTTAGTAGGGGACTGGGTAAATAAATTATGACAGAAACATATATTGGAGCACCGTTCAGTCATTGCATACAATGTATATTTTCATTATTGATGTGAAAGATGTATACAATATATTAAGTGAAATAGTTTATAAAACAGCTTAAAGTATGTTCCCATTTTATTAAAAAAATAAGTTTTTAAAGGAAGTGTACCCCAAATATTGAAAATAGATTTTACTGGACTTAGGATTACATGTAGTTTTAATTTTCTTTTGTATATTTCTGTGTTGTCTTTTTTCATAAGTTGCTATTTTTATAATAAATACTTGAATTTTTAAAAAGTTTTAAAAACACTTAATAGAAAAATCTGTATATATGTAATATATCCTTTGGGAAGACATGTTTGTTTAATAGGAATTAATTTTTCTGGTTGTAGTTGTAAGAAATAAGCATTGAGGTTTAAAGGCAAAGGACCATTCTTAAATAGGGTTGCCAGATTTCTATTTGCTAAATCTGGCAACCCTATCTTAAAGGAAAGTTGATTTGCTTTGTATATTTGAGATTCCAAAAGTATTCTTGGTAGAAAGAACCCTAGTCTTTTCTATTGTGCAAGTGAGGATGCTAAGGCTCACAGAGGTGATGACTTCCTTAAGGTCATCCAGCAACTCAGGTGGGCATCAGGACCACAGCTCAGTCTTGGATGATTCTTGCCACCCTGTTTTGCCTGTCAACCGTCTATTGTTTTAGCCTGCTAACTGATAGCTAAGTCTATTAAAAGTGATTACAGGAGTTAATCTCAGCAGTGTTGTTATGTTGTCTTTAATCCAGTTCTAAAGGTTTTTTTTTTAATGCAGTAAGACTGTACAATGTTGGTTGAATGTAAATAATGGTATTACCTACCCAAATTGCTTTATTTAGTTATCCTGGTGAAATCCTGTAATTTTGATTGAAAATATGACCAGAGCGTATTAAAATTTTTTTAATATTAAAATACTTTTAATGTGAAATAATTTCTAGGTTAAAAGCCTTTCCTTACTGGCATTCTTTTTTAACTGGAAGCAAAAAAAGTGAACTGTTCCCATTTGGGAGATATATGTATATCCACCTCCTCAGCCCATGTGGGCTGTATTCCATGATGATCTTTTGGAACATTTGGTGAACGTTTAGTAGACATTCAGGTCTACTAACAGGCAACACTACTTAAACATACACCTAGACAGCTACTTTTGCTTTATGGAGACTGATTTTCTAGAGACTGATTAGCATAAAGGTTGAGTGCAGTCTCTGGAGTTAGCCTGCTGGGGCTTTACATTTCTAATCCACATACTCTCTGGGTGTCACGTAATCTCTCAGTGCTTCAGTTTTATCTGTGAAATAAGCATGATGGTGATGCCTGCTTCACAAGATTACTGTTGTTGCAGTTAAATTATGGTAATACATGTCAAGCATTTATAACAGTGCCTGGCTTATAATAATAAACGCTAACACATATAGCACTTACTGCTATTATTCTAGTCAACTTATTTTATAGTATCACAAGCAAAAGTAATTTGAGAAGGCAGTATGTGGGATACCTGAAAAAGATATTCATCAACATCAGTATCTGTAGCCATTAAATGTTCTATTGAATAGATCATGCTCACTCTCTGGCTAGTAGTCTTTGGGCATTCAAATGTGCGGTTTGCAAAAAAAAAAAAAAAAGTTTATGCTGCAGTATGGAATCTGCCTTAACATTCCTTTAACATCACAGAAATGCAAAGAAACTGTCTTGTAGACCATAATTTTCAGTATTGAAAATTGCCCATAATATACTTTTTATTAAAGATTGAATTATTCTTTTGTGTTCAGACTCTGCAAAAAAGTATGTCAATATGCAGTTATGGACTATAATCACATTCAAACATTAGGGTGGGAGGAATTTTCTAATATATTAATGTTTTATGGGAAATTATATTCTGTGCCCTGTTTCAGGATTATTGACCTTTCCATTTGGAAGATATGAAAGATGCTATCTGAATCACTAAATAAACTCACGTATAAACAATCATTATTCCCTGTGGACATGTTATTCTGGGAACAGACTTTTAGATTACAAAATTTTAGGGGCAAATAAGCTAAATTAAATGTTCCATATATTTTTAAATTTAGATTTAATTGACGTATTAGTTCTGGGGTACAACATAATGATTTGATATTTGTATATAAAGTTGGCCCTATGTATCCTCTGGTTCTGCATCTGAGGATTTAACCAGCTGTAGATCGAAATTATTGGGGGAAAAAAAAATCCAGAAAGTTCCAAAAAGCAAAACTTGAATTTACATCGCGCTGGCAAATATTTACATAGTGTTTACTTTGTATTAAGTATTACAAGTAATCTAGAGATGATTTAAAGTATACAGGAGGGTGAGTATAGGTTATGTGCAAATAAATACTATGTCATTTTGTATAAGGTACTTGAGCATCCGTGGATTTTGGTATTTGCAGGGGACTTGGAACCAATACCCCTCGTATACCAAGGGACTACTGTATTGCAAAATGATCAATGCAGTAAGTCTGGTTAATAGTCAACATCCATCACCATACATAGTTACAAAATTTTGTTTTCTTATGATGAAAACTTTTAAGATCTACTCTTTTAGCAACTTTCAGATATACAACACAATATTATTAACTATAGTCTCCATGTTGTACATTATATCCCCATGACTTGCTTATTTTATAGCTGGGAGTTTGTACATTTTTAACCCCTTTCACCCATTTTGCTCACCCTCCACTCATAATACACTTTTAATGCTGAATATAACTGAATGAAGGCTGTACTTTGCAGTATTGAGAACTGTCTTCTAGGTGTTAGATCTTAAACTCTTCAGGGCTCATTTCAAGGTATCTTTTTAAAGGGCTGCCTAATTTTATACTTTGTTTCAAGGCCAGAGAGTTACTGAAACATACTGTTCTTTTCTAGTGAGTGGATTGGATCACATCTACTTTTAGCTACGCCTTTTACCTATGATTCTGTATAGTTTAGTTAAGCATCTAGCATTTAATTTAGAATTGTGTTTAATTTATTATTATTTCTTTGATAAAATTGATTTGTATCATACTCTTTCCAAGATACTATTGAATTTTTAACCAATTTTTTTATAACCTTCCCCTAAGGTATTCCCATCTGTCAGCAGCACTTAATTTGGAATAACATGGAACTTGAAGATGAATATTGCTTGAATGATTACAAGTGAGTGTAACTGCGTATCAGATATCTTACAGACGCTCAGAATTATGACTCCATATACCAGTGTTTTTCTCCTGAATCCTTTAATCATGTCTCTTCTTCTTCTGAATAATTTTTATCCCTAGATTTTAGTGTAAATCCTGAACTTTAAGATGTGTTGGCTCAGTACCCATGCTACCTGATCTTTGTCCTCTGATTCTTCGTTTTACCTTTTCATTATTCACGCCAAGCTACTTACCCCTGCCTTTTTAGACTTCCTCTTCTTATCTTGCCTTCTTTGCTCCTTTCTTTGAATATTGACTCATTCCCATCTGGCTACTTTCCTTTTCTTTCCATTTTCACAAGAGTACTGGGTAAGAGAGTATTGCTCTTCACCAAGTCTTTCATTTTCCTTAGGCCCTCCTAATGCGATACTAAGTGACACTGTGTGCATCAGTGATTGTAGATACGCCATCAGACCTTTTGTCTTTCTCCCTTCTCTCACATAGTTCTTCATTCTTTCCTTAAAATAAAGGGTCAGAGGCCATGTGGAATAGCTGGGAGCACACTGGGAGTTGGGAGATCTTGTAGATTTGTTATTCTTCTATTGTTTTATTTTATTACATAGATCTGATATTTCTAACACTTTGGGTCTTGAACAAGCTTCTTTTCTTCTTAGGGCCTGACATGTGAAATGAAGAGGCTCAACCACAGAGGTCCTTTTCATACTTTTATTCATGTCATATTTAAGGCTTATGAGAACTTCTTCATGTTTTCATTATTTATGCAAGTAAATAAGTTAACATTTTATATTTATGCACATTGCTCTATCTTTTTTTTTTATCTTTTAGAGAGTAGGCACTGTGATAAACCAGCACATAATTATGTGTATATTTAACACTGAATGTATTTTGATGATTGTGGTTTATTTTTGTGTTAATTATCCACAGCATTTCAGAAGGTTGTACCTTGAAGCTGGTTTTGGCTATGCGTGGTGGACCTATAAATACTAGAAGAGGTAGGCATGTGTTAAAATTATGTATATTAAAGCAATTTGACAATAATAATCTTCAAGCCAGGTGGTGTTTTTATAGCCTCAGGTTTTATCCAGGTTCTCTTTCTGCTATTAGGTCTCAGAAGAACCTCGTTGTTTCTCTCAGCATTGTTCTTTTTTTATTTTATTTTTTAAAATTTTATTCTATTTTTATTGAAGTATAGTTGATTTACAATGTTGTGTTAGTTTCAGGTTTACAGCAAAGTGATTCAGTTATACATATATATGAATATATATATATTTATTTCAGATTCTTTTCCCTTATAGGTTATTATAAAATATTGAGTATAGTTCCCTGTGCTATATAGTAGGTCCTTCAGCATTGTTTTTTTTGTTTTGTTTTGTTTTGTTTTTGCGGTATGCGGGCCTGTCAGTGTCGTGGCCTCTCCCGTCGCAGAGCACAGGCTCCGGACGCACAGGCTCAGCAGCCATGGCTCACCGGGGCACGAACCCGTGTCCCCTTCATCGGCAGGCGGACTCTCAACCACTGCGCCACCAGGGAAGCCCTAGCATTGTTTTTTAAAGCCTAAATGAGGGGCAGGAGCTCATATTCCAGAATATCTCATGATTCCTGATTCAGTCCAAAGAGATTTAAATATAAACCTCACCAGTATAGGGAAGGGCAGTGGGATGGCATAGTACAAGTATTACGTTGTTATCATTGTGTTTAGGTTCATTTTACTGGTCTTGTTGCTTTTTTAATCCACTGAGTCTTCAACTCCTGGGGTAATGATTGCTGTAGGAAATTCCAAAGATACCTCTTAGCCTGGTTTGTGATGCATTTGGGTTTTCTAGGTATTATCATAGTCCTGTTGAAGCCTTTTTTTCAGAATGTGGGTGGTCTCTGAAAGAGGCATTCAGCAAACACATTTTGAACATCTACTAGATGTTCAGTGCAGTATTTCATGGGAGAAGAAGTTCCTGCTTCATCACAGTGTCCACAATAAACATCTGAAGAATTGATGTTACTTCAAGCAGCTGTAAGTGCTGGAGGGAATAGGGTAGCATGACAGTGTCCGTGGAAGTAGGGTAGTAGGAGGACAATTGTGGAAGAGACCTTGGAGATGATGATGTGACCAGAGACTTGATTAACAAGAAAGTTCTAAGCATGGGAAGAACTGGGAGTGTTCACGTTTGTCCCTGATTCAGGTATATCAGATGGATCCCCACAGAGTAGAGGCATGCTTAGATTTCTCAGAGTAGTCCTGCTCTGTGGGCCTCGTCTGGGGGAAGGCCTTTGTATTTGTTTGATCCTTCACTAACCAGAAAATTGAATGTTGAGTACTGATTCCACTCATGGCTTATACTTCTTCCACAAGTCAGATTTCATCTCCATGCTTCATAATTTTGATTAGAAAATAGGGTTATCACCATCTATTTCCTAGCTATTTCAAGAGGATTTTGTGAGATATGTTACTTTGGCTGTTGAACTGTTTTGGATAAGTTAGAAAAAAACAAAGATAATAATGTTAGAGCTGATTAACTAGATTCGTAATATCAGGGACTTTCTATTAGTTGGACCTATGAAATTGTCCCATGTAACATTAAATGATGTTTATAGTAGCCATTCTGAGGGTAGTAGAAGAACCCTAATGTGTTTACTGAGCCGTTATAAGATGCTAATTTAATGACATGTGAATTCCATTGTATTATAGTTTTCAAAGTTTGTTATTTGTGTATAGTATTGTCTTTAAACAGAATGTTTTATCAGGCACCTACTTTTTTTACTAGGACTAAAAATATGTTTATGAGGATAAGTACACAGATTCTGAGGTAAAAATACATGTATTTTTTAACTTAAAACAAAATGAAAGTGGAAGGCATCATTACCCTTCGGTAGTTGAAGCTTTGTAATACTTTTTTCCCTTCAACTTCCTGTGCCTCGTTTGTAAATTGAAGAATCAGTACCTAGAACTTGTCTTTTTTTTATATTTTAGACTAAGTTCTTAATAATTATGCCTTTATTGAATCAACTTTTAAAATGAAAATGTAGCTGTTGTCTACCTTACATCAATGAAAACTTTGTGAAAAAGAAAAACTGTACCCAGATCTAGAAATTCTCCATAATGTATTTCAGAAACCTTATTTTTTAGCTATCGGGTTGGCCAAAAAGTTCGTTTCACAGAAAAATTCGAACGAACTTTTTGGCCAACCCAATATTTAGTCTTACTTGAAAATTATGGTTTAGAAAATATCTTTATTGTGTGAACTCCAGTAATATTTAGCTTTTAAAATTGTTTTTGAATTAACCATTATCAGAACAACATGGAAAGTACTTTCCTGGGAATTCCCTGGTGGTCCAGTGTTTAGGACACTGCACTTTGACTGCATCAGGCACAAGTTCCATCCCTGGCCAGGGAACTAAGATCCCGCAAGCTGTGTGGCATGGCCAAAAAGAAAAAAAAAAAGCTTTCCTTTCTAAAATTAAATTTTATCCTAAACTATATACATAATGCTTTATACCTGATGAAATCTGAATGATTGTTCTATTATGAAAAGGGGTGTTGCATACATACACATAGGTGCATACACATATTCAATGCCAGTGCCTCCCTAATTAAGGCACACTCTCTTGGTTTAAACAAGACTTTCATGTGGTTTTAGTAATGCTGGTAGCATAGTTTTTGCTTCTTATTAATGTAATTTGGAAAATGTAGCATAAACTTAAAATGGCAAGGACCTGTTTTAAAAATGTCCTTTAATATTTACACATCTTGTGCCTATGAAAGAGCCTATGAAAACATCCAACTCTTTTTGTAAAACAAGGTAAATCTTATTATGTTTCTGAAGTTTTTGTGTTTTAGTAGTGATGGAATTGAATTTAGGATATGGGAACATCTTCAGTGTTTTTACCTCATTACTTTCAGAGTTTAATATTTATTATTGCTGTAACTTTTTGACAGGTTCAGATAACAGTTCAGCACTGTTATTCTGTTAATAAGTGAGCTACTTGAATGAAAGTTATAGAGTCTGAGAAATTGTTGCCTCTTTTAAGAAAGAACAAATGTTTCTGCAGCTTGACATGAAAACGTCTTTGGGAGCGAACATTTTTTCCCTCAGCCATTGCTTAGACTCCCTGATCTGAGGTTCAGGGGCGTTTAGAACATTCAGGCTGTGAGCTAACAGTCTCTTGAGGCTTGTCCCCACCACAGGAGCGGAATCTGTCTGTGGCTGCTATGGATGAGAGTGGGTTGAGGTGATGGCTGTGCAGTGTCATTCAAACCTGACAACAGCGCCAGGCTGCTAGAGCCACGTGCTCTGACTAGACACATAGATACATACCAGGACAAGTGGGGTCCTGGGAGGATGCTTTCAAGAAACAACATACTGATCATTACACACCTAGCAGTTTTAGCACACTAAGGGACCCCCTTGTGTCCTGGGTTACCGTGTACTTTTTTTTTCTTGCGGTATGCGGGCCTCTCACTGCTGTGGCCTCTCCTGTTGCGGAGCACAGGCTCCGGACGCGCAGGCTCAGAGGCCATGGCTCACGGGCCCAGCCGCTCTGCGGCATGTGGGATCTTCCCAGACCGGGGCACGAACCCATGTCCCCTGCATCAGCAGGCGGACTCTCAACCACTGCGCCACCAGGGAAGCCCTACCGTGTACTTTTAATTGCCTGTCTTCACGTCAAGAAACAATTCTAAGAAGAATCAGCCTTTATATGAAACCAGAAAGAAAAAAAGGGATTCACTCCTAATTTCTAACATATGTTCCCCAATTGCGTGTGTGTTTGTTTTTTTAATCTAAAGTAAGTGGAATTTACATTGCTTTTTAATTATTGATTGTTGGAACCAATATTGGAAAATATAGGGAGTGGAAGGTGTAAAGTGAAAATAGTTATAGATAATTATGTCATACGGTCAACAAATATACTCTCCAGTGACACAGGAAAAACCTCATGTATTTGGTTAAACCCTGTCTTTGTACATAACAACATAATCATTTCATTTCTTTCATATTAATACAACATAGAAAATGCTGTATTAACTATAAAAAGACCAGAAACTTATTTGAAGAATGTAATATATATGTATTGTATGCATAGGATTGTTGTTCAAATTCAGCACCTTATATCCTGACAGTGTACCAAGATGCATTAAACTTGATATAAATTGAAAGCTTGTTTATCAATTTTTCCATTTGTAGTTCCTATGGAAGATCCACTTAGGGAGATGGCTGAGTACATGGATTCCAGTCGAGATGAGGTCTGGGAGAAGACCTCCTGCAACAAACAAGTTACATTTCTGGTATACCGAGAAGGAGATCAGTTGAACTTCTTTCGTGTAGTAGACAGGGGAGATGGCACTTTAACACCATTATCTGAATCTTTAAGGTAAATAGGTTTTCATTTGCATGTCTCACTTAGAAAAGGAGAACATTGTATGATACACCCATAAACCTTATGTTTACCTTGTGTTGTCAAAATAATCTTATGATATTCACAAGACTAACTAAATTTTATTCATTCTCCCCTTTTCCACCACCCCACCTCAATTATATAATTCTGAAATTGTCCTTCGTATGATTGATATGAGTAATTTCTAAAACTGAAATTTCTTTATGGAGTAGGATTTTTTGTAAAAAATATTTATTTCTGTCACTTTATGAAAGTCTAAGATGCCTACTAGATTATAGAGTCTTGTTACAATAGTGTGTTATTATACAACTGTGGCATAATAGAAAGGGTTAAGCCTAAAGTTGCTCTTTTTTTCCAAAATTTAACTCTGCTGCTTAAAGATGGATAAATCTCTTTACTTCTCTAGTCTTGTTTTCCTACTGTATAAAAGGAGGAGGGGAAATTCCCTGGCTGTCCAGTGGTTAGGACTCCGTGCTCTCACTGCCAAGGGCCTGGATTCAGTCCCTGGTCGAGAAACGATAAGATCCCACAAGCTGCACAGTGAGGCCCCCCCCCAAATAAATAAATAAAAAATAACAAGACATATAATCCTTAAAAGAAAAGAGGAAGAGGAGTTGTTATATTCTAAAATCAGAAGGAAACAACTTAAAGGTACTTAGCTAGGCAATAGAACACTTAGTAAATTGGACAAGGTAACCAAGTTTCTGTGCACTCTGCCTTACTATGATTCTTTACCTCCTTTCACTTTAAAACATTTACTAAAAATTTACTGAACTTTTATAGTCAGTCTTTATACTAGGCACTAGGTTATAAAGATTATATTCCCTCCCTTCATGGAGCATGCAATCTGCTATAAATAGTATCTATAATATAATTTTGGCAGTTGTTATAAAAAGACATCAACATCTCTGGAAAAGCAGATAAGAAGGCCTTCATTTTGCCTGAAAGGCGGGGAGTTAGGGACAACCTCTGAGAAAAAGTGACCTTAAAAGAGGAGTAGGACAGGCAGACAAAGGAAGGAAAGGTATTACAGATAACTAAATTTAATTCCACAGCATAAAAACCTAGTTGCAATACCGTTCATACAAAAAGTAACTTGTAGTCTGGAAATCAGTTTCTATGCGTTGGCAGTCTAGGCACGGTTTAGCCAGGTGCTCTGCTCAGGTTCCCACAAAGCTGCAGTCAAGGTGTTGGCAAAGCTGTACTCTTACCTGGAGGCTTGATTGGGGAAGAGAATCTACTTTTAAGTTCATTCACTTTGCTGGCATAATTCATTTCCTGACAGTCATATGACTGAGGGCCCTGGTTCTTTTACTGGCTATTGGGTAGAAGCTTCCCTCAGTTCTCTTTTGATTAACTCAAAATTAACTGATTTGGGGCCTAATTTACATCTGAAAATCCCTTTACTTTTGCCATATTCTGTTGGATAGAAGCAAGTCATAGGTCATGCCCAAACTCAAGGCTAGGAGAGTATACAGGGAGTGAGCACCAGGAATTGGGAATCCTGGGGATTCCTTTAGGATTCTGCCTCACCTCAGAGTGTTATGTGGAAGAGAGATTATACTCATTCTTTGGGGCCAGAGAGCAGATGTGACAAATGGGTGTTGACTGTTGACTCTACGTGTCAGGCTCTGGTTAGCATTGCTAACATGCCTTAAACATATGGGCTAAAAGTAGAGAAGAGGGACCAGTGAGGGCTGCAGCTTTAATCCAGGGTCTCTCACTTAGACCATGAGTAGAATTTCTTTATACCAGTCTCTCCATGTGCTAGTTAGCTGTTGTTTTGGTTTTCTTCCTTAGGAAATCCTCTTTTGGCTCTCCTTCCCTAAAGGAGAAAAATCTAAGCTCCGTAGCTTAGCATGGAAGGCCCTTCAAAACCTGTTATCATCATTTTTACAGGTCTCTTTAATTACGCCATGTATTTTTACATCTTTTTTCCTTTGCTTAAAACATCATTTACTCCTTTTACCCCAGTTTTTCCCCAGTCAACTTCTATTTGTGTTTAAGACATAATGCAAATGTTGTTATGGATTTCAGTTAAAATTGTATTATTATTGTTCCTCTTAAGATATTTTTTATTTTTCTTTTCCTTTCTATTCACTTACCAGAATTGGAGAAGAGATAGGGTGGATGAGGAAGCAGAGAAGAAAACCTTTTCTGGTCATTCCTTATCTTGCCTATTCTAGGAGAGGCTTTCTTACGCCACAATAGAGGGCAGCAAACTTTTTCTGTAAAGGGCCAGATAGTAACTATTTTAGGGTTTCCAGGCCAAGAGATACAACTAAGGATACCATGTAAGTACTTATATAACAAGAGAAAACAAATTTTCACAAAATTTTTGCAGACAAAATTCAAAATATAAGAAGAATAGTGTGTGTGTGTGTGTGTGTGTGTGTGTGCACGCATGCGTGTGTGTGTGATTCAGGTCTACTGACAAGAAGAATGGAATTCTTTTGTGTGGGAGTAATAGTTTAGTTAAGGTGTTGAAAGCTAGTGTTGCCTATCAAATTTGCAGAATCAGTTGTAAAAGTTCACTTGTTAATATTGATCTGGAATGAGATTTTATGTACGTTATCTTTGAAAATTTCATTTCACACAGATAGATACTTGCCAAATAATGAGAGCAGTCCATGAGCATATGATTTTAATTGAGCATATTCATCACTTGGAAGGCATTTATAGAATTCTGTTAGAGTCTTCCCTTGCTGTTTGCCTTTAGCATTTCATTATGTTGCAGATCAGTCACTTCCAATTGAACATAGGTGGAGCTTCTCAATTGCACATTTAAATAGATTTTGAATTTAACTTGCAGTGAGGTATGAAAACGCTGCTGGGAGTGTAATTTGAATTTGGAAAGTATGACTGCTGCAAATTTGTGTGGGAATGGAGATCTCGCTTTGTTTTTAACTTTTGAAAGCATGATATTACATGTGATTCCAAGTAATGCTAGTTGTCAGTATGACATTACTGCAGTGTAAGTTTCTCATGTAAGTACTGTTTTGCCTTGTAATTTTAGGTGGAATTCACTAAGAAACATTATCAAGTACACAGCACAAACTAATTTCCAAAGGCATTCTGCGTTGGATGTTTTGCGGTTGCGAGTGGTTCTTCTCATTCAGAAAAATTCAGTGTCAGCCCTGAGCTGAAAAAAATCACAATAAAGCTGCTACTGCCAAGCCATTGAACTAATGGTTAAGTCCATGAGACAAATGAAGTCTACCATTGACACTGTTAGTTCAGTAATACATGATAGATTGAAGTATTTACTGCAGGATTACCTGCTGATGAATAACACAATGAGTAACCATAGGTTTTAAACACCTTACATTTCATTAGCTTTGTAAATTTGTCCTAAAAAGCTTGTTTTTTCTGTTCCACACATATTTTTGCTTCATCACTTGTAGATTTTTTTTTTTTTTTTGCGGTACGCGGGCCTCTCACTGTTGTGGCCTCTCCTGTTGCGGAGCACAGGCTCTGGACGCGCAGGTTCAGTGGCCATGGCTCACGGGCCCAGCCGCTCCGCGGCACGTGGGATCTTCCCGGACCAGGGCATGAACCCGTGTCCCCTTCATCGGCAGGCGGACTCTCAACCACTGCGCCACCAGGGAAGCCCCCCACTTGTAGATTTTACTTCAAGTTGTACTGTTAGTGTTTTAGCAATTTCTTTGAAAATATTCTTAAATGTAGTTGTTTCATGCAGACAATACATGGGGCTAGTTCTTCAGTCACTTCAAATTTGGTTTTGATACCCTGAATGAGCAAAAACAACTGAATAGTATCTAGCTTGTCTTGACTTGTCAAAAGCCAAGGAAAATGACTCCAAATCATTTGCCTGATTTTTTAATTAACTATTGATGTTGCTTCCAGTGTTTTCAACTTTTCTGGAAATTGTTCTTGCCAAAGAAGTAGTCTTTAAACAAGTTTATTTTCTTTGGATACATTTTTTCATCTGCTGTGATCAAAAATGGCTTAATTAATTCACAATTGGTAAACATTTCCTTGTTTGGCTAGTAAATAAGCCACTCGGAAACTTCTTTTGGTTGCACTCTCATTTTCATTTATTTTTGTGAAGAAATTATACTGTGATGAGATATTCCATTTTAAATTTTCTGCTTTTTCTGACCATTGCTTTCCTGCAAGTTGGGAATGTTGTGATGAGTCCTTAGTCTGATAATGTCCAAATATGTTGTTTTTCTTTAGCATAGCTATAGTGTCATTGTATAATAAACACCATATTTTGCTATTTAGTTGATAGCAAAATGATCCAGTCTTTACTGTGTTTTAATACTGCAGCATTTGAAGTCCACTCTTCTCTTCATTTTGACATGTTGGGTACATACTGGTAATAAAATGTCATTGTACAGTGATACACATGGTAATTGAAGTGTTGTTGATTATGACTGTGCCACTGTGATTTATAGTGTGCTAAACCACAGTACAAAGCAATGAGAGAGCCACATACAATTTCTTTTGCATCTATTCAACTCTGCCATTGTAGTGTAAGAGCAGTATGCAGTGCATGCAATATGTGATCAAGTGAGTGTGGCTGTGTTCCAGCAAAACTTTATTGGACACAAATGTGAATTTCACATAATTTTCACATTATGAAATATTATTATTTTGATTTTTTCAACTATCTGAAAGTGTAAAAACAATTCTTAGCTTGTGGGCCAATCAAAAATAAGTGGTAGGGGCTTCCCTGGTGGCACAGTGGTTAAGAACCCGCCTGCCAATGCAGGGGACACAGGTTTGAGCCCTGGTCCGGGAAGATTCCACATGCTGTGGAGCAACTAAGCCCGTGCGCCACAACTACTGAGCCTGCCCTCTAGAGCCCACGAGCCACAACTACTGAGCCTGCGAGCCACAACTACTGAAGTGTGCACGCCCAGAGCCCGTGCTCTGCAACAAGAGAAGCCACCACAATGAGAAGCCCGCGCGCCACAACGAAGAGTAGCCCCCGCTCGCTACAACTAGAGAAAGCCTGTGCACAGCAACAAAGACCCTACGCAGCCAAAAATAAATAAATAAAATAAATAAATTTATTAAGAAAAAAAAGTGATGGACTGAATTTGACCTTGGTCATAGTTTGCTGACTCTTGCTCTAAGAAGAAACAGAATTATTTGATTCATTCTGATACAAAGTCTAGTATCAGTCATCATTTTTAGTCTCAAATCTTTTTAGTTAATTGTGCTACCTTACTGCTTTTTTAAGTGGGAAGAAATAAAAAGAGGCATTGCAACACTTAATTAAATGGTAACTTATCTGTGAAAGTCACATAAGGAGTTGGCTTCAGGGTGAATAATATTCTTGTTGGAATAAATATTACATTTGCCCATCTCTTATTCTTTTTTTTTTTTTTTTTTTTTTTTTGGTATGCGGGCCTCTCACTGTGTGGCCTCTCCCGTTGCGGAGCACAGGCTCTGGACATGCAGGCTCAGTGGCAACGGCTCATGGGCCTAGCCACTTCGCGGTATGTGGGATCTTCCCGGACCGGGGCACGAACTCGTGTCCCCTGCATCGGCAGGTGGACTGTCAACCACTGCCACCAGGGAAGCCCCCCACCTCTTATTCTTTAATCCTATTATTAGGTTAAAAGATTTAGGAAAAGTTAAATATAGCATTCAAGAAAATATTTAGAATATTTAAAAATAGAGAAAGGTATTCTTGGATTAAGTTTATAAATTACTATGTTATCCTGGTCTAGTTACATTTTTCCATTTAGAAAAAAATTGGGATTGGCTTCTAACTGATCCCATGAATCTATGCTTTGTGAGAGGAAACAGAATAATGTGGTATTTTGAAAAAATTAGGTGAATTTTTTTTAAACATATATATTTTTAATGTTTATTTATTTATTTATTTGGTTGCACCGAGTCTTAGTTGTGGCATGGGAACTCTTAGTTGTGGCATGCATGTGGGATTTAGTTCCCTGACCAGGGATTGAACCTGGGCCCCCTGCATTGGGAGCGCAGAGTCTTAACCACTGTGCCACCAGGGAAGTCCCCAAATTAGGTGAATTTAAAAATGTTTTTTTATCCTCTAAAATGCAGCCCATGAAATATTTATCATGATTGTACTTTTTAACGTACAAATACACACACACACACACACACACACACACACACACTGGTCTCTATGGGAAAATAGTAAAGGACCAGTGTTTTATGACAGGAAGGTTGAGTCAGAAACCTCTTTTAGTATTCGATATGGATAAATTTAAAATTCCACGGGACGTAACAGAGAAGTAGTTGAAGTTAAAGTATTATAAGGTGACCAAGAATAGAATATACTTGAGTCATTCCTTCCAACTCCAAGGGTGAACTGGCAAAAATCTTCACCTCAACCTTCCTTTTCAGGTATAGTTAAGTTCAAGATGAGAGCCTTCACATACTATAAATTCTGTTAATTAATTTGGATACATAAGTATGACGCAGTAAGGTCTATTGTTTGGTGCCTGGGGAAGCAACAGGAAGTAGTATAAAGAATAGACTTTGGAACCAGACAGAGGATTTGAATCTTAGGTGCACCATTTACTAGCTCTCTGGTCTTGAACAAAATCATTTAACCTCTCTCAACTGCAGGTTCTTCATTTATAAAATGGGATATAATATCATCTTATGTAGTTTTTGTGAGGATTAGAAATAATATGCGGAAAGTGCCTGGCAGAGTAGGCATTCAGTAAATGGTAGCAGTGTCAGTTTAGTGTTGTGTCCATTGTGTCAATTTTCATATTATACTAGGCATCTATAATAGATCGAAATGATAGTCACGAGTCAAACACTAGGGACTGAATTGGCTATGGAGACCAATTTCTGCCATTCTTCCTCCTGATACCTGTGGCTGCTGTGCAATGTAATTAACCCATGATTTCAGAATGTCACCAGTTTCACCATGTAAAGTTTAGGAATGGGGCTATCCACTCTCTACTTTACCTTTGTGTGGTGGTATGTATGTCCTTCAGAAGTGTTATGGAATATGCCCTATTAAGGTTATCTTAAATTGTTTCCATTTCTTACAACCATATAGAACAGGAAATCTTATTAATTCTCATACTACTTTAGCATAGATACAGTAAATTGGGCACGGTGACCAGTGCACATGTTTCTTATGCTCAATTGAAAATTTCAGTCATTCTTCAAATATGCTGAGGTTGTGTACCATTTTAATTTTCCCATTACTGAAAAAGCTGAATGAAATTTTAGTTATGTTTGTGTTCAGTTCAGCAAACGTTCGTTAAATGTGTGCCAAGCATTGTGCCAGGTGCTAAGACTAGGAAGACGAACACAGCCTAATACATATTTTTTTAATTTATTTTTGGCTGTGTTAGGTCTTCACTGCTGCCTGCGGGCTTTCTCTCGTTGTGGTGAGCAGGGGCTACTCTTCACTGCAGTGCGCAGGCTTCTCATTGCAGTGGCTTATCTTGTGGAGCACGGGCTCTAGGAGCATGGGCTTCAGTACTTGTGGCACGCAGCCTCAGTAGTTGTGGTGCACAGGCTTAGTTGCTCCGCAGCATGTGGGATCTTCCCAGATCAGGGATTGAACCTGTGTCCCCTGCATTGGCAGGCGGATTCTTAACCACTGAGCCATCAGGGAAGTCCCAGGCCTAATAATAATATCTGCTTTCAACTTGCTTACATATGGGGGAATAAGGGGGAAAGATAGACATATAAGAATAGATAATGAGGATAGTATGATAGTGCCATTATATTATGGCATTATATTGTGGCATTATGTAGTCAAAGAGAAGGGGCTCCAACTAATAAATGTTAAGTTATGAATACATGTTATTGTGATTGATCAGTAATTGGAATGTTTTACATTTTTAATACTTCGTGTCATGACTTGACCAAGGTGTCATTTTAAAATCTGTGCTATTCTGTCTGGTTACATTTCCAAACATAAAAGATCTTCACTTATGGTATACTGACTTCAGAAAAGCTCAGCTGTACTAGATTTTCAGTAATGCTAGATCATGATATTTATCCCATTTACTTTTTTTCCTCATAAAAAATATATTTTTGAAATACATTTGCCTTGAATTTACATTGACAAGATGGATTTATCATTTTATCATTAGCAACATCTATAGTTTATATTGCATTTAAAATATTTTTAGTCATTGGGCAGGTATAAGGTACATTTCAATAGTAATTATTATTTTCTTTGCAGTGGTGGTTCTGTGTATAATTTGCATACTGATGAAGATGAGGAAATTGAGCCTTCTCCTTCTGGGCAACAGATAATTGAAAATTCAATAACTATGAATAAGATGAAACTGCTGAAGGCTAAGATGGAGAACATAAATCTCAGCAAAAAGGTGAAGCTTGGCCAGGTCTTTCTCTAGTATATCCTTGCAGGGCTCACAGCATTGAGTCTGTTGGTAATTATGGAAAAAAGAAGATTTATAAACTATTATTCATTTCAAGTTTCTGGCCTCAGTTATTTATTGAGATATTAAATGTAGTGAATTGATTTTTTTAGGCCAGCAATGTATTTAATGTGATAATACTGCACTCAAAATAATTCATGATTTAAAAAAATTTCATAGTTCTAGAGCTAAGAAAGATAATAAAAGATAGCCTAACCTTAATTTTGCAATAGTTACTTTTTAAAATGCTGTTAATATTTACTTATTATGGATATCTCCACTACCTGGATGTTGATAAGGAATGTTTAGCTTTACTAGATACTGTCAGTTTTCCAAAGTAATTGAATGAATTCTGTCCAATAGTGAATGAGAATTGCAGTTTTCATGCATTCTTACCAGTATTTGATATGGTCTTTCTTTTTTATTTTTGTCGTTCTGGTTGGTGTGTAGTGGCATTACATTATGTTTTTTTTTCTTAATAAATAAATTTATTTATTTTTGGCTGCGTTGGGTCTTCGTTGTTGCACGCGGGCTTTCTCTAGTTGTGGCGAGCGGGGGCTACTCGTCATTGAGGTGTGTGGGCTTCTTGTTGCATGGCTTCTCTTGCTGCGGAGCACGGGCTCTAGGCGTGCAGGCTTCAGTAGTTGTGACATGCAGGCTCAGTAGTTGTGGCTCGTGGGCTCTAGAGCACAGGCTCAGTAGTTGTGGCGCACGGGCTTAGTTGCTCTGCGGCATGTGGGATCTTCCTGGACCAGGGCTCCAACCCGTGTCCCCTGCATTGGCAGGCAGATTCTTAACCACTGCGCCACCAGGGAAGCCCTACATTATGGCTTTAATTTGCATTTCTCTGATCAATGAAGGTGAGCACCTTTCATGTATTTATTGGGTATTTGGATATCCTTTTTTGTAAAATGCCTGTTCAGATCTTTGGCCCATTTTTAAAATTGGGCTGTATGTGTTTTGCTTATTGATTTTTTTGGAGATCTTTAATATTCTGGATATGTTTTTTGTCATATATATGTATCACCACTCTATTATTTTGCTTTTCACTCCATTAATAACTTTTTCTTTATTGAAATGTAATATGTACATAAAATAAAATTCACAAGTCTTTAATAGAGCTTGATGAATTTTTACATTTCTATACAGTCATGTAGGTATAACTCAAATTAAAATAGGTATAACTCAAAATTAAAATTTCTCTCCAGATTTCCTTGTAACCTTTCCCATCAATACCTGCCTTTTCCTACTCCCAGAAATAACTACTATTCTTACATGTGTCACCATGAATTAGTTTTTAGTGTTCTTGAGATTTGTATAAATTATATCATATATAATATACCTTTTTTTGGTCTGGTTTCTTTTGCTCAGCAAAATACTTTTGCAGTTCATCCATGTTGTTGCATGTATCATTTCATTCTCTTTTACTGCTGTGTACTAATCCATTGTATGACTATACAGGCATACCTCGGAGATATTGCAGATTCAGTTCCAGACCACCACAGTAAAGCGAATATCGCAATAAAGTGAGTCACACGAATTTTTTTGGTTTCCCAGTGCATATAAAATTTATGTTTACACTATACTGTAATCCATTAAGTGTGCAATAGCATTATGTCTAAAAAACAATGTGCATACCTTAATTAAAAATGCTTTATTGCTAAAAAATGTTAACCATAATCTGAGCCTTCCGTGAGTTGTAGTAGTAACATCAAAGATCACTGATCACGGATCACCATACAAATAAAATAATAATGAAAAAGTCTGAAGTATTGCAAGAATTACCAACATGTGACCCAGAGACCCAAAGTGAGCAAATGCTGTTGGAAAAATGGCATCAATATAGACTTGCTCAACACAGGGTTGCAACAAACTTTCAATTTGTAAAAAATGTGGTTATCTGCAAAGTGCAATAAAATGAGGTATGCCTGTACTTCCTTTCTTCCTTCTTCTTTTGACCTTTAGGTTGTTTCTAGTTTTTGGCTTTCATCAACAAAGCTGCTTTGAGCATTCTTATACATGACTTTGGTGGACCCATGCACTCTTTTCTTTGGGGCATATAGCTAGGAATAGACTTGTAGAGTCATAGGGTAGGTATATGTGTAGCTTTAATTGTTTTGCTAAACAGTTTTGTGAAGTGTCTGAACCAGTTTACACTCGCATCAGAAACAGGAGAGTTCCCGTTTGTGTCACATCCTCACCAACACCTGACATTGTGAGTCTTTTTTATTTTATCCATTCTGGTGGATGTGTAGTGGTTTTAATTTACATTTCTCTGATGGAGAATAATGTTAAGCTTTTCATATGCTTATTCGCCATTAAGATATTGACTTTTGTACCAACAGTCTTTATATCATATGAATCACACTGTCTAAATACATCCTTTTTTTTTTTTTAAGATACTGACTTTTGTCTAGTGCTTGTTCAAATATTTTGCTCATTTTTTAAATTGGGTTGTCTGCCTTTTGCTTACTGATTTGAAGGAATTTTTATATGCTATGGATACAAGTTCTTTGACAGATACATGATTTATAGATATTCTAGCAGCTGCTATTTCACTTTCTTATTTTTTTAATGAATAAATATTCTTTATTTTAATGTATTTTAACTTAATAGTATTCCTTTTATGATTACTAGTTTTTATAAACTTTTAATGAAGTTTTTTCCTACCACACGGTTTTGAAGACACACGCCTGTGTTTTTTATCCAAAAGCTGTATGATTTTTCTTTCTCATTTAGATTTACAATCCATCTGAAAAAAGAAAAACCTCACAACTTTAAAAAACATATATAATGTAAAGTAGGATGAAGACAAGTTTTTTCCAGATGGAGTACAGTTGACCTAACTCTATTAAAAATAAAATCCTTTCCCCACAATCTTAAATGTTTATATACCTAATAACAGAACATCAAAATGCATGAAGCAAAAGCTACAAAGAGAAATAGTTAAATTCATAGTTATATTAGATTTCTAATATAACTCGCATTGTCAAAAATTGATAGGAAAGATAGACAGCAAATCAGAAAGGATATAAGAAGACTCGATCAACTGTAAACCTATTTGTCCCTATTGACGTTAGAAATAGGGTGTTAGAAAGCTCCACCTAACAACAGCAGAATACGCATTCTTTTTAAGTGCACCCAGAGCATTTACTAAGATAAAGTGTATTGTATGCTATCAAACAAGTCCCAATAAGTTTTAAAAGACTCAAATCATACAAAAAATGCTCTCTTCATAGTATGAGTGTGTTTCGTGTTTGGTAATTGCAATCATTGTTGCTTTTGTTGTGGTCATCCATTTACAGTGCTTGGTGTCAGTTTATTTATCTCTTGTAAAAATAAAATACAGTGTGTGTGTGTGTGTGTGTGTGTGTAAAAAAAATGCTCTCTTATTACAATGGATAAAATTAGGAGTCAACAAAGATATCTGGAAAATCTAATATTTTGGAAATAACACACTTCTAAGTAACTGATGGGTCGAAGAAGAAATCCAAAGGGAAATTAAAAAGTATTTTACACTGAATAAAATTATTCTGATAATGTGGTGAATTTATTTTTTTTAAATATGAAATCAGTCTTAGAATGAACCATTCTTGGTTGTGGTGAATTTTACTTTTTATGTCTTTAGATTAAATTTCCTAACATTTTATTTAGGATTTTTGTTCATCAGAGAAATTGGTCTTTAATTTTCCTTTCTTTTCCAACATACAGCAAGGTTGAAAGAATTTTACAGTGAACACCTGTTTATCCACCACCTAGATTCTATAATTAACATTACAAAATTTTTAATTATAGTAAAATAAATATAACAAAATTTACCATCTTAATAATTTTTAAGTGTACATACAGTTCAGTAGTGTTAAGTACATTCACACTGTTGAGCAACCAATCTCCAGACTTTTTCGTCTTGCAAATGGAAAGTCTATACTCATTAAACAATTCCCTACTTCTCTACTCCCCCAGCCCCTGGCAACCACAATTCTACTCTCTGTTTTCTATGAATTTGACTTTCTTGAACCTCATATGACTGAAATCCTACAGTATTTGTCTTTTTGTGACTTATTTCACTTAGCAATGTCCTCAAGGTTCATCCATGTTGTAGCTTATGTCACAATTTCAATACTTTTTAAGGTTGAGTAAATATGTATATACAACATTTTACTTAACCGTGCATCTGTCAATGGAGACATGTGTTGCTTACACCTTTTAGCTATTGTGAATAATGCTGTTATGAACAAGGGTATGCAAATATCTCTTTGAGACCCCACTTTAAATTCTTTCAGAAATTTACACAGAATTTTAAGATCATATGGTAATTCTATTTTTAATTTTGGGGGGAACTGCCATACTGTTTTCCATAGCTTCCAATTTCTTCATATCCTCACCAATACTTGTTTTTTTTGTTGTTTTTTTTGCGGTACGCGGGCCTCTCACCATTGTGGCCTCTCCCGTTGCGGAGCACAGGCTCCGGACGCGCAGGCTCAGCGGCCATGGCTCACGGGCCCAGCTGCTCCGCGGCATGTGGGATCTTCCCAGACTGGGGCACGAACCCGTGTTCCCTGCATTGGCAGGCGGACTCTCAACCACTGCGCCACCAGGGAAGCCCCTGTTTTTTTCTTTTAATAGTAGTCATCCTAATGGACATGAGGTCGTAGTTGTACTTTTGATTTACAGTTTCCTAATAATTAATGATGTTGAGCATCTTTTCATGTTCTAGTTGGCCATTTGTATATCTTCTTTGGAGAAATATCCATTCAAGTGCTTTGCCCATTTTTGAATCAGGTTATTGTTTTTGTTGTTGAGGTTTAAGAATTCTTTATATATTCTGGATATTAGCCCTTTATGATATATATGATTTTCAAATATTTTCTCTTATTCTGTATGTTGCCTTTTTACTCTGATGGTAGTATCCTTTGATACACAGAAGCTTTAAATTTTGATGTAGTCCAGTTTATCTGTTTTCTCTTTTGTTGCCCCTGCTTTTGATGTCATATCCAAGAAACCATTGCCAAATCCAATGTCATGAAGCTTTTCCTCCTGTTTTCTTCTAAGAATTTTATAGTTTTAGGTCTTTGATACATTTTTAAGTTAATTTTTGTATATGGTGCAAGGTAAGGGTCCAACTTCGTTCTTTTGTATGAAGATATCCAATTTTCCCAACTCCATTTGTTGAAGAAATTGTTCTTTCCCCATTGAGTAGTCTTGGCATCTTGTTGAAAGTCATTTGACCATATATGTGAGGGTTTATTTCTGGGCTCTCTGTTGTAGTCCATTGGTCAATATGTTTGTCTTTATGTCAGTACCACACTATTTTGATTAGTGTGGTACTGACATAAAGACAGTACCACACCAACAGCTTTGTAATAAGCTTTGCAATAAGTTTTAGCTTTGCAATAAGTTTTGAAATCAGGAAGTGTGAGACCTGCAACTTTGTTCTTATGTGTCAATATTATTTTGAGTATTTGGGGTCCCTTGAGATCACTTACGAACTTTAGGATGGATTATTCTATTTCTTCAAAAATGCTATTGGGATTTTCACAGGGATTACATTAAATCTTTATATCAGTGTGACTCATGGCTTACTTAGAAGCAAACCTCTAGTTTACAAACGTGGAATATTAGGTACCTTTTTTTAAGATATAAATTTGTTTATTTATTTATTTTTGGCTGCATTCGGTCTTCATTGCTGCCTGCAGGCTTTCTCTAGTTGCGGCGAGCGGGGGTTACTCTTCGCTGCGCCACGCAGTCTTCTTATTGCGGTGGCTTCTCTTGTTGCAGAGCACGGGCTCTAGACTTGAGGGCTTCAGTAGTTGTGGCACGTGGGCTCGGTAGTTATGGCTCTCGGGCTCTAGAGCACAGGCTCAGTAGTTGGGGCGCATGGGCTTAGTTGTTCCGTGGCATATGGGATCTTCCCAGACCAGGGCTTGAACCTGTGTCCCCGGCATTGGCAGGCAGATTCTTAACCACTGCGCCACCAAGGAAGTCCCATTATGTACCTTTTTATTCCTGATTTGTAGTTTAATATCACTGTGGTCAGGGAACATACTCTAAATGATTTCAAGCCTTTGAAATTAGTTGAGGTTTGACTTGTGACTAAGCATATTAATAAATGCCACTTACACACTTGGAAAAACTGTGTAATCTGTCCATATATATAGTGTTCTGTATATATCAATTAGATAAGTTATTTGTGTTGTTCTGGTTTTCTAATTTTTGTGTGTGTCTGTTTTCCATCAGTTATTCAGAGAAGTGTATTAAAAATCTCCCTTTCTGGTAGTGGATTTGTGTGTTTCTCCTTTTAAGAAGTTTATTTTTGCTTTATGTATTTTGAAACTCTGTCAAACTAGATCAAATGATCTAGTACAGATTTTATGATATCCAAGGAATTGTGATATCTTTCTTGTAGTTTATATTATTATAAAAATTATTTATTATCATTATAAAAACGTTTTTATTTATGTCTTGTAATGCACTTGTCTTATTAGTATAAGCTACTTTGTTATTAGTATAGCTGAGCTAGCTTTATTTTGGTTTATGTTTCTATTATATTTCCACTCTGTTACTTTCACTCTATGTTCCTATTTTAAGAATTGTCTCTTGTATTCAGTACATGGTTAGTTTTA
Source organism: Monodon monoceros (assembly GCF_005190385.1). Classification (NCBI taxonomy): domain Eukaryota; kingdom Metazoa; phylum Chordata; class Mammalia; order Artiodactyla; family Monodontidae; genus Monodon; species Monodon monoceros. The sequence goes on from NW_021703781.1 coordinate 37,086,213, forward strand.
TTATTTTTTAATCTAAACTGACAAGCTTAAGATTTTCATCTATTACATTTAGTATAATTACCGATACATGTGGATTTTTATCATCTTACTATTTTCTATTTAACCACCTGTTTTATGTTTCTTTTTCTCTCCTTTTTTGTCCTTTTTTAGATTAGTCTAGTTTTTGTTATTCAGTTGTTTTTTTTTTTTTTTCGGTACGTGGGCCTCTCACTGTTGTGGCCTCTCCCGTTGCGGAGCACAGGCTCTGGATGCGCAGGCTCAGCGGCCATGGCTCACGGGCCCAGCCGCTCCGCGGCATGTGGGATCTTCCCGGACTGGGGCACGAACCCGTGTCCCCTGCATCGGCAGGTGGACTCTCAACCGCTGCGCCATCAGGGAAGCCTTGTTATTCAGTTTTTATCCTCTACTACTTTGTTAGCAATTTACTATTATACTAGCCTTGTCAAGTGGTTACTCTAGAGATTATTTGTACATTCTTGACTACTTATAGTCTAATAAAAATGATTTTTACCACTTTGCTTTTAATGCCAGAATCTTAGAACACTAACTCCATTTATACATCCAAACACCTTTTGTGTCATTGTCATGCATTTTAATTTCACATATATTTTGAGCCCCTCAAATTGTTTTATATTGCTAATATTATTTATATTTACCCATATATTTACCTTTTCTGTTGCTCTTTATTCTTTCCTGCAATTACTTGCTTCGTTTAAAGATTTTTTACCTCCTATCTGAATCTTTTAGTGTTTCTTTTAATTTAGGTCTCCTGGCAATTAAGTCTCTTAGATTTTGTCTGAACACTTATTTTACCTTTTTTACTTTGAAAAATGTTCAGTCCTTCAGAAATGTTATACCTGTGAACAACCATGAAAATTTTACCTAGATTCACCAGTTAACATTTTCCCACATTTGTTTTCTTTCCCTATTTCTTTTACCTGATCTATTTGGGAGTTAGTTGCAGATACAGTAACATTTCCCCCTAAATATTTAATTCAGTATATAACTCCTAAGAACAGAGACTTCTCCTACATAACCACAATGTAGTTATCACACACATAATTTATCACTGATACACATTACTTCATCCATATTCACATTTCTCCATGTCTCAATAATGTATTCGATAGCATTTTGTTTTATTTTGATTTTTCTTTCTGTTTTCAATCTGGGATCCAGTCAAGAATCATGCATTGTTGTATTTAGTTGTAATGTTTTCTTGGTCTGCTTTTATACAGAACTATTTCTTAGCCTTTTTTGGACATTCACGTCAGATATTTTTGAAGTGTAGGCCAATTTTGTAGAATATCCTCAGTTTGAGTTTGTCTTATTGCTTCATCATGATTAGATGCAGGTCAAACATTTTTGGCAGGATATTATGTAGACGACATATTCTTTTCAGTTCAGCTCATCAGGGAGAACTTAATGTCAATTTGTAGTATTTTCATTAATTTTTAAAAGAAATTTTGCATTTTTAGTTGATAGTTTATCCAAGAGTAGTTTGAGTTTGAAAAACTCCTGGTGAGAGAGGCTTTTTAATTTTTAAAAATTTCTCTTTTTATTGCATAGAAATCAGAGAACGTTATTTCCATATCTGCTTAATAGAATTTGATTATTTGTGATTTAATATCACTCTTTATGACTGTCCTGTGTATACTTAAGAAAATGGCTCATTCTCTGTTATCAGGGTAAAAGTTTGATATCTGTCTGAAAGATTTGACGTTATTAAATCGTCCTCTATTTCCTTATTTTTTTGTCAGCCTGCTCTCTCTTAGAATGAGAATAGTGATACGTGAAAGTCTGTAATTATTAGTGGGTTTCTGTGTATTTTTCATCTCCCATAGTTTTTGCTTTAAGAAGGTGGTTGTGTGATTTAGTGCATAAATATTAATAACTGTTGTATTTTCATTATACTGCTAATTCTAGATGTTATAAAATGTTTCATCTCTGACCTTCAGCTTGAATTTTCCTTGCCTGATATCAGGCCCATAACCCTTGATACCTTATTGTTTTAATTTGCTTTGTGTACTCTTTCTCATGTCTTTTTTTTATTAACTTTTGATTTACTTTGTTTTAAGAAGATGTTTTATATACAGCATAGAGTTGTTTTTTGCTTTGTGAACCAATTTGAAATTAAAAAAATATACCACTTAATCACATTCACATTTATTGGTATGACTTTTATATTTGGTCTTTTTTAAAATAATTAATTAATTAATTTATTTATTTACTTATGGCTGTGTCGGGTCTTCGTTGCTGCGTGTGGGCTTTCTCTAGTTGTGGCAAGTGGGTGCTACCCTTCGTTGCGGTGCACAGGCTTCTCATTGTGGTGCGCAGGCTTCTCATCGCGGTGGCTTCTCTTGTTGTGGAGCACGGGCTCTAGGTGTGTGGGCTTCAGTAGTTGTGGCACGTGGGCTCAGTAGTTGTGGCACGTGGGCTCTAGAGCACAGGCTCAGTAGTTGTGGCTCACGGTCTTAGCTGCTCTGAGGCATGTGGGATCTTCCCGGGCCAGGACTCGAACCCGTGTCCCCTGCATTGGCAGGCAGATTCTTAACAACTGAGCCACCGGGGACGTCCCTATATTTGGTCCTTAATGTCTTATTATTTTGTTATATTTACAGTTGCTTTATGGCCTGTTTTGTGTGTGTATGGGTATGTGAGTGTGTGCTTTTTGGTACTTCAGAAGGCTTTTATTTTTTGTTCTACTGTTTAACTTTATAGTAATATCTTTTATCATGTCCTTATTCTGCCTTTTCCATACTTAATTGTCTTCTCTTTTATTTTTAAAAGATATCTTTTGACTCCTACTTATTAAGTTATAATCAATGAATTTATTTTACTTTCTCTCATCTTTCCTCTTCCATTTTTAATATTTGCATTATTTCTGCTTTTTAAGATAGTATAACATTTACAAATCATTTTTCTAATCTTGTCCCCACTCTTAGTTTTAGGTCTTTAATTAAATATATTACATGCTTACTATCAGTCTTTTTGCTGAAGTTTACCCGTGCTGCTGCTGCTGCTTTTTTTTTTTTTTTTTTTTGCGGTACGCGGGCCTCTGTTGTGGCCTCTCCCGCTGCGGAGCACAAGCTCCGGACGCGCAGGCTCAGTGGCCATGGCTCATGGGCCCAGCCGCTCCGCGGCACGTGGGATCTTCCCGGACCGGGGCACGAACCCGTATCCCCTGCATTGGCAGGCGGACTCTCAACCACTGCGCCACCAGGGAAGCCCCAGATTTTAATCTTTTTAAACATTTTAGATTGAGGTAATCCAAATGCCAGTATGTTAACAGAAGTAACCTTTTCTTCCTTCATTAATTTTTGTTAATGGGCAGAGAAAATGACCGTGTAAATAATTATATATTCCCTCTTTTCTTTTAGCCTAAGAAGCCTGTCAAGGTAAAACCTCGTCCACCTGTAGTTCCTCGACCTTCCAGTAGTTCCACGGCAGCTGCTCGCCACAGATTGTTAAGGGTTCTCCCCCACACTGGGCAGCCTTGTTTACCTTCTTCTGGGAACACATATCTGCCTGACTCGGCCAGCAATGCCATTTCAAGTTTGCCAGCTCTGCCTCCTGCTGATATATCCATATCATCTATCGCTAGTGATTTTATTAAGGAAGACAGTAACTGGGAGAGTAACACACAGTCTCATTCCAATAGTGGCTTCAAACTACCACCTCAGATACCCCCTATGGAGTTTGAAAATGACAAAGAGCTTGCTGATTCTGTTCTCCATCTTGGATCATCCCTACCTAGGCAGACAAAAAACTTTTCAGGAAATTTGTCATCTAATAATGAGGATGACACTGTTTTATTTCCAACTTCAGAAGAGTGTGTAACTGAAGAATCGCTTCTACCTGAAGTGGGTTCGTTTGCTTCCTTTACCGAAGGAAATGCTGATGAACAGAGCAGTGGCTTAGAAGGCACACAGAAGGTAAATCCAGAATTCTCACTCACTAATGGTGATAAAGGGTTGAAAGCTACAGAGCAGCATCTTAAACATGTTGCAAGAGTGTTGAGTGGTGAATCAGTAGAAACTGCAGTTCTCGACCACCGTGAATTAAGTCCTCACAAGAATAGACTCTTATCACCTCTTCACTGTTCTGCACCAATGTCACTACATAACTCTCTGGTGAAACCACAGAGACAGTCCAAACGTTTTGAGTCTGGGAACCTCCAGTCTTCTGCTTCACAAAATGTGCTTCGGTCGCTGGACATTCGAAATATAACTGATTCTTCTTTCCCTAGGACTACTTGCTTTCGAGCTGTTAAAGTCGATTCACCTGGGAAAAGATCTGATATTATTTCTAAAGTTGAGGCTCGGGATATCACAGAAATGGCTAACAAGGCATCCAAAGAGCCTGTTGGTTGTGTAAATAATATAGGTTTTCTTGCTTCGCTGGCCCGGAGCGCAAGCAGAGACAGCTTGCAGAGCACACGTGGGGCAGGCAGGCTTCGAACCTCTGGAATTGGGCTGTTTACAAACCTCCAGCATTTTCAGGAAGAAAGCCTTAGGAAAAGTTCTCCCCAGTTAGAACCTACAGAATTTTTTTTAGTAAGTATTTGCCTTTCAATATGTTCTACTAGTTATCCATGTAGTGATTCAACATATAGTTTGTTTTTTGTTTATACATTAAATAAAGAGGCCTAAGGTTGAATTCTTTTCATAACTTTCTCTTAAAATGTTTATCTAGTTTGTAGAAAATTTTTTTGACAGTTGAATTTTAAATAATGTTTTGGTCCTAAATTGAGAACTGTAATTTGAGAGTAGCTTTGTGTAAACAGTTTATCATGTATTTTTAAATACTAAATATTTTTATTAATGTTTTTCCTCAATAAGAACTTTTATTTGAGCCATCGAATTTTACTTTCTTATAGATAAAGAGTAAGTACAATATTGATGGATGGGACAATCAGGTTCCAAGTTAATTTAATTAAAAACAGATTAAATAATTTTAAATGAAAGCTCAGCAGCATTTTTATAATAAAATATAATTATTTCATGTTTGGTGATCTTTCCTTCTATTTTCCATTAACTCACCTCTATAGATGTTTTGTGTTTTAATTGTAGTCTGCCCGTGGTATTGGAATGAATGGAAATAATACAGCAGCAGGGAAAAGAGTAGGTAAGCAACAGATAATTTTGAAAACGATATAAGGCTAATAATCATAGTATTATGCATACTATGAATTTGAATTTTCAAAGAGAAATGAGAACATTCTCTGTGGTAAGTACAGAGTAAACTTTCCCTCAACTTTGTTCCGCTTAAGAAAATGATTATGAGAACTGACTGTAGGACATATTTGAAGAATCAAACAAAAATTGAAATTGAGGTCTCTGTTGTCTGGGAAAAGATACGGTCTATGCGAAAAGATAAGATGCATGAAAAATTAACATGTAGTTCGCAACCCTCCCAGTCCCTGGCCACTCTAGAGCCATGCTGGGTGCTGGATGGGTTTTGAGGAAATACCCTAGAAAGGTGTTTCTTAAAGTCATTGTCCAATATCAAGGACAGTAGTAAGAGCTCCATTTGATGAACTGTTTTTTTCTGGATGAAAGAAAGGGACAGTCTCTTTGACTAGCCCTTTCCAAGGCATAGTAGCAGAAATGACTATATTCTTAGCACTCACTTATATCAATAACACCTTAAAGGTGGACTGGCCAGCCATAATTTCCTAAGAAGCCATTACTATCATCATTTTTTGTGTTTTAATACCCAGACTAGAGATGGAAACTCTACCGAAGATGTACCACCTTTGTAGGCTCGAAGTTCTAAAGAATACATTATATATTATGGTTGCCATGTTACTTTCATATCTTTAAAGAGATACCTAGGGTTTGTTTCCACTACTGTATAAGGCCCAAGGTTCTAAAGTCTTAATATATCCACTTTTTAATTTTTTTATTGTGATAAAACCCACATAACAGAATTTAATATCTTAACCATTTTTAAGTGTACAATTGAATGACATTAAGTAATTAACATTTTTGGCCAACCAACACCACCATACATCTCCAGAACTCTTTTCATCTTGAAAAACAGAAACTCTGTACCCATTAAACATTAACTCCGCATGCCTCCCTCTCCCCAGGCCTTGGCAACCACTGTTCTATTTTCTGTCTCTATAATTTTAACTACTCTAAGTACCTCATATAAGTGAAATCATTCAGTGTTTGTCTTTTCATGCCTGGCTTACTTAGCATAGTGTTCTCAAGGTTCATCTATGTTTTAGCATGTGTCAAAATTCCCATACTTTTTAAAGCTGAATAATATTCCATTGTATGTATATACAACACTCTGCATACCTCTGCATCTATGGATGGAGACTTGTGTTGCTTCCACATTTTACCTGTTGTGAATAATGTTATTACAGACACGAGTATACAAATATCTCTTTGAGACTCTGATTACAATTCTTTTGGGTATATACCCAGAAGTGGAATTGCTGGTTCATATGGTAATTCTATTTTTAATTTTTTGAGGAACTGCCATACTGTTTTCCGTAGTAGCTGTACCATGTCACATTCCCACCAGCAGTGTACAAGGTTTCCAATTTTTCTACATTCTCACCAATACTTGGTATTTTCTGTTTTGTTTTGTTTTGTTTGATAGTGGGCATCCTAACAGGTGTGAGGTAGTATCTTATTGTGGTTTTGATTTGCATTTCCCTGATGGTTAGTGAAGTTGAGTATCTCTTAATGTGCTTAACCATTTGCATATCTTTGGAGAAATATGTGTTCAAATCGCTTGCCCATTTTTGAATTTGATTGTTTTTTGTTGTTGAGTTTTAGGTGACTCTATATATTGGATGTTAATTCCTTATATATGATTTGCAAATATTTTATCCCATTCTGTAGGTTGCCTTTTTACTTTGTTGACAATGTCTTGATGCACAATAGTTTTTAATTTTCATGAAGTTCAATTTGTCTATTTTTTCCTTTGTTGCCTGTGTCTGGTGTTGTGTTCAATAAATTGTTGCCATATCCAGTGACATGAAGCTTTTCCCATATATTTTATTTTAGGAGTCTTATAGTTTTAGGTCTTACATTAGGTCTTGCATACATTTGAATTAATGTTTATATATGGTGTAATGTAAGGGCCCAACGTTATTCTTTTCCATGTGGATATCCAGTTTTCGAGGCACCATTTGTTAAAAAGACTGTCCTTTTCCCCATCAAATGGTCTTGGCACCCTTGTCAAAATCATTTGATTATATATGTGAGGGTTTATTTCTGGGTTCTTAATTGTATTCCATTGATCTGTATGTCTGTCTTTATGCCAGTGCCACAGTTTTGATTATTATAATGTATCTACTTTTAATGTTATAATTATTTTTCTTTGACACCTATTTAAATCTGTCCAGTCCTAACCCACAGCTCAGCCTCTTGGAAGTTTGTGTTGTACTTGTCGCATCTCTCTCAACTCTAATTCAGCCTGCAGTGCTTTCTTCTCTTCTCGCTGCTCCTCTGAAACTGCCATTGCTGAGGTCACCAAAGATCTACATAATTTCAAATCCAGTGGATACTTCTGTATCCTTATCTTACTTGATTGTTATGGCCTTATTCTTGAATTAGTTTTTTTTTTCTTTTCCTTTCTTTCTCCCTTTTTATTTCTTTTTTTATTCTGGGCTATTACATTTTTGTAGATTTTTGGTTTTGTTTGTTTTTGGTTTTTTTAAGCCTCAGTTTTCTTTTTAACTTGTTTTACCAGTCCCTCTGCTTGTCCCCAGGTGTATACTCTTTTGATTGATTTCATTTAGGTCAAGTCATCAACTGCTACCTGCAGTGATGATTCTCCAAACTACAGCCATGTAACTTGCTGCTGTTTTCTTTCATTAATAACTGTATCGTTCTGAATTGCCTAGAAGAGTCTGTGAAAGTTTTGGCATAAGTTTCGTTTAATTGACTTAATCGAGTTCCTCCATGGGTCCTCTTTGCTTTTCACTGTAGGGTCTCCCTTGGAAATCTTATCCATCTTCACAGCTTTCGTTATCATTTTCAGGCACATGATTACCAAACTTGCATCTTGAACACCGTTTAACACTTCGTTTGCTGCCTTATTCTGTTGGGTGAATTTTTATAGATTATTGTGTTAGATCGAATATCAGACCATATTTCCTAAATGTTGGTCTAATTAGACCAACATTTAGGAAATGCCAAACAAGTGAGTTAATCCAAATATCTTTACTCTCGTTCTGAAAAGCAACTGTTCGCATTGGCATTATTTTATTGACTTTTTCTTTATTCATATGTTCATTACACATTTGAGAGAAGGCTTCAGAGAGGAGTTGATGATTGATGATATCTTCTTACAGGATGAGTAGAGTTTTACTAGGTTGACAAGGTTACTGGAGCATTTTAGAAGAAGAGATTGCACATGTGAATGGGTCTGGCGCATCACTCAGGGTGGGTATGATGTGGCAGATGACAAAAAATGACTCTGGAAAGTTAGAAAGGTATCATATTGGACATGTGACCTTGAATGTCAATCCATGGAAGTTGAATTTTTCCTGTTGGTAGTAGGGAACCTATATATTAGGGCTGGTTCCTAGCATGGAGTATATGACTAATAATTTTATTTTTCTCTGGTTGGTAGAAGGATATATGGAAACCATTCTCATAGGAGAAGACTGTGGTTATGTTTCTGTGCCACCTTATTTCGGTCACTACTATGTTCTCTGTTTCTGCACATTCACAAGAGTTCTTGAATAAAAAAAAAAAGCTTGGGAAACATTGAATTAAGCACCCCCAAGCAAAGAAAAACATGAAAATATGACTACACTGAACTAAATTTTCGTCAACAGATTTTTCTTCTACTGTTGTTTAAGGAAGAATATCCTAAGCCTGAATTTCAAAGATAATTGCAATTAGATGAGCTTCAGAGGATATCTGGTAGTATATGCCTTTCCTCTGTGTCCTGTGCAAATGCTTGTCTTATTTTTATTATTTAAGAAGAGGAAAGTATCCCATCACCTTTGTGAAATGTTCTTGATAACTCTAAGTGCACTTGAAGAAGAAAGTGCTTATTATTAACTTGAGTTGGTGCCTGGCCACCATTAGGAGTCATAAGTTAGTTTCCAGTTTTAGGCAATTTTTTTTTTCCAGTTTTGGGCGAGATCTTGGACTGTATTTTAGCCTAGTAATAAAGCATACTTAATTTTATTGGGCTTGTATATCCAGCACCCAGTTTGGGTTGTGGCAAAAGGCATAGTGCCAATTAATTGTAATTCCAACTTTTCAAACCCTTGAAGGATTTTCAGAGACTTTTAGCTGCCAGATAAACATTAAGCCCAGACCTCTCAAACCTTTTTCAGTAGTAGAGAATAGGTATCATCTGTATTGACACTCTGCCATTTTTCTTCTCACTTCTTCCCTTTGTTTTTGCTTTCTTTGTTTGCCTCTTGTTTCTTGGCCTTTGGGTGCCACCACGCACTGTGTACTTACACTGTTAGTGTAACAAGTATGGATAGTGACATTGAGTCTCTCTGCTTATGAGTGGGGTTTGTTGGAATTCTGCTCAGTTCTAAAAGCGTTTCACTTAGTATTTAAAGAAATTGATTTAATTCTTTCTCATATAATAGCAGGTGTGCTCTTATTTTTAAGGTAAAAAATCAAGTTGTTACAATAGCCCAGAATTTAGTAAATATTTTCTGAAAAGGTAGTAGTACTGTGAAATCGAGCAGTGTACCCTGTGAGTCACTATTGATAATATGATATTTTATATAAATATAGCATTTAAATTTTTCAGAATGCTTTTTGTATGTGAGAACTGAGTTGACCTTTAAACACTTAGAAACTTAGGGAGAAAAATACATGTCCTGTTATCATAAAAATGAACAAATTGAAGTTTTGAAAGAATAACTTGCTTGTGGTTTGATGAATTTAGTTTCTATGGTATAATTAGGTCTAAAAGACCAGTTTCATGATATTCTTGTGCTCCTTCTTGGTGTGAAAGGACAGGGTGATTATAATACATATTATATTGTTCCTCAGAAGCCTCATAAATATGATTTTGAACCAGATATTCTTCTTGATTCTCTGCCAAAGTTCAGTATACTTTAAATATACTGAGTGTCCTCAGAAATAATTAGAAAGGTGTTGGTATGTAAAAAATATAAGTCCTAAAAATATGTCTTAGTCAGTAGAAACCTACCACATCTTAAAAAATATAACAGTTCTAGTGCATCTTTACTTGCAATTCTGTAAATAATTTTAGATATAAAAAAAGCACTAATTAATTTTTTATGGCTTAGAGGTTTGCTGTGGCAGGAATGTGTTTAATGTTTTAATAGTATTTCACATCTAGAATTTTATGTCTGTATTAATCAAGGTGTGCTTTCTCTAACAGGAGAATGTACTCATCACTTCCCACCCGTGAAAGCCCCTATTCAAACAAAGAAGAAAACAACAAAGCATTGTTTTCTTTGTGGAAAGAAAACTGGACTGGCTACTAGCTACGAATGCAGGCAGGTTGGCTAGCTGAAAAGCTGGGATGCTTTTTTTGTGGTGACCCAGTGTGGGGATACAATACAAAATGTTCTTTAAATTGCCTATTCATAACATCATTAAGATGATGTTCAAATAGCAGACCCAGCTGAACTCCTTATTGGCTGAAGTAAAGAGCAAGTAGATAGCTTATGTGTTTCCAGTCATGAGATCCTCCCCTGCCCTTTAAAGTAGGATATATAAACCAATGGAAGTGTACTTTCTTTGTCTTATGATAGATATACTTGGTTTCTTTTTGACTGTGGCTTGGAAGAACCCCTCCTCCAAGATTCTATTTAATTTAATTTATTTATTTGGCCACTCTGAGTGGCATGCAGGATGCAGGATCTTAATTCCCCAACCAGGGATTGAACCCTTGCCCCCTGCAGTGGAAGTGTGGAGTTCTAACCACTGGACCACCAGGGAATTCTCGATTCTATTTTAAATTAAACAAAAAAGGACTAAATTTAACATTAATGTACTATAAATTATGATTATATGGTACACTTTTCAAAACAGATGAATAATATGTTTATAAAAATAATTTTTTCCTACCCATAATTATTTCTTTCATTAGCATTGCTAATATGCTCCGAGGATGGTGTCTGCCCTTAGGTTGAGGCCAGGCATTAAACAAAGCTGCTGCTTTTTAGAGTGTATTCTGTTCAAATGGAAACAGCTTATCTTGTTGCTAGAAGTACTTTAAAATCCTTTCATGGCATAGTTAGGTTTTACATAATTTAATTTTCTTATGAGACTGAATTTCTCAGAAATTCAGAGTTCTCCCAGGTTTACTAGATATAAGAGGAAGTGGTAGATATATTTATTGCTTTTTGCAGTTTTACTACTTCCTAGAGGTCAACAGCCTGTTTCACTCCAGAAGAGATTCTTTATTATAAAGTCTCATATTCATAGACAATTAACCGGTTCTTTTTTTGGGGTGCTTGTGCTTGTTTATGAGTAGAAGGGAAATGTCAGCCCTGCAATTCCAAAGAGAACTAAAGGGCTCGTGATGGACTACGTGAAATCAAGCTTTGATCTCCCAGAGAGATGAGGTTCTTGTAGAAATGTGACTATTCACATAAACTTTTTTTGTGCTTTAGATGTGGAAACAACTTCTGTGCATCTCATCGCTATGCAGAAACTCACAGTTGCACCTATGATTACAAGAGTGCAGGGAGGAGATACTTACAGGAGGCAAATCCTGTGGTTAATGCACCAAAACTTCCAAAAATCTAACTCTTGCTCTGCACCTAAATGTTCTGCCCGAGGAATCGTATTACAATGACAGAAGAAATATTTAGACTGCATTATTTTTGTTCGACTCCAAAAGATTTGCCAAATAACAAAAGCATATAATGCATACTGTTGGAGAATGAGAATGCTACTGTATTTGACATCTTCATTCTTTGGTGAATCAAAAGTTTTAAAAGTAGTTTTAAAAACTTTAAACTATAATGATTTAGCTTTGTTATTGCATGTCATGTGTTAAGTATTTTATATTTGATACTGCAATTTTACTAGACAAGTCTTCAAAAGATGCACTTTAGGAAGTTAACATTGACTATGTAACCAGCTTCCATGTTGTACAGAAATAAGCCTTCATGTAATGGCTCTACTCAAATCTACAGTTTTTTTTGTGGGGGTGGGGTGGGTGGGGATTTAAAACAAATATCCCATACGTGAAAGTTTATTGAGTTTACTGGCAAGTTCCTTTTTATTTCAAGCTTTTTGTAAAAAAAAGAACATTTGGTTTTCCAGTGTGGTTTTAACACATATATTTCTTCCATATTCAGACTGGCATTCAGATATGTATCCATTCTATAAAACACATCATGTTAATCATAGTATATATTTCTTAAAATACTACTTTTTGAATGGTAGTTTTAAAATAGATGATGTCCCACTTGTTGCCATTAAATACAGAACACAACTTTTCACTTTTTGAAAAATGGCTATACAGAAAACAAAATCTCACAGCTTGGTTTGTTTTTCTTACGTTGAGTGCTATTACCAGGAGAAATTCAAATAAATATTCAATTTCATTATGATTTTGATTATTTACAATAATTTTTCTTTTATAAATACTTTAAAATAAAACAGTTTAATTAAATAAATCAGTAATTTATTCTACTTGGAAAAAATGACTGTCAGTATAAAAGAACGCTTTTAAGGTGTAAGGGCCCTGCTCCCCAGATGTAGCTAATATACCAGCTTTTGGGAGGCCACTTGCTTTATGGAAGCTTAGTTGAATCTGATGCTGAACCCTGGTAAATAGCTGGCAGGCAACCCAAGTAGACTCTGCAGCTCTAGTCCAACCCAAGTGGGATCTGCACTGGTACCAGAGGGCTAATTTAGGTGCTCCACAGGGCCACAGGGCCTCTTTCTCCATGCAAGGCTGAATGAAATGAAGAGTTCCGTTACCCTTCCTATGCTTCCTGTAAGAGGTTAAATGTTGAGTGGAGAAAGATTACTTCAGAGCAAGAAGGAAATACATTTACAAAAGGGAAAGGTGAGAAATTAGTGGAGTAGTGATGCAATTAGGGGTTGATAGCATACTTTTTAAGGGGGGCTATATAGGCTAATGAAAAATATTTCCATCTGTGTTGAGCAGTTCAGCTTTTACTCTATTACATGGATAGGCTGCTGAAAAATGGGCCAAGACGTATTTATTCTATAGATAAATATGGATGCTTAGGACATGTTTGGTATATGCTTAGTGCACTATGCTTTATAAACCAAGACCATGTAGAAATAAGTCTTGTTTTAAGTTTACCAAAGATTTTGGTCAAAGTTGAGTCTTTTTTTTCTAATTTCTAAGTCACTGAGAAATAAACCAGTTTAATTCAAGAAACTATATATATATATATATATATATATATATTTTTTTTAAACATCTTTATTGGAGTGTAATTGCTTTACAATGGTGTGTTAGTTTCTGCTGTATAACAAAGGGAATCAGCTATATACATACATATATCCCCTGGGAGGCATTTCTTTATGCCTTAAATTCTTACGGGGAAGTGATCATAATTTTTAGAGACTTCAGATCTATCCTTGCATTGCTAATAATTAGCAGAATGCCTTGCATATAGGCACTGGTTAAACATTAGTTAAATAAATTAATTTTATTGGACAGCTTACCATGACAAAAAATTAAGGCATTTATATTGTTTTATATAACTAAACTAACTTTATATAATAAGATCTAGTTTCTGGATTTTTTTAAACAGTAACCATTTGGTTTTAGCAACACTAAAAGTCTGAAAATTTTTAACTTTTACCTACATGAAATATTTTCAAGTTTAGTGAACTTTAATCATTCTAATATGGGAACCTTAAATACTAAGATGTTTTAAAATTTTATCAGTGTTGTTAACTTGTGGAGGTATTTAATTTTAAAAAGAAGGGAATTAATTTTCTGATATATGTTTCATATGGTTTTATGCCATCGTGATAGATAATTCAGTCCTGTATGTAGCAGTGTTTCCCAAATTATGACCGCTATACCACTACTGGAACATGAGTTGATTTTAAGTGATACATGGATGAACATTTTTTTTTTTTTTTTTTTTTTTGCGGTACGCGGGCCTCTCACTGCTGTGGTCTCTCCCGTTGTGGAGCACAGGCTCCGGACGCACAGCCTCAGCGGCCATGGCTCACAGGCCCAGCCGCTCCGTGGCATGTGGGATCCTCTCGGACCGGGACACGAACCCGTGTCCCCTGCATCGGCAGGCGGACTCTCAACCACTGCGCCACCAGGGAAGCCCAACATTTTTTAATAATTATATATTGTATCAGAAAAAAAATGTAACTCTAAGTAGCTTAAGTTGAAAATTAAGTTGATATAGGTTAAAAAAAACTGATTGAAAATTGCCAAGCAAGGGTACATACAACAAAAATCATAAAAGTTGATGCGAATGACTGAAATTTAGGAAAGAAGGTTTGATGTTCTCATTTTTCTTTGAAAATTATGTTAAACTTTCAAAGTGACTGATGAAAGTAAATTACATAGTTTTAGAAAAACTATATAAAGATGAAAAATGAAAGTAAAAATGTCACCGTGTACCTCCCCCAATCTCTTTTAATAATTTCTATTTTAGTTTTTCTGGTAGTTACCATCATAACAGTAGCCAATATAAACATTATTTTTTGATGCCCCATTATTACAGGTAAGGAATTTAGCATGATAACACATTACTTCAATACTGTACTTCCCAATTTTTTAGTGCGTTAGTCTGCTCATGCTGCCATAACACAAAATACCACAGACTGGGTGGCTTAAACAGAGAAAACTGTGAGAACAGAAATTAAACAACAGAAATTAATTTTCTCACAGTTCTGGAGGATTGAAGTCCCAGTTCAAGGGATCCAGCAGGGTGGATTTCTGGTAAGATCTTTCTTCCTGGCTTTCAGAGAGCTGCTCTCTTTCTGTCCTCGCATGGTCTTCCCTCAGTGTGCACACACGGAACTTTGATGTCTCTTCTTACAAAGACAGTAATACCATGGGATCAGGGCCTCTCTCTAATGACCTCATTTAACCTTAATTACTTCCTTACTCCAAATACAGCCATGCTGGGGGTTAGGGCTTCAACATATGAATTTGGAGGAGACACATATTTAGTCCAAAATGATGTTATTTTTAGTTACAGTAGTTATTTCAAATTCACTCACTCCTCTGCAGTTACTCTAGTCCATGTTACCATAGCTTTCACTTGAGCTATTGCAATAGCTTCCTAACCGGGCTGCTTAAATTAGTTCTATGTCCTTCATAACCCACTGTCTACTCTTAACCGTAGTGTGCTTGCAGAACCAAAAAATTGAGCACATCGATGCTCGCAGTGTATCAGTGACTTCTTGTGTTCTTAGAATAAAGACCCAAATCCTTAACCCTTCTTACTAATAAGGCTCCTGTGTGGTCTGGTCCCCATCTACTTCTCCAGCCTCATATTGTACTGTTTATCCATGCTTTCTGGGATTTGCCCACACTAACTTTTACTTTTCCCAGCCTGTTTTCCCTTGTTAACACCCACTCTTTATTCAGATGCCAACTCCATCTTTACTTCCTGAAGGAAGCAAACCTCTGTGTAACTATTGCCCACGTTAAGAAATAAGAAACATTGTCAGTACCCCAGAACTCATTCCTGCCTCCTACCCTTTCCCAATCACTCCCACCATCCTTCCATACTGTGATAGTCATTTTCTTGCATTTTTTAATGGTTTTACCATCTAAGCATGTATCCCTGCAGTTTTGCTTTACAAAAACAAAAACCTTTACCTAGTGGAATTGTATGGCATGTGTTCTTTATCTGGCTTTTTTCATTCAGTGTTGATTATGAGACTTATTTGTGTCGCATGTAGTTGTACTTAATTTTTATCGAAGTATTCTTCTATATGACTGTGCCACAATTTATGTTTCCATTTACCGCTGCTGCACATTTGGGTTGTTTCTAGCCTTGAGTATTATATACAATGCTGCTATGGACATTTGTGCACATGTCTCCTGGAGCACATGTATACACATTTCTCTTGAGTCTACACCTAAGAGCATAATTGCTGGATCATGGATGATTATTGTGTTCCTTCAACCTATTAGATGATATCAATGAATTTTCCAAAATGGATTTTACCAGCTTATCTCTACTCATAGCAGTTTGAGAGTACTCTGTTTCACATCCTTACCAGTACTTACTATCTCTAGTCATTCCAGTGATTGGTTTTTGTTTACTTCTCACATGTTCCTGCTTGTCTCAGCCAGCTCCAAGTTACCTTTCTTTACAGCTTTAGGGGTGAGGGGTGGAGTACGATCCCAGCTTTGGAGGGGAGAGGGTCTCCCTTGAATGATATTGAGCCTTGACTTCTGTCTCCCTGGCCCTGTGAGTCATGGTTTGGCGTATACACTTAGTATAGACAGGATTTCAGTGCTCTGCCTACCTCTTTGGATGCATGCTTTCACTTAGATTTCAGCCCAGTGATTCTCAAGACTCTTGCCAGTTCTTTGATTCTTTAAGAATATATACATTTAAAATTTTTGTCCAGCAGTTTCAGCTGGAGGAGTGGCTCCAATAACCTAGTCAGCTTTATTTCTGGAAACTGAAACTTTTAGTTGAATTTTTTCAATTCATTTTCTTGGATTATTTCGCAGTGTTAATCTCTTTCTTTTGTGTTACTGATCTTTTTCAAATACTTGATGATTTTGTACATGGCTATGAAGAATGTGACTGCTTAGTGTGGGTAGGGGCCAAGGATAAAAGTGGAAGTATTGCTTAATTTACGTGTGCTTGGTGATTGTGCTTGTCAGGTAATCCTCTTTTGGAAACTCCTCCATTCAAATATTTATTGAGTGCCTCCCACGTGCAAGTAATTATAATTAGTTGTTTGGAATATAGGTGAACTTGACAGGTGGAGTTTACATTGCAATACAGACAGACTTTAAACAACTAACTATGTCATTATTTAATGATAATTTTGATAAATATTATAAAGGAAAAAATGTGGACATATGCAAATATGCAACAGAAGCATCTGATCTAGTCCAGTACTCTTTAAGTTGAAACCTCTCAAAGAGTAACAAGTGATAATTAGCTAGGAAAAGGGGTTAATGATGAGGGAGAGACCTAGGAGAAAAGAAAAGAAAAAAAAAAAACTCATAAAGACTTTTTTCCTAGTTGGGCTTTACCCCTTTATTCAGGAAGTGATGCCCTGATCAGAGACTTTATCCTATATGTAATTGACTATTATAAGGGCAGCTAGGAGATCAAAGTTTTAGCTTTTCCATTATAGCAGTTTCAAGCAAGGAAGAAAGAGACTGGAAATGGAGACTGGGTCAGCTACCTACGGTTTCTGTTACAAAAGAATGATTAGATTCCAAAAGGGATGAGAATTTAAGGTTTGCTGGGGGTAGAAGCAAAATATAAAGGACAAAATCCTAATGAAAAGAATTCAGGGACACTAGATCAGCCCCAAAGCTTATATCCAATCTGCTCAAGAAGAGAATCAAACATTTTATTATATACAAAGAAAAAGAAAAAAGAATAAGGTTGAGATTTTAGTCTATATAGTATTTCTTCGTTATAATCACATCCTTAATATATAAACATATTCAGTCTTATTTTTCAAAAACCAATGTTTACCAATAGAAATACTTAAAGTAGACATTTAAAACAAAGACATTAAGGGAAGAAAAGTTCATAAAGGATGGAAGGAGTGCTAATAGACTTAAGTCATAAAAAGAAAAAGTTACAGGTAAGATAAAAAAATAAAGTCCAACACCTTGCTGTAGAGGAAATACCTGAAGTAGAAAGATACAGGCAAATTTTGGTTTACTTTTTAACTTTTAGCTCATTTCTTCTTATTGCTTAATAATATTTAATTCGGGACGTCCCTGGCTGTCCAGTGGTTAAGACTCAGTGCTTGCACTGCAGGGGGGCGCGGGTTTGATCTCTGGTCGGGGAACTAAGATCCCACGTGCTGCGTGGCATGGCCAAAAAAAAAAATTTAATTGTCTGGATATCTTTCATTGCTGTGTCAGCTGAGAGGGTCTAGAAGCAATAACATCCTAGTAGCAAAGAGTACACCTAGCACCCAGATCTTGGTTTCTAATACCAATTGTCTAATAAAGGACAATACCATCATACTTCCTTAGAGAAATGGCTGATTCTAGGACTGGAACAGGAAATATGACTTCTTGTAGTGCCAGAAAGAAAGGGAGTGCTGAAAAAAGAAAGCCCACACCAAAAACCTACAATAATGATGGGGTATATCAAAGGGACACAGTAGTCAACTGAAAGCGCTCCCAGTAGCCAAACCTGGAACACTGAGCAATAAAATAAAGTAGTATTGGATTATAATTCAAAGTACAAGTATCCATGAGTCTACACTTACATAAACAGTAAATTTTAAAATGATTGAGAAGAGACATATCTCCCATTCAGAAGAATTCTGTAGATAGTCCTCCCTCAAGAAAGTGGGTATAACTCCCCATTCTGTAACTGTGAACTGTGCTTAGTGACTTCCTTCCAATGCGTACAGTATGGAAAGGGGGAAAGAGTGACTTTACAATGGAGAAACCTGACAAACACTACCGTCAGCCAGGTGATCAAGGTCAAACATCAACAATGATGCATCATGTTGATAGAATGAACCCTTGATTAGATGTAGTGAGAATGGCACTTTACCTCTGTGATCTTCCTGTCAAAAACCCACAGCCCCTGGGACTTCCCTGGCAGTCTAGTGGTTAAGACTTCGCCTTCCGATGCAGGGGGCACGGATTTGATCCCTGGTTGGGGAACTAAGATCCCACATGCCACACACTGTGGCCAAAAATTTAAAAGAAGAAAAAAAACGAAGGAAATCTGAATCAAGCATAGACTTTAATATACCATACTAATATAAAGTATTAACAGGGGAAATTGGGTGTGGGATATATGGGAACTCTTGAAAATTTTATGTAAATCAAACTATTCTAAAAAATAGTTTATTAAAAAAACTTAAAAAAAATATGTCCAAAAAGAAGTGGACTAGACTAGCTAGTATGTGCCTTAACATCCATTGTGGATATAACAGGACAAGTCAACAGTGAAAAACAAGATGAATTTAACATTTTTGTAGACAATAAAATGGGACAAATAGAGAATATATGTTTTCTCAAGTATTTGATTCCTTTGGGGGCAAGAAAATCCATGTAAAATATAAAAAGTAAACATTTTACACAGTACATTCATAGAAGTATTCTGTTGTAAAATGCTGTCATTAAAGTGTTTAACAATAATGGAAAACTAAAAAATTCTTCACACATATTTAAAAATCCTAGAAAGTATTATTTTATACACCAACTTTCATAAATAGTACTTATTAAAATTTGCACAACACAGTCAAAGCTGTAACTTACTAGAAAATAGTGCTATATTCTTTATTCCAGGAATAAGGTAGAAATGTCTATGTTACAAAGAAAGAGAAAAACTATAACTAATCTAAAACTTGGGAAAAGAACTGAGAGAACCAAAGGAAAAGAGAAAATGGAAATCAGGAAAAGAAAAGAAAGTGAATACTGGAAATTGAATAAAATTGCACTTATTCCACAATATTTCAGCCAAATTTATATCAACATTACCTTAAGAAAGAAAAGTAAATTAGTAAAATTAGAAATGAAAAGGGAAGTTTAATTCAGAAGAATCTAAAAAATATTATGGAAAGTTAGCAACATGAGTAGAGCCCCAGAGATTTTCTTGGAAAAAATTTCATTTAAATACAGTATTCAGTCATTCAATAAGTATTAACTGAGCGTCTACTAGGTGTCAGGCACTATTCTAAATGCTGTGGACATAGTGTTGAACTAAATATCCCTGCTTTCATTATGTGCTTATATTCTAGAGAAGGGAAACAATAAAAATAAATATGCCAGATGGAGTATTGGTGTTAGGATGTATTCGTTTACTAGGGCTGCCATAACAAAGTACCATAGACTGGGTGGCTTAAACAAGTTTATTTTCTAACAGTTCTAGAAAGCTAGAAGTCTGAGATCAAGGAGTTGGCAGGTTGGTTTCCTCTGAGGCCTCTCTCCTTGGCTTGCAGAGAGCTGCCTTCTCCCTGTGTCTTCACATGATCTTCCCTCTATGGGTATCTGTGTCCTAATCTCTCCTTATGAGGACACTGGTCATAATGGATTAGGGCCCACCTGAATGACCTTATTTTACCTTAACTACCTTTTTAAAGGGCCTATCTTCAATACAGTCACATTCTGAGGTACTGGGACTTAGGACTTAAACATATAAATTTTAAAGAGACATAATTCAGACGATAACAGATGTTATGTTACAATGTGGTGACACATTAACCCCCAAAGCTCAGTGGTTTAACACGAAGTTTATTCTTCACCCTTGCAAAATTCAGTGAGCCAGGCAACTTTTCAGGGCAACTGCCTGATAAGGTAACTCAGTGATTCAGTCTGTTTCTGTTGTGTGGTTTGCCAGTGCCACGTGTGGTCTGTGAGATAGCTGCATCAGGGGAAGAGAGAGCTGGAGGATTGCATGGTGGCTCCAATATGCTCTTGCCTAGAAGTGTAGAAGCACCCTTCTGCTCACAACCCATTGGTCAGAGCTGGGCATATGGCCCTACCTAATTGCAAGAGTTATTGGGGTGGGGAATGGATATTTCATGAGCTGTAAATGTCTCTGCCACAGCTGGTAATAAGTGCTAAAACAAAAACCAAGCAGAGTAGGGTGACAGATATGAGTGTTGTTTTAAAAAGGGTGGTCAAATACAGCCACTATGAGAAAGTTAACATTTAAGTAAAGTCACAAAGGCAGTGAAGAAATGGGGGAAAGTGTTCTTTGCCCGAGGTAATGAAGAAATAGCAGAGAAGCCTGCTGGCTGGAGCAAAGCAAGTGAGGGAGATGACAGGAAATAAAGGGCTATGTCATGGAGGACTTTATAGGCAAGAACTTTGGACTTTATTCTGAACTGGGAAAATATTGGGGGTTTCTATAATGGGATTTAAGTTTTGAAAAATCATGCTGGTGATCGCATAGAAAAAAGGCTGTAGGAGGCAGGATGGAAGTCAGGAAACAGAAAGGTGTAGCAGTTGTCCATGTGGGGAATCACCGGGCTGGGGCCGGAACTGGGCTGGGATGTTGCACTCTCTTGGATGATTTTCACACACCCGCCCCCCCGCCGCCAAACCACCAGCAACATCTCTCCCCCTCCTCACTCTCAGCTTATTTTATTAAACTATGAATAACTGGAAAAGAAATTCCACCTGCATCAAACAAGTCTACCAAGCTATCTGTGTCTGTCTGCTCGCGATCCTTGTTCACCCATTTTTATTAGCGTATAAATATTTAAACAGAGAACCTTAACGCCCACATCTCTTACCTGCTGTTGTCCCATTCCCCTGCTCCTCTTTACAGCAAAAAGAAATACATCTACTTGCTGTCACCATTTACTATCTCTAAAATCAAGCTTGAAAAAAATAAATTAAAAAAATCAAGCTTGTATCCCCACCACTTTGTCTTAATTGCTCTGTTCTCAAGCTCTCAATGATCTGTAAACTGCCAAATCCAAAGGTCAATTTTCATTTTACTCAACTTCTCAGGACCAATGACACATGCATTTTCTTCTCCCTGAAACATTTTCTTCCTTTCGTCTTTAGGACTCCTCGGTTTTGTTTCTCCTCTTACCTCTGGCTGCTCCTAAATTTCCTTTGCTTATCTTCTAATCTCTGAAGTCTAATCTCCATATGACTAGCCTTTGGATCTCTCTTTTATTCCCCAGCAATTGTGCAATTAATGTCCTAGGTCAGCGACTTTCAGTGATTTTCAAACTGTAGGACAGAACCAGTATTCAGTTAAAAAAATCAGTTGAGTTGGGAGCAGAAGTTTTAAAAAACTGAACAGAATAAAGTGGAAGAGAAAGGGAAGGTAAATTTGCTTCTTGAAACTTTTAAGCTATATATTGATCAATACATGTATTTGGTCAGTATGGAAAATGTATTTTGTATTCTGGGTTGAGGTCAGAAGGTATCAGAGTTAGTGCTCTGTGTGAGCTCATCCAATCCTGTGGTTTTTAATACACTGACCACTGACCAATCAATTTTTATCTCTGTATGTCTCCCCAGAATTCCAGTGAGTCCTGGCTCACCCTAGCATTGCCTCCAGAGTACTGCCTAACCCACAGATCCTTCTGGATCTACAAAAGTTCTTTGCCAC